>NW_027476271.1:0-367152 GCF_051020955.1 Megalopta genalis | reverse complement strand
TCCAAGCGAAACACATGATTTAGCTTCAAATACATGCGAAAAACGTGATTTATCTTCAAATCAATGCGAAGTAGAAGGCTTAGCTTCAAATCCATGCGAACCGAATGATTTAGCAGCAAATACTTGCGAATATAAGTGATATAGCTGCAACTGCATGCGAAACAAACGAGTTAGCTTCAAATCCAAGCGAAACACATTAATTATCTTCAAATAAATGCAAAGTAGAAGGCTTAGCTTCAAATCCATGCGAACCGAATGATTTGGCAGCAAATACTTGCGAATATAAGTGATATAGCTGCAACTACATGCGAAACAAACGAGTTAGCTTCAAATCCAAGCGAAACACATTATTTAGCTTCAAATTCATGCGAAGTAGATGGCTTAGCATCAAATCCATGCGAAACAAATGGTTTAGCTTCAACTACTTGCGATATAAGTGATATAGCTTCAAATGCAGGCGAAACAAACGAGTCAGATTAAAATACATGTGAAACACATGATTTATCTTCAAATTCATGTGAAACATTTGGTTTAGCTTAATATTCATGCGAAACACATGGTTTAGCTTAATATTCATGAGAATCAAACGGTTCAGCTGCAAATACCTGTGATATACATGATTTAGCATCAACTGCATGCGAAACAAACGAGTTAGCTTCAAATCAATGCGAAGCACATGATTCAGCTTCAAATCAATGCGAAGTAGAAGGATTAGCATCAAATCCATGCGACACAAATGATTTAGCTTCAAATACTTGTTATATACATGATTTAGCTTCAACTGCATGCGAAACAAACGAGTTAGCTTCAAATCCAAGCGAAACACATGATTTAGCTTCAAATCAATACGAAGTAGGTGGCATAGCTTCAAATCCACGCGAAACGAATGATTTATCTTCAAATACTGGCGAATATAAGTGATATTGGTTCAAATGCAGGCGAAACAAACGAGTTATCTTCAAACCAATGCGAAACACGTGACTTGGCATCAAATAAATGCGATGTAGAAGGCTTAGCTTCAAATCCATGCCAAACAAATGGTTCAGCTTCAAATAATTGTGATATACATGATTTAGCATCAACTGCAGGCGATACAAACGAGTTGGCTTCAAATCCAAGCGAATACATGATTTAGCTTCAATTCAATACGAAGTAGGAGGCTTAGCTACAAATCGATGTGAAACGAATGATTTATCTTCAAATACTGGCGAATATAAGTGATATTGGTTCAAATGCAGGCGAAACAAACGAGTTATCTTCAAACCAATGCGAAACACGTGACTTGGCATCAAATAAATGCGATGTAGAAGGCTTAGCTTCAAATCCATGCCAAACAAATGGTTCAGCTTCAAATAATTGTGATATACATGATTTAGCTTCAACTGCAGGCGATACGAACGAGTTGACTTCAAAACCAAGCGAACACATGATTTAGCTTCAAATCAATACGAAGTAGGAGGCTTAGCTTCAAATCCATGCGAAACGAATGATTTATCTTCAAATACTGGCGAATATAAGTGATATTGGTTCAAATGCAGACGAAACAAACGAGGTATCTTCAAATCAATGCGAAACACGTGATTTAGCATCAAATAAATGCGAAGTAGAAGGCTTAGCTTCAAATCCATGTGAAACAAATGGTTCAGCTTCAAATAATTGTGATATACACGATTTAGCTTCAACTGCAGGCGAAACAAACGAGTTGGCTTCAAATCCAAGCGAATACATGATTTAGTTTCAAATCAATACGAAGTATGAGGCTTAGCATCAAATCCATGCGGAACGAATGATTTAACTTCAAATACTGGCGAATATAAGTGAACTTGGTTCAAATGCAGGCGAAACTAACGAGTTATCTCCAAATCAATGCGAAACACGTGACTTAGCATCAAATAAATGCGAAGTAGAAGGCTTAGCTTCAAATCCATGCCAAACAAATGGTTCAGCCTCAAATACTTGTGATATACATGACTTAGCTTCAACTGCATGCGAAACAACGAGTTGGCATCAAATCCAAGCGAATACATGATTTTGCTTCAATTCAATACGATGGAGGAGGCTTAGCTACAAATCGATGTGAAACGAATGATTTATCTTCAAATACTGGCGAATATAAGTGATATTGGTTCAAATGCAGACGAAACAAACGAGTTATCTTCAAATCAATGCGAAACGAACGAGTTAGCTTCAAATCCATGCGAAACACATGATTTAGCTTCAACTTAATTTGAAGTAGAAGGCTTAGTTTCAAATCCATGCGAATCAAATGAATAAGCTACAAATACTTGTGATATACATGATTTAGCTGGAATAGCATGCTAAACAAACGAGTTAGCTTCAAATCCAAGCGAAACACATGATTTAGCTTCAAATCAATGCGAAGTTGAAGGCTTACCTGCTAATCCATGCGAAGCGAATGATTAACTTACAAGTACTTGCGAATATAAGTGAAATAGCTTCAACTGCATGCGAAACAGACGAGTTAGCGTCAAAACCAAGCAAAACACATGATTTAGATTCAAATCAATGCGAAGTAGAAGGCTTAGCTTCGAATTCATGCGAAACAAATGGTTTAGCTTCAAATACTTGTGATATACATGATTCAGCTTCAAATGCAGGCGAAACAAACGAGTTAGCTTCAAATCCATGCGAAAAACATGATTTAGCTTCAACTCAATGCGAAGTACAAGGCTTATCTTCAAATACATGAGAAACAAATGATTTATCTTCAGATAATTGCGATGTAAGTGATATAGCTTCAAATGCAGGCGAAACAATCGAGTTAGCTTTAAAACAATGCGAAGTGGAACGCTTAACTTCAAATACATGAGAAACAAATTGTTTAGCTTCAAATACTTGTGATATACATGATTCAGGATTAACTGCATGCGAAACAAACGAGTTAGCTTCAAAATTAAGCGAAACACATGATTTAGATTCAAATCAATGCGAAATAGAAGGCTTAGCTTCAAATCAATGCGACGTAGAAGGCTTATCATCAAATCAATGCGAAATAAATGGTTTAGCTTCAAATACTGGTGATATACATGATTTAGCTTCAACTGCATGCGAAACAAACGAGTTAGCTTCAAAACCAAGCGAAACACATGATTTAGCTGCAAATCAATGCGAAGTAGAAGGCTTAGCTTCAAATCCATGTGAATCAAACGGTTTAGCTTCAAATACTCGTGATATACATGATTTATCTTCAAATGCAGGCGAAACAAAAGAGTTAGCTTCAAATCCATGCGAAACAAATGCTTTAGCTTCAAATACTTTTGATAAACATGATTTAGCTTCAACTGCATGCGAAACAAACGAGTTAGCTTCAAAACCAAGCGAAACGCATGATTTAGCTTCAAATCAATGCGAAGTAGAAGGCTTAGCTTCAAATTCATGCGAAACAAAATGGTTTAGCTTCAAATACTTGTGATATACATAATTTAGCTTCAACCGCATGCGAAACAAACGAGTTAACTTCAAATCCAAGCGAAATACATGATTTATCTTCAAATCAATGCGAAGTTGAAGGCCTTGCTTCAAATCCATGCGAAGCGAATGGTTTAGCTTCAAATACTTGTGATATAAATGATTTATCTTCAAATACAGGCGAAGAAAACGAGTTAGCTTCAACTCCATGCGAGACATATGATTTAGCTTCAAATCAGTGCGAAATAGACGACTTAGATACAAATACATGAGAAACAAATGATTTATCTTCAGATAATTGCGATATAAGTGATATAGATTCAAATGCAGTCGAATCAATTGAGTTAACTTCAAATTAATGCGAAGTAGGAGGCTAATCTTCAAATCCATGCGAAACAAATGGTTTAGCTTCAAATACTTGTGATATACATGATTTAGCTTCAACTGCATGCGAAACAAACGAGTTAGCTTCAAAACCAAGCGAAACATATGATTTAGCTTCAAATCAATGCGAAATAGAGAGCTTAGCTTCAAATTCATGCGAAACAAAATGGTTTAGCTTCAAATACTTGCGATATACATAATTTAGCTTCAACCGCATGCGAAACAAACGAGTTAGCTTCAAATCCAAGCGAAACACATGATTTATCTTGAAGTCAATGCGAAGTTGAAGGCTTTGCTTCAAATCCATGCGAAGCGAATGGTTTAGCTTCAAATACTTGTGATATACATGATTTATCTTCAAATACAGGCGAAAAAAACGAGTTAGCTTCAAATCCATGCGAAACATATGATTTAGCTTCAAATAAATGCGAAATAGACGGCGTAGCTTCAAATATATGAGAAAGATATAGTTTCAAATGCAGGCGAAACAATCGAGTTAGCTTCAAATCAATGCGAAGTGGAACGCTTAGCTTCAAATACATGAGAAACAAATGGGTTAGCTTCAAATACTTGTGATATACATGATTTAGCTTCAACTGCGTGCGAAACAAACGAGTTAGCTTCAAAACCAAGCGAAACACATGATTTAGCTTCTAATCAATGCGAAGTAGAAAGCTTAGCTTCAAATTCATGCGAAACAAATGGTTTAGCTACGAATACTTGTGATATACATGATTAAGCCTCAACTGCATGCGAAACAAACGAGTTGGCTTCAAAACCAAGCGAAACATATGATTTAGATTCAAATCAATGCGAAATAGAAGGCTTAGCTTCAAATCAATGTGAAGTAGAAGGCTTAGCTTCAAAACCAAGCAAAACACATGATTTAGATTCAAATTAATGCGAAGTAGGAGGCTTGTCTTCAAATCCATGCGAGACAAATGGTTTAGCTTCAAATACTTGTGATATACATGATTTAGCTTCAACTGCATGCGAAACAAACGATTTAGCTTCAAATCCAAGCGAAACACATGATTTAACTTCAAGTCAATGCGAAGTTGAAGGCTTTGCTTCAAATCCATGCGAAGCGAATGGTTTAGCTTCAAATACTTGTGATATACATGATTTATCTTCAAATACAGGCGAAAAAAGGAGTTAGCTTCAAACCCATGCGAAACATATGATTTAGCTTCAAATCAATGCGAAATAGACGGCTTAGCTTCAAATACATGAGAAACAAATGAATTATCTTCAGATAATTGCGATAGAAGTGATATAGATTCAAATGCAGTCGAATCAATCGAGTTAGCTTCAAATTAATGCGAAGTAGGAGGCTTGTCTTCAAATCCATGCGAGACAAATGGTTTAGCTTCAAATAGTTGTGATATACATGATTTAACTTCAACTGCATGCGAAACAAACGAGTTAGCTTCAAATCCAAGCGAAACACAAGATTTATCTTCAAATCAATGCGAAGTTGAAGGCATTGCTTCAAATCCAAGCGAAGCGAATGGTTTAGATCTAAATACTTGTGATATACATGACTCAGCTTCAACTGCATGCGAAAAAGACGAGTCAGCTTCAAAACCAAGCAAAACACATGATTTAGATTCAAATCAATGCGAAGTAGAAGGCTTAGCTTCGAATTCATGCGAAACAAATGGTTTAGCTTCAAATACTTGTGATATACATGATTCAGCTTCAAATGCAGGCGAAACAAACGAGTTAGCTTCAAATCCATGCGAAAAACATGATTTAGCTTCAAATCAATGCGAAGTACAAGGCTTATCTTCAAATCCATGAGAAACAAATGATTTATCTTCAGATAATTGCGATGTAAGTGATATAGCTTCAAATGCAGGCAAAACAATCGAGTTAGCTTCAAAACAATGCGAAGTGGAACGCTTAACTTCAAATACATGAGAAACAAATGGTTTAGCTTCAAATACTTGTGATATACATGATTCAGCATCAACTGCATGCGAAAACATACAAACGAGTTAGCATCAAAATTAAGCGAAACACATGATTTAGATTCAAATCAATGCGAAATAGAAGGCTTAGCTTCAAATCAATGCGACGTAGAAGGCTTATCATCAAATCAATGCGAAATAAATGGTTTAGCTTCAAATACTTGTGATATACATGATTTAGCTTCAACTGCATGCGAAACAAACGACTTAGCTTCAAAACCAAGCGAAACACATGATTTAGCTGCAAATCAATGCGAAGTGGAACGCTTAACTTCAAATACATGCGAAACAAATGCTTTAGCTTCAAATACTTTTGATAAACATGATTTAGCTTCAACTGCATGCGAAACAAACGAGTTAGCTTCAAAACCAAGCGAAACGCATGATTTAGCTTCAAATCAATGCGAAGTAGAAGGCTTAGCTTCAAATTCATGCGAAACAAAATGGTTTAGCTTCAAATACTTGTGATATACATAATTTAGCTTCAACCGCATGCGAAACAAACGAGTTAACTTCAAATCCAAGCGAAATACATGATTTATCTTCAAGTCAATGCGAAGTTGAAGGCTTTGCTTCAAATCCATGCGAAACGAATGGTTAGCTTCAAAAACTTCTGATATACATGATTTTGCTTTAACTGCATGCGAAACAATGGAGTTATCTTGAAATCCAGGCGGAACACATGATTTAGCTACAAATCAATGCGAAACTCATGATTTAACTTCAAATCAATGCGAAATAGAAGGCTGATTTTCGAATCCATGCGAAACAAATGGTTTAGCTTCAAATACTTGTGAGATACATAATTGAGCTTCAACTGCATGCGAAACAAACGAGTTAGCTTCAAATCCAAGCGAAATACTTGATTTTGCTTCAAATCAATGCGAAGTCGAAGACATAGCTTCAAATGCATGCGAAATAAACGAGTTAGCTTTAAATCCATGCGAAACCCAAGATTTAGCTTAAAATCAATACAAGGTAGAAGGCTTACTTTCTAATCCTTGCGAAACAAATGGTTTAGCTTCAAATATTTGCGATATACATGATTTAGCTTCAACTGCATGCGAAACAATCGAGTTATCTTGAAATCCAGGCGGAACACATGATTTAGCTACAAATCAATGCGAAGTCGAAGGCTTAACTTCAAGTCCATGCGAAACAAATGGTTTAGCTTCAAATATTTGTGATATATATGATTTAGCTTCAAATGCAGGCGAGACAAACGAGTAAGCTTTAAATCCATGCGATAGAAACGTGTTGCTTCAATTCCATGAGAAACACATGACTTAGCTTCAAATCATATGCGAAATAGAAGGCTTAGCTTCAAAACCAATGCGAAACAAATGGTTTAGCTTCACATACTTGAGATGTACATGATTGAGCTTCAAATGCATGCGAAACAAACGTGTTAGCTTTAAATCCATGCGAAACAAACGAGATAGCTTCAATTCCATACGAAACGCATGATTTAGCTTCAAATCAATGCGAAATAGAAGGCCGATTTTCGAATCCATGCGAAGCAAATGGTTTAGCTTCAAATACTTGTGATATACACGATTTAGCTTCAACTGCATGCGAAACAAACGTGTTAGCTTTAAATCCATGCGAAACACATGATTTAGCTTCAAATCAATGCGAAATAGAAGGCTTAGCTTCAGAAACAATGCGAAACAAATGGTTTAGCTTCAAATACTTGAGATATACATGATTGAGCTTCAACTGCATGCGAAACAATGGAGTTATCTTGAAATCCAGGCGGAACACATGATTTAGCTACAAATCAATGCGAAGTGGAAGGCTTAGCTTCAAATTCATGAGAAACAAATGGTTTAGATTCAAATACTTGTGATATACATGATTTAGCTTCAACTGCATGCGAAACAAACGAGTTAGCTTCAAATCCATGCGAAACAAACGAGTTAGCTTCAAATCCCTGCGAAACTCATGATTTAGCTACAAATCAATGCGAAATAGAAGGCTTAGCTTTAAAACCAATGCGAAACAAATGGTTTAGCTTCAAATACTTGTGATATACATGATTGAGCTTCAGCTGCATGCGAAACAAACTAGTTAGCTTCAAAACCAAGCGAAACGCATGATTTAGCTTCAAATCAATGCGAAGTAGAAGGCTTAGCTTCAAATTCATGCGAAACAAAACGGTTTAGCTTCAAATACTTGTGATATACATAATTTAGCTTCAACCGCATGCGAAACAAACGCTTTACCTTCAAATCCAAGCGAAACATATGAGTTAGGTTCAAATCAATGCGAAGTGGAAGGCTTAGCTTCAAATTCATGAGAAACAAATGGTTTAGATTCAAATACTTGTGATATACATGATTTAGCTTCAACTGCGTGCGAAACAAACGAGTTAGCTTCAAAACCAAGCGAAACACATGATTTCGCTTCGAATCAATGCGAAGTAGAACGCTTAGCTTCAAACACATTAGAAACAAATGATTTATCTTCAGATAATTGCGATATAAGTGATACAGCTTCAAATCCATGCGAAACACATGATTTAGCTTCAAATTCATGCGAATCACATGGATTAGCTTCATAGCCTTCATATTCTTGCGAAACAGATGGATTAGATCCAGATACTTGTGATGTACATGTTTTAGCTTCAACTGCATGCGAAACAAACGTGTTAGAATCAAATCCAAGCGAAACACATGATTTATCTTCAAATCAATGCGAAGTTGAAGGCCTTGCTTCAAATCCATGCGAAGCGAATGGTTTAGCTTCAAATACTTGTGATATAAATGATTTATCTTCAAATACAGGCGAAGAAAACGAGTTAGCTTCAACTCCATGCGAGACATATGATTTAGCTTCAAATCAGTGCGAAATAGACGACTTAGATACAAATACATGAGAAACAAATGATTTATCTTCAGATAATTGCGATATAAGTGATATAGATTCAAATGCAGTCGAATCAATTGAGTTAACTTCAAATTAATGCGAAGTAGGAGGCTAATCTTCAAATCCATGCGAAACAAATGGTTTAGCTTCAAATACTTGTGATATACATGATTTAGCTTCAACTGCATGCGAAACAAACGAGTTAGCTTCAAAACCAAGCGAAACATATGATTTAGCTTCAAATCAATGCGAAATAGAGAGCTTAGCTTCAAATTCATGCGAAACAAAATGGTTTAGCTTCAAATACTTGCGATATACATAATTTAGCTTCAACCGCATGCGAAACAAACGAGTTAGCTTCAAATCCAAGCGAAACACATGATTTATCTTGAAGTCAATGCGAAGTTGAAGACTTTGCTTCAAATCCATGCGAAGCGAATGGTTTAGCTTCAAATACTTGTGATATACATGATTTATCTTCAAATACAGGCGAAAAAAACGAGTTAGCTTCAAATCCATGCGAAACATATGATTTAGCTTCAAATAAATGCGAAATAGACGGCTTAGCTTCAAATATATGAGAAACAAATGATTTATCTTCAGATAATTGCGATGTAAGTGATATAGTTTCAAATGCAGGCGAAACAATCGAGTTAGCTTCAAATCAATGCGAAGTGGAACGCTTAGCTTCAAATACATGAGAAACAAATGGGTTAGTTTCAAATACTTGTGATATAAATGATTTAGCTTCAACTGCATGCGAAACAAACGCCTTACCTTCAAATCCAAGCGAAACACATGATTTAGGTTCAAATCAATGCGAAGTGGAAGGCTTAGCTTCAAATTCATGAGAAACAAATGGTTTAGATTCAAATACTTGTGATATACATGATTTAGCTTCAACTGCGTGCGAAACAAACGAGTTAGCTTCAAAACCAAGCGAAACACATGATTTAGCTTCAAATCAATGCGAAGTAGAAGGCTTAGCTTCAAATTCATGCGAAACAAATGGTTTAGCTACGAATACTTGTGATATATATGATTAAGCCTCAACTGCATGCGAAACAAACGAGTTGGCTTCAAAACCAAGCGAAACATATGATTTAGATTCAAATCAATGCGAAATAGAAGGCTTAGCTTCAAATCAATGTGAAGTAGAAGGCTTAGCTTCAAATCCATGCGAATCAAACGGATTAGCTTCAAATACTCGTGATATACATGATTTAACTTCAAATGCAGGCGAAACAAACGAGTTAGCTTCAAATCCATGCCATACAAACGATTTAGATTTAAATCAATGCGAAGTAGAAGGCTTATCTTCAAAACCATCCGAAACAAATGATTTAGCTTCAAATAAATGCGAAATAGACGGCATAGCTTCAAATACATGAGAAGCAAATGATTTATCTTCAGATAATTGCGATATAAGTGATATAGATTCAAATGCAGTCGAATCAATCGAGTTAGCTTCAAATTAATGCAAAATAGGAGGCTTATCTTCAAATCCATGCGAAACAAATGGTTTAGCTTCAAATACTTGTGATATACATGATTCAGCTTCAACTGCATGCGAAACAAACGAGTTAGCTTCAAATCCATGCGAAACATATGATTTAGCTTCAAATCAATGCGCAATAGACGGCTTAGTTTCAAATACATGAGAAGCAAATGATTTATCTTCAGATAATTGCGATATAAGTGATATAGATTCAAATGCAGTCGAATCAATCGAGTTAGCTTCAAATCCATGCGAAACACACGATTTAGCTTCAAATCAATGCGAAGTAGAATGCTTAGTTTCAAATTCAAACGAAACACATGATTTAGCTTCAAATAAGTACGAAGTAAAAGGCTTAATTTCAAATCCATGCGAATCAAATGGTTTAGCTTAAAATACTTGTGATATACATGAATTAGCTTCAACTGCATGCGTAACAAACGAGTTAGCTTCAAAACCAAGCAAAACACAAGATTTAGCTTCAAATCAATGCGAAGTAGAAGGCTTAGCTTCAAATTCATGCGAAAGAAATGTTTTAGCTTCAAATACTTGTGATATACATGATTCAGCTTCAACTGCATGCGAAACAGACGAGTTAGCTTCAAAACCAAGCAAAACACATGATTTAGATTCAAATTAATGCGAAGTAGGAGGCTTGTCTTCAAATCCATGCGAGACAAATGGTTTAGCTTCAAATACTTGTGATATACATGATTTAGCTTCAACTGCATGCGAAACAAACGATTTAGCTTCAAATCCAAGCGAAACACATGATTTAACTTCAAATCAATGCGAAGTTGAAGGCTTTGCTTCAAATCCATGCGAAGCGAATGGTTTAGCTTCAAATACTTGTGATATACATGATTTATCTTCAAATACAGGCGAAAAAAGGAGTTAGCTTCAAACCCATGCGAAACATATGATTTAGCTTCAAATCAATGCGAAATAGACGGCTTAGCTTCAAATACATGAGAAACAAATGAATTATCTCCAGATAATTGCGATAGAAGTGATATAGATTCAAATGCAGTCGAATCAATCGAGTTAGCTTCAAATTAATGCGAAGTAGGAGGCTTGTCTTCAAATCCATGCGAGACAAATGGTTTAGCTTCAAATACTTGTGATATACATGATTTAACTTCAACTGCATGCGAAACAAACGAGTTAGCTTCAAATCCAAGCGAAACACAAGATTTATCTTCAAATCAATGCGAAGTTGAAGGCATTGCTTCAAATCCAAGCGAAGCGAATGGTTTAGATCTAAATACTTGTGATATACATGATTTATCTCCAAATACAGGCGAAAAAATCGAGTTAGCTTCAAATCCAAGCGAAACACATTATTTAGGTTCAAATCAATGCGAAATATACGGCTTAGCTTCAAATACATGAGAAACAATTATCTTCAGATAATTGCGATATAAGTGATATAGATTCAAATGCAGTCGAATCAATCGAGTTAGCTTCAAATCCATGCAAAACATATGATTTAGCTTCAAATCAATGCGCAATAGACGGCTTAATTTCAAATACATGAGAAGCAAATGATTTATCTTCAGATAATTGCGATATAAGTGATACAGCTTCAAATCCATGCGAAACACATGATTTAGCTTCAAATTCACGCGAGTCACATGGATTAGCTTCATAGCCTTTATATTCTTGCGAAACAGATGGATTAGATCCAGATACTTGTGATGAACATGATTTAGCTTCAACTGCATGCGAAACAAACGAGTTAGCTTCAAATCCAAGCGAAACACATGATTTACATTCAAATCAATGCGAAATAGAAGGCTTAGCTTCAAATCAATGCGAAGTAGAAGGCTTAGCTTCAAATTCATGCGAAACAAAATGGTTTAGCTTCAAATACTTGTGATATACATAATTTAGCTTCAACTGCATGCGAAACAAACGAGTTAGCTTCAAATCCAAGCGAAATACATGATTTATCTTCAAGTCAATGCGAAGTTGAAGGCTTTGCTTCAAATCCATGCGAAGCGAATGGTTTAGCTTCAAATACTTGTGATATACATGATTTATCTTCAACTGCATGCGAAACAAACGAGTTAGCTTCAAAACCAAGCGAAACACATGATTTAGCTTCAAATCAATGCGAAGTAGAAGGCTTAGCTTCAAATTCATGCGACGTAGAAGGCTTATCATCAAATCAATGCGAAACAAATGGATTAGCTTCAAATACTTGTGATATACATGATTTAGCTTCAACTGCATGCGAAACAAACGAGTTAGCTTCAAAACCAAGCGAAACATATGATTTAGCTTCAAATCAATGCTATATAGACGGCTTAGCTTCAAATACATGAGAAGCAAATGATTTATCTTCAGATAATTGCGATATAAGTGATATAGATTCAAATGCAGTCGAATCAATCGAGTTAGCTTCAAATTAATGCGAAGTAGGAGGCTTATCTTCAAATTCACGCGAAACAAAATGGTTTAGCTTCAAATACTTGTGATATACATAATTTAGCTTCAACCGCATGCGAAACAAACGAGTTAGCTTCAAATCCAAGCGAAACACATGATTTATCTTCAAGTCAATGCGAAGTTGAAGGCTTTGCTTCTAATCCATGCGAAGCGAATGGTTTAGCTTCAAATACTTGTGATATACATGATTTATCTTCAACTGCATGCGAAGCAAACGAGTTATCTTGAAAACCATGCGGAACACATGATTTAGTCACAAATCAATGCGAAATAGAAGGCTTAGCTTCAATTCTATGCGATACATATGATTCGGCTTCAAATACTTGCGAATATAAGTGATATAGATTCAACTGCTTGCGAAAAAAACGAGTTATCTTCAAAACCAAGCGAAACGCATGATTTAGCTTCAAATCAATGCGAAGTAGAAGCCTTAGCTTCAAATTCATGCGAAACAAAATGGTTTAGCTTCAAATACTTGTGATGTACATGATTTAGCTTCAACTGCATGCGAAACAAACGAGTTAGCTTCAAATCCAAGCGAAACACATGATTTATCTTCAAGTCAATGCGAAGTTGAAGGCTTTGCTTCAAATCCATGCGAAGCGAATGGTTTAGCTTCAAATACTTGTGATATACATGATTTATCTTCAACTGCATGCGAAACAAACGAGTTAGCTTCAAAACCAAGCAAAACACATGATTTAGATTCAAATCAATGCGAAGTAGAAGGCTTAGCTTCAAATTCATGCGAAAGAAATGGTTTAGCTTCAAATACTTGTGATATACATGAATCAGCTTCAACTGCATGCGAAAAAGACGAGTTAGAGTCAAAACCAAGCAAAACACATGATTTCGCTTCAAATCAATGCGAAGTACAAGGCTTATCTTCAAATACATGAGAAACAAATGGTTTATCTTCAGATAATTGCGATGTAAGTGATATAGCTTCAAATGCAGGCGAAACAATCGAGTTAGCTTCAAGTCAATGCGAAGTGGAACGCTTAACTTCAAATACATGAGGAACAAATGGTTTAGCTTCAAATACTTGTGATATACATGATTCAGCATCAACTGCATGCGAAACAAACGAGTTAGCTTCAAAACCAAGCGAAACATATGATTTAGCTTCAAATCAATGCTATATAGACGGCTTAGCTTCAAGTACATGAGAAGCAAATGATTTATCTTCAGATAATTGCGATATAAGTGATATAGATTCAAATGCAGTCGAATCAATCGAGTTAGCTTCAAATTAATGCGAAGTAGGAGGCTTATCTTCAAATTCATGCGAAACAAAATGGTTTAGCTTCAAATACTTGTGATATACATAATTTAGCTTCAACCGCATGCGAAACAAACGAGTTAGCTTCAAATCCAAGCGAACATATGATTTAGCTTCAAATCAAAGCGAAGTAGAAGGCTTAGCTTCAAATTCATGCGAAACGAATGATTGACCGTCAAATACTTGCGAATATAAGTGACATAGCTTCAAATGCAGGCGAAACAAACGAGTTAGCTTCGAATACATGCGAAACACACGATTTAGCTTAAAATCAATGCGAAGAAGAAGCTTCAAATACATGTGATATACATGATTTAGATTCAACTGCATGCGAAGCAAACGAGTTATCTTGAAAACCATGCGGAACACATGATTTAGTCACAAATCAATGCGAAATAGAAGGCTTAGCTTCAATTCTATGCGATACATATGATTCGGCTTCAAATACTTGCGAATATAAGTGATATAGATTCAACTGCTTGCGAAAAAAACGAGTTATCTTCAAAACCAAGCGAAACGCATGATTTAGCTTCAAATCAATGCGAAGTAGAAGGCTTAGCTTCAAATTCATGCGAAACAAAATGGTTTAGCTTCAAATACTTGTGATATACATAATTTAGCTTCAACCGCATGCGAAACAAACGAGTTAGCTTCAAATCCAAGCGAAACACATGATTTATCTTCAAGTCAATGCGAAGTTGAAGGCTTTGCTTCAAATCCATGCGAAGCGAATGGTTTAGCTTCAAATACTTGTGATATACAAGATTTATCTTCAACTGCATGCGAAACAAACGAGTTAGCTTCAAAACCAAGCGAAACACATGATTTAGTTTCAAATCAATGCGAAGTAGAAGGCTTAGCTTCAAATTCATGCGAAAGAAATGGTTTAGCTTCAAATACTTGTGATATACATGACTCAGCTTCAACTGCATGCGAAAAAGACGAGTTAGCTTCAAAACCAAGCAAAACACATGATTTAGATTCAAATCAATGCGAAGTAGAAGGCTTAGCTTCGAATTCATGCGAAACAAATGGTTTAGCTTCAAATACTTGTGATATACATGATTCAGCTTCAAATGCAGGCGAAACAAACGAGTTAGCATCAAATCCATGCGAAAAACATGATGTAGCTTCAAATCAATGCGAAGTACAAGGCTTATCTTCAAATACATGAGAAACAAATGATTTATCTTCAGATAATTGCGATGTAAGTGATATAGCTTCAAATGCAGGCGAAACAATCGAGTTAGCTTCAAAACAATGCGAAGTGGAACGCTTAACTTCAAATACATGAGAAACAAATGGTTTAGCTTCAAATACTTGTGGGGGGGGGTCGGGGGGGGGTCCGGGATGCGAAACAAACGAGTTAGCTTCAAAATTAAGCGAAACACATGATTTAGATTCAAATCAATGCGAAATAGAAGGCTTAGCTTCAAATCAATGCGACGTAGAAGGCTTATCATCAAATCAATGCGAAATAAATGGTTTAGCTTCAAATACTTGTGATATACATGATTTAGCTTCAACTGCATGCGAAACAAACGACTTAGCTTCAAAACCAAGCGAAACACATGATTTAGCTGCAAATCAATGCGAAGTAGAAGGCTTAGCTTCAAATCCATGTGAATCAAACGGTTTAGCTTCAAATACTCGTGATATACATGATTTATCTTCAAATGCAGGCGAAACAAAAGAGTTAGCTTCAAATCCATGCGAAACAAATGCTTTAGCTTCAAATACTTGTGATATACATAATTTAGCTTCAACCGCATGCGAAACAAACGAGTTAGCTTCAAATCCAAGCGAAATACATGATTTATCTTCAAGTCAATGCGAAGTTGAAGGCTTTGCTTCAAATCCATGCGAAGCGAATGGTTTAGCTTCAAATACTTGTGATATACATGATTTATCTTCAACTGCATGCGAAACAAACGAGTTAGCTTCAAAACCAAGCGAAACACATGATTTAGCTTCAAATCAATGCGAAGTAGAAGGCTTAGCTTCAAATTCATGCGACGTAGAAGGCTTATCATCAAATCAATGCGAAACAAATGGTTTAGCTTCAAATACTTGTGATGTACATGATTTAGCTTCAACTGCATGCGAAACAAACGAGTTAGCTTCAAATCCATGCGAAAAACATGATTTAGCTTCAAATCAATGCGAAGTACAAGGCTTATCTTCAAATACATGAGAAACAAATGATTTATCTTCAGATAATTGCGATGTAAGTGATATAGCTTCAAATGCAGGCGAAACAATCGAGTTAGCTTCAAAACAATGCGAAGTGGAACGCTTAACTTCAAATACATGAGAAACAAATGGTTTAGCTTCAAATACTTGTGATATACATGATTCAGCATCAACTGCATGCGAAACAAACGAGTTAGCTTCAAAATTAAGCGAAACACATGATTTAGATTCAAATCAATGCGAAATAGAAGGCTTAGCTTCAAATCAATGCGACGTAGAAGGCTTATCATCAAATCAATGCGAAATAAATGGTTTAGCTTCAAATACTTGTGATATACATGATTCAGCTTCAAATGCAGGCGAAACAAACGAGTTAGCTTCAAATCCATGCGAAAAACATGATTTCGCTTCAAATCAATGCGAGGTACAAGGCTTATCTTCAAATACATGAGAAACAAATGATTTATCTTCAGATAATTGCGATGTAAGTGATATAGCTTCAAATGCAGGCGAAACAATCGAGTTAGCTTCAAATCAATGCGAAGTGGAACGCTTAACTTCAAATACATGAGAAACAAATGGTTTAGCTTCAAATACTTTTGATAAACATGATTTAGCTTCAACTGCATGCGAAACAAACGAGTTAGCTTCAAATCCATGCGAAAAATATGATTTAGATTCAAATCAATGCGATATGGACTGCTTAGCTTCAAATACATGAGAAGCAAATGATTTATCTTCAGATAATTGCGATATAAGTGATATAGATTCAAATGCAGTCGAATCAATCGAGTTAGCTTCAAATTAATGCGAAGTAGGAGGCTTATCTTCAAATCCATGCGAAACAAAATGGTTTAGCTTCAAATACTTGTGATATACATAATTTAGCTTCAACCGCATGCGAAACAAACGAGTTAGCTTCAAATCCAAGCGAAATACATGATTTATCTTCAAGTCAATGCGAAGTTGAAGGCTTTGCTTCAAATCCATGCGAAGCGAATGGTTTAGCTTCAAATACTTGTGATATACATGATTTATCTTCAACTGCATGCGAAGCAAACGAGTTAGCTTCAAAACCAAGCGAAACACATGATTTAGCTTCAAATCAATGCGAAGTAGAAGGCTTAGCTTCAAATTCATGCGACGTAGAAGGCTTATCATCAAATCAATGCGAAACAAATGGTTTAGCTTCAAATACTTGTGATGTACATGATTTAGCTTCAACTGCATGCGAAACAAACGAGTTAGCTTCAAATCCAAGCGAAACACATGATTTATCTTCAAGTCAATGCGAAGTTGAAGGCTTTGCTTCAAATCCATGCGAAGCGAATGGTTTAGCTTCAAATACTTGTGATATACATGATTTATCTTCAACTGCATGCGAAACAAACGAGTTAGCTTCAAAACCAAGCAAAACACATGATTTAGATTCAAATCAATGCGAAGTAGAAGGCTTAGCTTCAAATTCATGCGAAAGAAATGGTTTAGCTTCAAATACTTGTGATATACATGAATCAGCTTCAACTGCATGCGAAAAAGACGAGTTAGCGTCAAAACCAAGCAAAACACATGATTTCGCTTCAAATCAATGCGAAGTACAAGGCTTATCTTCAAATACATGAGAAACAAATGATTTATCTTCAGATAATTGCGATGTAAGTGATATAGCTTCAAATGCAGGCGAAACAATCGAGTTAGCTTCAAGTCAATGCGAAGTGGAACGCTTAACTTCAAATACATGAGGAACAAATGGTTTAGCTTCAAATACTTGTGATATACATGATTCAGCATCAACTGCATGCGAAACAAACGAGTTAGCTTCAAAACCAAGCGAAACATATGATTTAGCTTCAAATCAATGCTATATAGACGGCTTAGCTTCAAGTACATGAGAAGCAAATGATTTATCTTCAGATAATTGCGATATAAGTGATATAGATTCAAATGCAGTCGAATCAATCGAGTTAGCTTCAAATTAATGCGAAGTAGGAGGCTTATCTTCAAATTCATGCGAAACAAAATGGTTTAGCTTCAAATACTTGTGATATACATAATTTAGCTTCAACCGCATGCGAAACAAACGAGTTAGCTTCAAATCCAAGCGAAACATATGATTTAGCTTCAAATCAAAGCGAAGTAGAAGGCTTAGCTTCAAATTCATGCGAAACGAATGATTGACCGTCAAATACTTGCGAATATAAGTGACATAGCTTCAAATGCAGGCGAAACAACGAGTTAGCTTCGAATACATGCGAAACACACGATTTAGCTTAAAATCAATGCGAAGAAGAAGCTTCAAATACATGTGATATACATGATTTAGATTCAACTGCATGCGAAGCAAACGAGTTATCTTGAAAACCATGCGGAACACATGATTTAGTCACAAATCAATGCGAAATAGAAGGCTTAGCTTCAATTCTATGCGATACATATGATTCGGCTTCAAATACTTGCGAATATAAGTGATATAGATTCAACTGCTTGCGAAAAAAACGAGTTATCTTCAAAACCAAGCGAAACGCATGATTTAGCTTCAAATCAATGCGAAGTAGAAGGCTTAGCTTCAAATTCATGCGAAACAAAATGGTTTAGCTTCAAATACTTGTGATATACATAATTTAGCTTCAACCGCATGCGAAACAAACGAGTTAGCTTCAAATCCAAGCGAAACACATGATTTATCTTCAAGTCAATGCGAAGTTGAAGGCTTTGCTTCAAATCCATGCGAAGCGAATGGTTTAGCTTCAAATACTTGTGATATACAAGATTTATCTTCAACTGCAAGCGAAACAAACGAGTTAGCTTCAAAACCAAGCGAAACACATGATTTACTTTCAAATCAATGCGAAGTAGAAGGCTTAGCTTCAAATTCATGCGAAAGAAATGGTTTAGCTTCAAATACTTGTGATATACATGACTCAGCTTCAACTGCATGCGAAAAAGACGAGTTAGCTTCAAAACCAAGCAAAACACATGATTTAGATTCAAATCAATGCGAAGTAGAAGGCTTAGCTTCGAATTCATGCGAAACAAATGGTTTAGCTTCAAATACTTGTGATATACATGATTCAGCTTCAAATGCAGGCGAAACAAACGAGTTAGCATCAAATCCATGCGAAAAACATGATGTAGCTTCAAATCAATGCGAAGTACAAGGCTTATCTTCAAATACATGAGAAACAAATGATTTATCTTCAGATAATTGCGATGTAAGTGATATAGCTTCAAATGCAGGCGAAACAATCGAGTTAGCTTCAAAACAATGCGAAGTGGAACGCTTAACTTCAAATACATGAGAAACAAATGGTTTAGCTTCAAATACTTGTGATATACATGATTCAGCATCAACTGCATGCGAAACAAACGAGTTAGCTTCAAAATTAAGCGAAACACATGATTTAGATTCAAATCAATGCGAAATAGAAGGCTTAGCTTCAAATCAATGCGACGTAGAAGGCTTATCATCAAATCAATGCGAAATAAATGGTTTAGCTTCAAATACTTGTGATATACATGATTTAGCTTCAACTGCATGCGAAACAAACGACTTAGCTTCAAAACCAAGCGAAACACATGATTTAGCTGCAAATCAATGCGAAGTAGAAGGCTTAGCTTCAAATCCATGTGAATCAAACGGTTTAGCTTCAAATACTCGTGATATACATGATTTATCTTCAAATGCAGGCGAAACAAAAGAGTTAGCTTCAAATCCATGCGAAACAAATGCTTTAGCTTCAAATACTTTTGATAAACATGATTTAGCTTCAACTGCATGCGAAACAAACGAGTTAGCTTCAAATCCATGCGAAAAATATGATTTAGATTCAAATCAATGCGATATAGACTGCTTAGCTTCAAATACATGAGAAGCAAATGATTTATCTTCAGATAATTGCGATATAAGTGATATAGATTCAAATGCAGTCGAATCAATCGAGTTAGCTTCAAATTAATGCGAAGTAGGAGGCTTATCTTCAAATCCATGCGAAACAAAATGGTTTAGCTTCAAATACTTGTGATATACATAATTTAGCTTCAACCGCATGCGAAACAAACGAGTTAGCTTCAAATCCAAGCGAAATACATGATTTATCTTCAAGTCAATGCGAAGTTGAAGGCTTTGCTTCAAATCCATGCGAAGCGAATGGTTTAGCTTCAAATACTTGTGATATACATGATTTATCTTCAACTGCATGCGAAACAAACGAGTTAGCTTCAAAACCAAGCGAAACACATGATTTAGCTTCAAATCAATGCGAAGTAGAAGGCTTAGCTTCAAATTCATGCGACGTAGAAGGCTTATCATCAAATCAATGCGAAACAAATGGTTTAGCTTCAAATACTTGTGATGTACATGATTTAGCTTCAACTGCATGCGAAACAAACGAGTTAGCTTCAAATCCAAGCGAAACACATGATTTATCTTCAAGTCAATGCGAAGTTGAAGGCTTTGCTTCAAATCCATGCGAAGCGAATGGTTTAGCTTCAAATACTTGTGATATACACGATTTATCTTCAACTGCATGCGAAACAAACGAGTTAGCTTCAAAACCAAGCAAAACACATGATTTAGATTCAAATCAATGCGAAGTAGAAGGCTTAGCTTCAAATTCATGCGAAAGAAATGGTTTAGCTTCAAATACTTGTGATATACATGAATCAGCTTCAACTGCATGCGAAAAAGACGAGTTAGCGTCAAAACCAAGCAAAACACATGATTTAGATTCAAATCAATGCGAAGTAGAAGGCTTAGCTTCGAATTCATGCGAAACAAATGGTTTAGCTTCAAATACTTGTGATATACATGATTCAGCTTCAAATGCAGGCGAAACAAACGAGTTAGCTTCAAACCCAAGCGAAACACATGATTTAGCTTCACATCAATGCGAAGTAGAAGAGTTAGCATCAAATCCAAGTGAATCACATGATTTAGATTCAAATCAATGCGAAGTAGAATGCTTAGCTTCAAATTCATGCGAAGCGAATGATTGACTGTCAAATACTTGCGAATATAAGTGATTTAGCTTCAAATGCAGGCGAAACAAACGAGTTAGCTTCAAATACATGCGAAACACACGATTTAGCTTAAAATCAATACGAAGTAGAAGGCTTATCTTCGAAACCATGCGATACAGATGGTTTAGCTTCAAATTCTTACGATATACGTGATTTAGCTTCAACTGCATGCGAAACAAAAGAGTTACCTTCAAATCAATGTCGATCACATGATTTAGCTTCAAATCAATGCGAAGTAGAATGCTTATCTTCGTAACCATGCGAAAAGAATGACTGAGCTTCAAATACTTGCGATTATACGTGATATAACTTCGAATGCAGGCGAAACAACCGAGTTAGCGTCAAATCCATACGAAACACAAGATTTAGCTTCAAATCAATGCGAAGTAGAAGGCTTAGTTTCAAATCCAAGCGAAACACATGGCTTAGCTTCAAATACTTGTGATATACATGATTTAGCTTCAAATGCAGGAGAAACAAACGAGTTAGCTTCAAATACAAGCGAAACATATGATTTAGCTTCAAATTAATGCAAATCACATGGTTTAGCTTCATAGCTTCATATTCTTGCTAAACAGATGGTTTAGATTCAGATAGTTGTGATAAACATGATTTAGCTTCAACTGCATGCGAAACAAACGAGTTAGCTTCAAATCCAAGAGAACACATGATTTAGCTTCATATCAAAGCGAAGTAGAAGGCTTAGTTTCAAATCCAAGCGAAACGCATGATTTAGCTTCAAATTCATGCGCATCAAATGGTTTGGCTTCCAATACTTGTGATATACATGATTTAGCTTCAACTGCATGCCAAACAAACGAGTTAGCTTCAAATCCATGAGAAACACATGATTTAGCTTCAAATTCATTACAAAAACATGGTTTAGCTTAATACTCATGCGAAAAATATGGTTTAACTTAGTATTCATGCGAAACAAATTGTTCAGCTTCAAATACTTGTGATATACATGATTGAGCTTCAACTGCATGTGAAACAAACGTGTTACCTTCAAATCCAAGGGAAACATATGATTTAGCTTCAAATAAATGCGAAGTAGAAGGATTAGCTTCAAATCCATGCGAAGTAGAAGGCTTATCTTCGAAACCATGCGAAACAAATGGTTTAGTTTCAAATAATTTTGATATTAATGATTTAGCTTTAAATTCATGCGAAACACATCGTTTAGATTCATATTCATGCGAAGCACATGGTATAACTTAATATTCATGCGAAACAAATTGTTCAGCTTCAAATACTTGTGATATACATGATTGAGCTTCAAGTGCATGTGAAACAAACGTGTTAACTACAAATCCAAGCGAGACTCATGATTTAGCTTCAAATGAATGCGAAGTAGAAGGGTTAGCATCAAATCCAAGTGAATCACATGACTTAGATTCAAATCAATGCGAAGTAGAAGGCTTAGCTTCAAATTCATGCGAAACGAATGATTGACCGTCAAATACTTGAGAATATAAGTGATATAGCTTCAAATGTAGGCGAAACAATCGAGTTAGCTTCAAATCAATGCGATGTAGGAGGCTTATCTTCAAATCCATGCGAATCATATGAATTAGCTTCTAATACTTGTAATATACATTATTTAGCTTCAACTGCATGCGAAACAAACGAGTTAGCTACTAATTCAAGTGCGACACATGGTTTAGCTTCAAATTCATGCAAAGTAGAAGACTTAGCTACAAATCAATGCGAATCAAATGGTTTAGCTTCAAATGCTTACGATATACGTGATTTAGCTTCAACTGCATGCGAAACAAAAGAGTTACCTTCAAATCAATGTCGATCCCATGATTTAGCTTCAAATCAATGCGAAGTAGAATGCTTATCTTCGTAACCATTCGAAACAGATGGTTCAGTTTCACATACTTGTGATAAACATGATTTAGCTTCAAATGCAGGAGAAACAAACGAGTTAGCTACAAATCCAAGAGAAACATATGATTTAGCTTCATATCAATGCGAAGTAGAAGGCTTAGCTTCAAATCCATGCGAAAAGAATGACTGAGCTTTAAATACTTGCGATTATACGTGATATAACTTCGAATGCAGGCGAAACAACCGAGTTAGCGTCAAATCCATACGAAACACAAGATTTAGCTTCAAATCAATGCGAAGTAGAAGGATTAGTTTCAAATCCAAGCGAAACACATGGCATAGCTTCAAATACTTGTGATATACATGATTTAGCTTCAAATACAGTAGAAACAAACGAGTTAGCTTCAAATCCAAGCGAAACATATGATTTAGCTTCAAATTAATGCAATTCACATCGTTTAGCTTCATAGCTTCATATTCTCGCTAAACAGATGGTATAGATTCAGATACTTGTGATAAAAACGATTTAGCTTCAACTGCATGCGAAACAAACGAGTTAGCTTCAAATCCAAGAGAACACATGATTTAGCTTCTAATCAAAGCTAAGTAGAAGGCTTAGCTTCAAATCCATGCGAAACGCATGATTTAGCTTCAAATACTTTTTTATACACGATTTGGCGTCATCTGCATGAATAATCAAACAAGTTAGCTTCAAATCCAAGCGAAACACATGATTTAACTTCAAATCATTGCGAAGTAGAAGTCTTAGCTTCAAATCCATGCGACACAAATGATTTAGCTTCAAATAATTGCCATATAAGTGATATAGCTTCAAATGCAGGAGAAACAAACGAGAGAGCTTCAAATCCAAGCGTAACGCATGATTTAGTTTCTAATCAATGCGAAGTATAAGGCTTAGCTTCAAATCCATGCGAAACAAATGGGTTAGCTTCAAATACTTGCGATATACATGATTTTGCTTCAACTGCATGCGAAACAAACGAGTTAGCTTCAAATCCATGCGAAACGAACGAGTTAGTTTGAAATCCATGCGAAACTCATGACTTAGCTTCAAATCAATGCGAAATAGAAGGCCGATTTTCGAATCCATACGAAACAAATGGTTTAACTTCAAATACTTGTGATATACTAGATTTAGCTTCAACAGCATGCGAAACAAACGAGTTAGCTTTAAATCCATGCTAAACAAACGAGTTAGCTTCAAATCCATGAGAAACACATGATTTAGCTTCAAATCAATGCGAAATAGAAGGCTGTTTTTTGAATCCATGCACAGCAAATGGTTTAGGTTCAAATACTTGTGATATACATGATTTAGCTTCAACTAACATACGAATGAAACGTGTTAGCTTTAAATCCATGCGAAACACATGATTTAGCTCCAAATCAATGCGAAGTAGAAAGCTTAGCATCAACTCCAAGCGACACAAATGATTTAGCTTCAAATACTTGCCATATAAGTGATATAGCTTCAAACGCATGCGAAACAAACGAGTTAGCTTCAAATCCATCCGAAACAAATGGTTTAGGATCACATACTTGTGATATACATGATGTAGCTTCAACTGCATGCGAAACAAACGACTTTGCTACAAATCCATGCGAAACGAATGATTGGAATTCAAATACTTGCGAATATAAGAGATATAGCTTCAAATGCAAAAACACACGAATTAGCTTCTAATTAATGCGAAGTAGAAGGCTTAGTTTCAAATTCAAACGAAACACAAGATTTAGATTTAAATCAGTACGAAGTAGGAGGCTTAGTTTCAAATCCATGCGAAACACATGATTTAGCTTCAATTTCATGCAAAGTAGAATTCTTAGCTTAAAATGCATGCGAAATAAATGGTTTAGCTTCAAATACTTGTTTTATACATGATTAAGCATCAACTGCATTGCGAAACGAACGAGCTAGCTTCAAATCCAAACTTCAAATCAATGCGAACTTGAAGTAAGGCGAAACAATCGAGTTAGCTTCAAATCCAAGCAAAACACATGATTTAGCTTCGAATCAATGCGCAGTAGAAGGCTTAGCTACAAACCCATGCGATACAAATGGTTTAGCTTCGAATACTTGTGATATACATGATTTAGCTTCAACTGCAGGCGATACGAACGAGTTGGATTCAAAACCAAGCGAATACATGATTTAGCTTCAAATCAATACGAACTAGGAGGCTTAGCTTCAAATCCATGCGAAACGAATGATTTATCTTCAAATACTGGCGAATATAAGTGATATCGGTACAAATACAGACGAAACAAACGAGCTATCTTCAAATCAATGCGAAACACGTGACTTGGCATCAAATAAATACGTTGTAGAAGGCTTAGCTTCAAATCCATGCGAAACAATTGTTCAGCTTCAAATATATGTGATATACATGATTTAGATTCAACTGCATTCGAAACAAACGAGTTAGCTTCAAATCCAAGCGAAACACATGATTTAGCTTCAAATCAATACGCAGTAGGAGGCTTAGCTTCAAATCCATGCGAAACGAATGATTGACTGTCATATACTTGCGAATATAAGTGATATAGCTTCAAATGCAGGCGAAACAAACGAGTTTTCTTCAAATCCATGTGAAACACATCATTTAGCTTCAAATTCATGCGAAACACATGGTTTAGCTTAATATTCATGTGAAACACATGGTTTAGCTTAATATTCATGCGAATCAAATGGTTCAGCTTCAAATACTTGTGATATACATGGTTTAGCTTCAACTGCGTGCGAAACAAACGTGTTAGCTTCAAATTCAGTCGAAACACATGTTTTAGCTACAAATCCATGCGAAGTAGAAGGCTTATCTTCGAAACCATGCGAAACATATGGTTTAGCTTCAAATACTTTTGATATAAATGATTTAGCTTTAAATTCATGCGAAACACATCGTTTAGATTCATATTCATGCGAAGCACATGAGTTAACTTTATATTCATGGGAAACAAATTGTTCAGCTTCAAATACTTGTGATATACATGATTGAGCTTCAACTGCATGCGAAACAAAGGAGTTAGCCTCAAATCCGAGCGAAACACATGATTTAGGGTCAAATCAATGCGAAGAAGAAGGCTTAGCTTCAAATCCATGCGAATCAAATGGTTTAGCTTCAAATACTTATGATATACATGATTTAGCTTGAACATCATGCGAGACAAACGAGTTAGCTTCAAATGCAAGCGAAACACACGATTTAGCTTCAAATTAATGCGAAGTAGGGCGCTTAGCTTCAAATTCATGCAAAACGAATGGTTTAGCTTCAAATAATTGTGAATATAAGTGATATAGCTTAAAATCCATGCGAAACAAATGACTTATCTTCAAATCCAAGCGAAACACATGATTTAGATTCAAAATCAAGCGAAGTAGAATGCTTAGCTTCAAATCCAAGCGAAACGCATGATTTATCTTCAAATCATTGCGAAGTAGAAGGCTTAGCTTCAAATCCATACGAAACACATGATTTAGCTTGAAATCAATGCGAAGTAGAAGGCTTAGCTTCAAATCTATGCGAAACAAATGATTTAGCTTCAAATACTTGTGATATACATCATTTACCTTCAAATGCAGGCGAAACGAACGAGTTAGCTTCAAATCCATGCGGAACAAATGATTTAGCTTCAAATCAATGCGAAGCAGAAGGCTTAGCTTCACATCAATGCGAAACAAGTGGTTTATCTTCAAATTCTTGTGATACACATGTTTTAGCATCAACTGCATGCGAAACAAACGAGTTAGCTTCAAATCCATGCTAAACACATGGTTTAGCTACAAATCAATGCGAAGTAGAAGTCTTAGCATCAAAACCATGCGACACAAATTAATTATGTTCATATACTTGCCATATAAGTGATACAGCTCCAATTGCAGGCGAAACAAACGAGTGAGCTTCAAATCCAAGCGTAACAAATGATTTAACTTCAAATCAATGCGACGTAGAAGGCTTAGCTTCAAATCCATACGAAACAAATGGTTTAGCTTCAAATACTTGTGATATACATGATTTCTCTTCAGCTGCATGCGAAACAGTCGATTTAGCTTCACACCCAGGGGAAACACATGATTTTACTTCAAATCAATGCGAAGTAGAAGCATTAGTTTCAAATCAACGCGAAACAAATGGTTTAGCTTCAAATAATTGTGATACACATGATTTGGCTTCAACTGCATGCTAAAAAAACGAGTTAGCTACAAATCCATGCTAAACACATGATTTAGCTTCAAATCAATGCGAAGTAGAAGGCTTAGCTGCAAATCCATGCGAAGCGAATGATTAAGATTCAAATACTTGCGAATATAAGTGTTATAGCTTCAAATGCTGGCGAAACAAACGAGTTAGCTTCAAATCCATTCGAATTACATGATGTAGCTTCAAATTAATGCGAAGTAGAAGGCTTATTTTCAAACCCATGCGAATCAAATGGTTTAGCTTCAAATACTTGTGATATACATGATTTAGCTTCAACTGCATGAGAAACAAACGAGCTGGCTTCAAATCCAAGCGAAACACATGATTTAGCTTCAAATCAATGCGAAGTAGAAGGCTGATTTTCGAAACCATGCGAAACAAATGGTTTAGCTTCAAATAATTGTGATATACATGATATAGCTTCAACTGCATGCGAAACAAACGAGTTAGCTTCAAATCCATGGGAAACTCATGATGTAGCTTCAAATCAATGCGAAATAGGAGGCTGATTTTCGGATCCATGCGAAACAAATTGTTTAGCTTCAAATACTTGTGATATACTAGATTTAGCTTCAACAGCATGCGAAACAAAGGAGTTAGCTTTAAATCCATGCGATAGAAACGAGTTAGCTTCAAATCCATGAGAAACACATGATTTAGCTTCAAATACTTGCGATATAAGTGATATAGCTTCAAATGCAGGCGAAACCAAGGTGTGAGCTTCAAATCCAAGCATAAGACATGATTTATCTTCAAAGCAATGCGTAGTAGAAGGCTGATTTTCGAAACCATGCGAAACAAATGATTTAGCTTCAAATACTTGTGATATACATGATTTAGATTCAACTGCATGCGAAACAAACGAGTTATCTTTAAATCTATGCGAAACACATGATCTAACTTAAAATCAATACGAAGTAGAAGGTTTATCCTCGAATCCATGCAAACAAATGGATTAGCTTCAAATATTAACGATATACATGATTTAGCTTCAAATGCAGGCGAAACAAACGAGTTAGCTTCAAATCCATGCGAAACAAACGAGATAGCTTCAATTCCATGCGAAACGCATGATTTAGCTTCGAATCAGTGCGAAATAGAAGGCTGATTTTCGAATCCATGCGAAACAAACGGTTTAGCTTCAAATACTTGTGATATACATGATTTAGCTTCAACTGCATGCGAAACAAACGAGTTAGCTTTAAATCCATGCGATAGAAACGAGTTAGCTTCAGATCCATGAGAAACACATGATGTAGCTTCAAATCATTGCGAAATAGGAGGCTGATTTTCGAATCCATGCGAAATAAATGGTTTAGCTTCAAATCAACTTGTGATATACATGATTAAGCTTCAACTGCATGCGAAACAAACGAGTTAGCTTCAAATCCAAGCGAAACACATGATTTAGCTTCAGATCATTGCGAAATAGAAGGCTGATTTTCGAAACCATGCGAAACAAATGGTTTAGCTATAAATAATTTTGATATACATGATATAGATTCAACTGCATGCGAAACAAACGAGTTAGCATCAAATCCAAGAGAAACACTTGATTTTGCTTCAAATCAATGCGAAGTAGATGGCTTATCTTCAAACCCATGCGAATCAAATGGATTAGCTTCAAATACTTGTGATATACATGATTGAGCTTCAACTGCATGCGAAACAAATGTGTTACTTTAAATCCATGAGAAACACATGATTTAGCTTCAAATCAATTCGAAATAGAAGGCTGATTTTCGAATCCATGCAAAACAAATGGATTATCTTCAAATACTTGTGATATACCTGATTTAGCTTCAACTGCATGCGAAAGAAACGAGTTTTCTACAAATCCAAACGAAACACTTGATTTAGCTTCAAATCAATGCGAATTAGAAGGCTTAGCTTCAAATCCATGCGAATCAAATCGTTTAGCTTCAAATACTTGTGATATACATGATATAGCTTCAACTGCATGCGAAACAAACGAGTTAGCTTCAAATCCATGCGAAACACTTGATTTCGCTTCAAATCAATGCGAAGTGGAAGGCTGATCTTCGAATCCATGCGAATCAAATAGTTTAGCTTAAAATACTTGTAATATACATGATTTTGCTTCAAATGCATGCGAATCAAATGGTTTAGCATCAAATCAATGCGAAGTAGAAGGCTTAGCATCAAATCCACGCGAAACACATTATTTAGCTCCAAATTCATGCGAATCGCAGGGTTTATCTTCATAGCTCCATATTCTTGCAAAACAGATGGTTTAGATTCAGATACTTGTGATAAACATGTATTAGCTTCAACCGCATGCGATACAAACGAGTTAGCTTCAAATCCCAGCGAAACACATGATTTAGCTTCAAATCAATGCGAAGTAGAAGGCTTAGCTTCAAATCCATGCGAAACGAACGGTTTAGCTTCAAATACTTGTGATATACATGATTTAGCTTCAACTGCATGTGAAACAAACGATTTATCTTGAAATCCGTGCGGAACACATAATTTAGATACAAATCAATGCGATGTCGAAGGCTTATCTTCAAATCCATGCGATACGAATGATTTGGCTTCAAATACTTGCGAATATAAGTGATATAGCTTCAAGTGCATGCGAAACAATCGAGTTACTTTCAAATCCATTCGAAACGCATGATTTAGCTTCAGATCAATGAGAAGTAGGAGGCTTATCTTCGAATCCATGCGAAATAAATCGTTTAGCTTCAAATACTTGTGATATACATGATTTAGCTTCAAATGCAGGCGATACAAACGAGTTAGCTTCAAATCCATGCGAAACACACCATTTAGATTCAAATTCATGCGAATCAATTGGTATAGCTTCAAATACTTGTGTTATACATGATTTAGCTTCAACTGCATGCGAAACAAACGAGTTAGCTTCAAATCCATGCGATACACATGATTTAGCTTCAAATCAATGCGAAGTAGAAGGCTTAGCTTCAAATCCCAGCGGAACACATTATTTAGCTTCAAATTAATGCGAAGTAGATGGCTTGGTTACAAATTCATGCGAATCAAATGGTATAGCTTCAAGTACTTGCGATATGCATGATTTAACTTCAGCTGCATGCGAAACAACCGAGTTAGCTTCAAATCCAAGCGAAATACATGATTTAGCTTCAAATCAATGCGAAGTGGAAGGCTTAGCTCCAAATCCATGCGAATCAAATGGTTTAGCTTCAAATAATTGTGATATATAAGATTTAGCTTCAACTGTATGCGAAACAAACGAGTTAGCTTAAAATCTATGCGGAATACGTGATTTAGTTTCAAATCAACGCCAAGTAGAAGATTTAGCTTCAAATCCATGCGAAACATATGATTTAGCTTCAAATAATTGTGATATACATAATTTAGCTTCAACTGCATGCGAAACAAACGAGTTAGCTTCAAATCCAAGCGAAACGAATGATTTGGCTTCAAATACTTGCGAATATAAGCGATATAGCTTCTACTGCATGCTAAACAAACGAGTTAGCTTCAAATCCAAGCGAAACACATGATTTAGCTTCAAATTCTTGCGAATCACATGGTTTAGTTTCAAATCCTTGCGATACAAATGGTTTAGCCTCAAATACTTGATTATACATGATTTAGCTTCAACTGCATGCGAAACAAACGAGTTAGCATCAAATCCATGCGCAACACATGATTTAGCTTCAAATCAATACGAACTAGAAGGCTTAGCTTCAAATCAATGCGAAACAAATGTTTTGCTTCAAATACTTGTGATATACGTGATTTAGCTTCAAATAAATGAGAAGCAGATGGCTTACCTTCTGGTACATGAGAAACAAATGATTTACCTTCCGATAACTGCAATGTAAGTGATATAGATTCAAATGCAGGCGAAAAAATCGAGTTAGCTTCAAATCAATGCGAAGTAGCAGACTTATCGTCGAAACCATGCAAAACAAATGGTTTAGCTTCAAATACTTGCGAATATAAGTGATATAGCTTCAAATGCAGGCGAATCAAACGAGTTAGCTTCAAATCCATGAGAAACTCACCTGATTGAGCTTCAAATTCATGCGATGTAGAAGGCTTAGTTTCAAATCCATGTGAAGCAAATGGTTTAGCTTCAAATTCTTGTTTTATACATGATTTAGCTTCAACTGCATACGAAACAAACGAGATAGCTTCAAATTCATGCGAAACACATGATTTATATTCAAGTTCATTCGATACACATGGTTTAGCTTAATATTCATGCGAAACAAATGGTTCAGCTCCAAATACTTGTGATATACATGATTTAGCTTCAACTGCATGCGATACAAACGAGTTAGCTTCAAAACCATGCGAAACACATGATTTAGCTTCAAATCAATGCGAAGTGGAAGGCTTAGCTCCAAATCCATGCGAATCAAATGGTTCAGCGTCAAATAATTGTGATATACATGATTTATCTTCAACTGCACGAGAAACAAACGAGTTAGATTCAAATCCAAGAGAAACATGATTTAGCTTCAAATCAATGCGAAGTAGAAGGCTTAGCTTCAAATCCATGCGAATCAAATGCTTTAGCTTCAAATATTTTTGTTATACATGATTTAGCTTCAAATGTATGCGAAACAAACGAGTTAGCTCCAAATCCAAGCGAAACACATGATTTAGCTTCAAATCAATGCGAAGTAGAAGGCTTAGCTTCAAATCCAAGCGAAACACATGGTTTGGCTTAATTTTCACGAGAATCAAATGGATCAGCTTCAAATACTTGTGATATACATGATTTAGCATCAACTGCATTCGAAACAAACGTGTTACCTTCAAATCCAAGCGAAACATATGATTTAGCTTCAAATCAATGCGAAATAGAAGTCTTACCTTCAAATCCATGCCAACCAAACGGTTTAGCTTCAAATATTTGTGATATACACGATTTAGCTTCAACTGCAGGCGATACAAACGAGTTAGCTTAAAATCCACGCGGAACACATGATTTAGCTTCAAATCAATGCGAAGTGGAAGGCTTAGCTTCAAATACATTAGAATCAAATGATTTATCTTCAGATAAAATTGATATATAAGTGATATAGCTTCAACTGCATGCGAAACAAAAGAGTTATCTTCAAACCATGCGAAACTCATGATTTAGCTTCAAATTCATTCGAAACACAAGGTATAGCTTCAAATCCATGCGAAACACATGATTTAGCCTCACATCAATGCGAAGTAGAAGGCTTAGCTTCAAATCCGTGCGAATCAAAAGCTTTGTCTTCAAATACTTGTGATATACATGATTTAGATTCAACTCGATGCGAAAAAAACGATTTAGCTTCAAATCCATGTGGGACACATGATTTAGATTCAAATCAATGCGAAGAAGAAGGCTTAGCTCCAAATCCATGCGAATCAAATGGTTTAGGTTCAAATACTTGTGATATACATGATTTAGCTTCAAATTCATGCGAATCACATGGATTAGCTTCATAGCTTCATATTCTTGTGAAACAGATGGATTAGATCCAGATACTTGTGATGTACATGTTTTAGCTTCAACTGCATGCGAAACAAACGTGTTAGCTTCAAATCCAAGCGAAACACATGATTTATCTTCAAATCAATGCGAAGTTGAAGTCTTTGCTTCAAATCCATGCGAAGCGAATGGTTTAGCTTCAAATACTTGTGATATACATGATTTATCTTCAAATACAGGCGAAGAAAACGAGTTAGCTTCAAAACCAAGCGTAACACATGATTTAGTTGCAAATCAATGCGAAGTAGAAGGCTTAGCTTCAAATCCATGCAAATCAAACGGTTTAGCTTCAAATACTTGTGATATACATGATTTATCTTCAAATGCAGGCGAAACAGAAGAGTTAGCCTCAAATCCATGCGAAGTGGAAGGCTTAGCTTCAAATTCATGCGAAAGAAATGGTTTAGCTTCAAATACTTGTGATATACATGATTCAGCTTCAACTGCATGCGAAACACACGAGTTAGCTTCAAAACCAAGCGAAACACATGATTTAGATTCAAATCAATGCGAAGTAGAAGGCTTAGCTTCAAATTCATGCGAAACAAATGGTTTAGCTTCAAATACTTGTGATATACATGATTTAGCTTCAACTGCATGCGAAACAATCGAGTTAGCTTCAAAACCAAGCTAAACCCATGATTTAGCTGGAAATCAATGCGAAGTAGAAGGGTTAGCTTCAAATCCATGCGAATCAAACGGTTTAGCTTCAAATACTTGTGATATACATGATTCAGCTTCAACTCCATGCGAAACATACAAGTTAGCTTCACAACCAAGCGAAAAACACGATTTAGATTCAAATCAATGCGAAGTAGAAGGCTTAGCTTCAAATTCATGCGAAACAAATGGTTTAGCTTCAAATACTTGTGATATACATGATTTAGCTTCAACTGCATGCGAAACAATCGAGTTAGCTTCAAAACCAAGCTAAACCCATGACTTAGCTGCAAATCAATGCGATGTAGAAGGGTTAGCTTCAAATCCATGCGAATCAAACGGTTTAGCTTCAAATACTTGTGATATACATGATTCAGCTTCAACTCCATGCGAAACATACAAGTTAGCTTCACAACCAAGCGAAACACACGATTTAGATTCAAATCAATGCGAAGTAGAAGGATTAGCTTCAAATTCATGCGAAACAAATGGTTTAGTTTCAAATACTTGTGATATACATGATTCAGCTTCTAATGCAGACGAAACAAACGAGTTAGCTTCAAATCCATGCGAAACACATGATTTAGCTTCAAATCAATGCGAAGTACAAGGCTTATCTTCAAATACATGATAAACAAATGATTTACCTTCAAATCAATGCGAAGTAGAAGACTTAGCTTAAAATCAATGCGAAGTAGAAGGCTTAGCTTCAAGTGCAGGCGAAACAAACGAGTTAGCTTCAAATCCATGCGAAACACATGATTTAGCTTGAAATCAATGCGAAGTACAAGGCTTATCTTCAAATAAATGAGAAACAAATGATTTATCTACAGATAATTGCGATATAAGTGATATAGATTAATATGCAGGCGAAACAATCGAGTTAGCTTCAAATCAATGCGAAGTGGAAGGCTCAGCTTGAAATACATGAGAAGCAAATGGTTTAGCTTAAAATACTTGTGATATACATGATTTAGCTTCAACTGCGTGCGAAACAAACAAGTTTGCTTCAAATCAAAGAGAAACACATGATTTAACTTCAAATCAATGCGAAGTAGAAGGCTTAGCTTCAAATCCATGCGAAACAAATGCTATAGCTTCAAATACTTTTGATAAACATGATTTAGCTTCAACTGCCTGCGAAACAAACGAGTTAGCTACAAATCACAGCGAAACACATGATTTAGCATCAAATCAATGCGAAGTAGAAGACATATCTTCAAATCCATGCGAAACAAATGGTTTACCGTCAAATACTTGTGCTATACATGATTTAGCTTCAACTGCATGCGAAACAATCGAATTAGCTTCAAAACCAAGCGAAACACATGATTTAGCTGCAAATCAATGCGAAGTAGAAGGCTTAGCTTCAAATCCATGCGAATCAAACGGTTTAGATTCAAATACTTGTGATATACATTATTTATCTTCAAATGCAGGCGAAACAAAAGAGGTAGCTTCAAATCCATGCGAAGTTGAAGTCTTTGCTTCAAATCCATGCGAAGCGAATGGTTTAGCTTCAAATACTTTTGACAAACATGATTTAGCTTCAACTGCATGCGAAACAAACGAGTTAGCTTCAAAACCAAGCGAAACACATGATTTGGCTTCAAATCAATGCGAAGTGGAACGCTTAGCTTCAAATACATGAGATACAAATGGTTTAGCTTCAAATACTTGTGATAAACGTGATTTAACTTCAACTGCATGCGAAACAAACGCTTTACCTTCAAATCCAAGCGAAACACATTATTTAGGTTCAAATCAATGCGAAGTGGAAGGCTTAGCTTCAAATACATGAGAAACAAATGGTTTAGCTTCGAATACTTGTGATATACATGATTTTGCTTCAACTGCATGCGAAACAAACGCTTTACCTTCAAATCCAAGGGAAACACATTATTTAGGTTCGAATCAATGCGAAGTGGGAGGCTTAGCTTCAAATACATGAGAAACAAATGGTTTAGCTGCAGATAATTGCGATATAAGTGATATAGCTTCTAATGCAGACGAAACAATCGAGTTAGCTTCAAATCAATGCGAAACACATGATTTATCTTCAAGTCAATGAGAAGTTGAAAGCTTTGCTTCAAATCCATGCGAAGCGAATGGTTTAGCTTCAAATACTTGTGATATACATGATTTATCTTCAAATACAGACGAGAAAAACGAGTTAGCTTCAAATCCATGCGAAACATATGATTTAGCTTCAATAAATGCGAAATAGACGGCTTAGCTTCAAATACATGAGAAACAAATGATTTATCTTCAGATAATTGCGATGTAAGTGATATAGCATCAAATGCAGGCGAAACAGTCTAGTTAGCTTCAAGTCAATGCGAAGTGGAACGCTTAGCTTCAAATACATGAGAAACAAATGGTTTAGCTTCAAATACTTGTGATATACATGATTTAGTTTCAACTGCATGCGAAACAAACGAGTTAGCTTCAAAACAAAGCGAAACACATGATTTAGCTTCAAATCAATGCAAAGTAGAAGGCTTAGCTTCAAATTCATGCGAAACAAATGGTTTAGCTTCAAATACTTGTGATATACATGATTCAGCTTCAACTGCATGCGAAGCAAACGAGTTAGCTTCAAAACCAAGCGAAAGACATGATTTAGATTCAAATCAATGCGAAATAGACGGCTTAGCTTCAAATACATGAGAAACAAATGATTTATCTTCAGCTAATTGCGATAGAAGTGATATAGATTCAAATGCAGTTGAATCAATCGAGTTAGCTTCAAATTAATGCGAAGTAGGTGGCTTATCTTCAAATCCATGCGAAACAAATGCTTTAGCTTCAAATACTTGCGATATACATGATTCAGCTTCAAATGCAGACGAAACAAACGAGTTAGCTTCAAATCCATGCGAAACACATGATTTAGCTTCAAATCAATGCGAAGTACAAGGCTTATCTTCAAATACATGATAAACAAATGATTTACCTTCAAATCAATGCGAAGTAGAAGACTTAGCTTAAAATCAATGCGAAGTAGAAGGCTTAGCTTCAAGTGCAGGCGAAACAAACGAGTTAGCTTCAAATCCATGCGAAACACATGATTTAGCTTGAAATCAATGCGAAGTACAAGGCTTATCTTCAAATAAATGAGAAACAAATGATTTATCTACAGATAATTGCGATATAAGTGATATAGATTAATATGCAGGCGAAACAATCGAGTTAGCTTCAAATCAATGCGAAGTGGAAGGCTCAGCTTGAAATACATGAGAAGCAAATGGTTTAGCTTAAAATACTTGTGATATACATGATTTAGCTTCAACTGCGTGCGAAACAAACAAGTTTGCTTCAAATCAAAGAGAAACACATGATTTAACTTCAAATCAATGCGAAGTAGAAGGCTTAGCTTCAAATCCATGCGAAACAAATGCTATAGCTTCAAATACTTTTGATAAACATGATTTAGCTTCAACTGCCTGCGAAACAAACGAGTTAGCTACAAATCACAGCGAAACACATGATTTAGCATCAAATCAATGCGAAGTAGAAGACATATCTTCAAATCCATGCGAAACAAATGGTTTACCGTCAAATACTTGTGCTATACATGATTTAGCTTCAACTGCATGCGAAACAATCGAATTAGCTTCAAAACCAAGCGAAACACATGATTTAGCTGCAAATCAATGCGAAGTAGAAGGCTTAGCTTCAAATCCATGCGAATCAAACGGTTTAGATTCAAATACTTGTGATATACATTATTTATCTTCAAATACAGACGAGAAAAACGAGTTAGCTTCAAATCCATGCGAAACATATGATTTAGCTTCAATAAATGCGAAATAGACGGCTTAGCTTCAAATACATGAGAAACAAATGATTTATCTTCAGATAATTGCGATGTAAGTGATATAGCATCAAATGCAGGCGAAACAGTCTAGTTAGCTTCAAGTCAATGCGAAGTGGAACGCTTAGCTTCAAATACATGAGAAACAAATGGTTTAGCTTCAAATAATTGTGATACACATGATTTGGCTTCAACTGCATGCTAAAAATACGAGTTAGCTACAAATCCATGCTAAACACATGATTTAGCTTCAAATCAATGCGAAGTAGAAGGCTTAGCTGCAAATCCATGCGAAGCGAATGATTAAGATTCAAATACTTGCGAATATAAGTGTTATAGCTTCAAATGCTGGCGAAACAAACGAGTTAGCTTCAAATCCATTCGAATTACATGATGTAGCTTCAAATTAATGCGAAGTAGAAGGCTTATTTTCAAACCCATGCGAATCAAATGGTTTAGCTTCAAATACTTGTGATATACATGATTTAGCTTCAACTGCATGAGAAACAAACGAGCAGGCTTCAAATCCAAGCGAAACACATGATTTAGCTTCAAATCCATGCGAAGTGGGAGGCTTTGCTTCAGATCCATGCGAAACAAATGGTTTAGCTTCAAATACTTGTGCTATACATGATTTATCTTCAAATGCAGGCGAAACAAAAGAGTTAGCTTCAAAACCAAGCGAAACACATCATTTAGCTTCAAATTCATGCGAATCACATGGTTTAGCTCAATATTCATGCGAAACAGATGGTTTATATTCAGATACTTGTGATAAACATGATTTAGCTTCAACTGCATGCGAAACAAACGAGTTAGCTTCGAATCCATGCGAAAAACATGATTTAGCTTCAAATCAATGCGAAGTGCAAGGCTTATCTTCAAATACAAATGCAGGCGAAACAATTGAGTAAGCTTCAAATCAGTGCGAAGTGGAACGCTTAGCTTCAAATACATGAGAAACAAATGGTTTAGCTTCAAATACTTGTGCTATACATGATTTATCTTCAAATGCAGGCGAAACAAAAGAGTTAGCTTCAAAACCAAGCGAAACACACCATTTAGCTTCAAATTCATGCGAATCACATGGTTTAGCTCAATATTCATGCGAAACAGATGGTTTATATTCAGATACTTGTGATAAACATGATTTAGCTTCAACTGCATGCGAAACAAACGAGTTAGCTTCGAATCCATGCGAAAAACATGATTTAGCTTCAAATCAATGCGAAGTGCAAGGCTTATCTTCAAATACAAATGCAGGCGAAACAATTGAGTAAGCTTCAAATCAGTGCGAAGTGGAACGCTTAGCTTCAAATACATGAGAAACAAATGGTTTAGCTTCAAATACTTGTGATATACATGATTTTGCTTCAACTGCATGCGAAACAAACGCTTTACCTTCAAATCCAAGGGAAACACTTTATTTAGGTTCGAATCAATGCGAAGTGGGAGGCTTAGCTTCAAATACATGAGAAACAAATGGTTTAGCTGCAGATAATTGCGATATAAGTGATATAGCTTCTAATGCAGACGAAACAATCGAGTTAGCTTCAAATCAATGCGAAACACATGATTTATCTTCAAGTCAATGAGAATTTGAAAGCTTTGCTTCAAATCCATGCGAAGCGAATGGTTTAGCTTCAAATACTTGTGATATACATGATTTATCTTCAAATACAGACGAGAAAAACGAGTTAGCTTCAAATCCATGCGAAACATATGATTTAGCTTCAATAAATGCGAAATAGACGGCTTAGCTTCAAATACATGAGAAACAAATGATTTATCTTCAGATAATTGCGATGTAAGTGATATAGCATCAAATGCAGGCGAAACAGTCTAGTTAGCTTCAAGTCAATGCGAAGTGGAACGCTTAGCTTCAAATACATGAGAAACAAATGGTTTAGCTTCAAATACTTGTGATATACATGATTCAGCTTCAACTCCATGCGAAACATACAAGTTAGCTTCACAACCAAGCGAAACACACGATTTAGATTCAAATCAATGCGAAGTAGAAGGATTAGCTTCAAATTCATGCGAAACAAATGGTTTAGCTTCAAATACTTGTGATATACATGATTCAGCTTCTAATGCAGACGAAACAAACGAGTTAGCTTCAAATCCATGCGAAACACATGATTTAGCTTCAAATCAATGCGAAGTACAAGGCTTATCTTCAAATACATGATAAACAAATGATTTACCTTCAAATCAATGCGAAGTAGAAGACTTAGCTTAAAATCAATGCGAAGTAGAAGGCTTAGCTTCAAGTGCAGGCGAAACAAACGAGTTAGCTTCAAATCCATGCGAAACACATGATTTAGCTTGAAATCAATGCGAAGTACAAGGCTTATCTTCAAATAAATGAGAAACAAATGATTTATCTACAGATAATTGCGATATAAGTGATATAGATTAATATGCAGGCGAAACAATCGAGTTAGCTTCAAATCAATGCGAAGTGGAAGGCTCAGCTTGAAATACATGAGAAGCAAATGGTTTAGCTTAAAATACTTGTGATATACATGATTTAGCTTCAACTGCATGCGAAACAAACAAGTTTGCTTCAAATCAAAGAGAAACACATGATTTAACTTCAAATCAATGCGAAGTAGAAGGCTTAGCTTCAAATCCATGCGAAACAAATGCTATAGCCTCAAATACTTTTGATAAACATGATTTAGCTTCAACTGCATGCGAAACAAACGAGTTAGCTACAAATCACAGCGAAACACATGATTTAGCTTCAAATCAATGCGAAGTCGAAGACATATCTTCAAATCCATGCGAAACAAATGGTTTACCGTCAAATACTTGTTCTATACATGATTTAGCTTCAACTGCATGCGAAACATTCGAATTAGCTTCAAAACCAAGCGAAACACATGATTTAGCTGCAAATCAATGCGAAGTAGAAGGCTTAGCTTCAAATCCATGCGAATCAAACGGTTTAGATTCAAATACTTGTGATATACATTATTTATCTTCAAATGCAGGCGAAACAAAAGAGTTAGCTTCAAATCCATGCGAAGTTGAAGTCTTTGCTTCAAATCCATGCGAAGCGAATGGTTTAGCTTCAAATACTTTTGACAAACATGATTTAGCTTCAACTGCATGCGAAACAAACGAGTTAGCTTCAAAACCAAGCGAAACACATGATTTGGCTTCAAATCAATGCGAAGTGGAACGCTTAGCTTCAAATACATGAGATACAAATGGTTTAGCTTCAAATACTTGTGATAAACGTGATTTAACTTCAACTGCATGCGAAACAAACGCTTTACCTTCAAATCCAAGCGAAACACATTATTTAGGTTCAAATCAATGCGAAGTGGAAGGCTTAGCTTCAAATACATGAGAAACAAATGGTTTAGCTTCAGGTAATTGCGATATAAGTGTTGTAGCTTCATATGCAGGCGAAACAATCGAGTTACCTTCAATTCAATGCGAAGTAGAAGCCTTATCTTCAAATCCACGCGAAACAAATGGTTTAGCTTCAAATACTTGTGCTATACATGATTTATCTTCAAATGCAGGCGAAACAAAAGAGTTAGCTTCAAAACCAAGCGAAACACATCATTTAGCTTCAAATTCATGCGAATCACATTGTTTAGCTCAATATTCATGCGAAACAGATGGTTTATATTCAGATACTTGTGATAAACATGATTTAGCTTCAACTGCATGCGAAACAAACGAGTTAGCTTCGAATCCATGCGAAAAACATGATTTAGCTTCAAATCAATGCGAAGTGCAAGGCTTATCTTCAAATACAAATGCAGGCGAAACAATTGAGTAAGCTTCCAATCAGTGCGAAGTGGAACGCTTAGCTTCAAATACATGAGAAACAAATGGTTTAGCTTCAAATACTTGTGATATACATGATTTTGCTTCAACTGCATGCGAAACAAACGCTTAACCTTCAAATCCAAAGGAAACACATTATTTAGGTTCGAGTCAATGCGAAGTGGGAGGCTTAGCTTCAAATACATGAGAAACAAATGGTTTAGCTGCAGATAATTGCGATATAAGTGATATAGCTTCTAATGCAGACGAAACAATCGAGTTAGCTTCAAATCAATGCGAAACACATGATTTATCTTCAGGTCAATGAGAAGTTGAAAGCTTTGCTTCAAATCCATGCGATACAAATGGTTTAGCTTCAAATACTTGGGATAAACATGATTTAGATCCAACAGCATGCGAAAGAAACGAGTTAGCTTCAAATCCAATTGAAACAGAAGAGTTAGCTTAAAATCCAAGCGAAAAAAACGAGTTAGCTTCAAATCCATGCGGAAACACATGATTTAGTTTCAAACCAATGCGAACACATGGTCTAGCTTCATATTCTTGCGAAACAGATGGTTTAGATTCAGATATTTGTAATAAACATGATTGAGCTTCATAATCAAAACGATTTAGCTTAAAATCACTGCGTAGTAGAAGGCCCAGTTTCAAATCTATGCGAAGAAAATGGTTTAGCTTCACATACTTGTGATGTGCATGATTCAGCTTCAACTGCATTCGAAACAAACGGATTGGCTTCAAATCCAAGCGAAACACATGATTCAGCCTCAAATCAATGCGAAGTAGGAGGCTTAGCTTCATATCCATGCGAAACAAACGGTTCAGCATGAAATACTTGTGATATACATGATTTAGCTTCAAATGCAGGCGAAACAAACGAGTCAGCTTCAAATTCAAGCGAAACACATGATTCAGCTTCAATTCAATGCGAAGTAGAATGCATAGCATCAAATCCTTGTTTATAGATGATTAAGATTCAACTGCATACGAATCAAACGAGTTAGCTAGAAACCCAATCGAAACACATGATTTAGCTCCAAATCAATGCGAAGTAGAAGGCTTATCTTCGAATCCAAGCGAAATACATGATTTAGCTTCAAATTAATTCGAAGTAGAAAGCTGATCTTCGTATCCATTCGAAACAAATTGTTAACCATCAAATACATGTGATATACATGATTTAGCTTCAACTGCATGCGAAACAAACGAGTTAGCTTCGAATCCATGCGAAAAACATGATTTAGCTTCAAATCAATGCGAAGTGCAAGGCTTATCTTCAAATACAAATGAAGGCAAACAATTGAGTAAGCTTCCAATCAGTGCGAAGTGGAACGCTTAGCTTCAAATACATGAGAAACAAATGGTTTAGCTTCAAATACTTGTGATATACATGATTTTGCTTCAACTGCATGCGAAACAACGCTTTACCTTCAAATCCAAGGGAAACACATTATTTAGGTTCGAATCAATGCGAAGTGGGAGGCTTAGCTTCAAATACATGAGAAACAAATGGTTTAGCTGCAGATAATTGCGATATAAGTGATATAGCTTCTAATGCAGACGAAACAATCGAGTTAGCTTCAAATCAATGCGAAACACATGATTTATCTTCAGGTCAATGAGAAGTTGAAAGCTTTGCTTCAAATCCATGCGATACAAATGGTTTAGCTTCAAATACTTGGGATAAACATGATTTAGATCCAACAGCATGCGAAAGAAACGAGTTAGCTTCAAATCCAATTGAAACAGAAGAGTTAGCTTAAAATCCAAGCGAAAAAAACGAGTTAGCTTCAAATCCATGCGAAACACATGATTTAGTTTCAAACCAATGCGAACACATGGTCTAGCTTCATATTCTTGCGAAACAGATGGTTTAGATTCAGATATTTGTAATAAACATGATTGAGCTTCATAATCAAACGATTTAGCTTAAAATCACTGCGTAGTAGAAGGCCCAGTTTCAAATCTATGCGAAGAAAATGGTTTAGCTTCACATACTTGTGATGTGCATGATTCAGCTTCAACTGCATTCGAAACAAACGGATTGGCTTCAAATCCAAGCGAAACACATGATTCAGCCTCAAATCAATGCGAAGTAGGAGGCTTAGCTTCATATCCATGCGAAACAAACGGTTCAGCATGAAATACTTGTGATATACATGATTTAGCTTCAAATACATTCGAAACTCATGATTTAGCTTCAAATACATGCGAAACTCATGATTTAGCTTTAAATCAATGCGAAGTAGAAGATAATCTTCGAATCTATTCGAAGCAAATGGTTTAACATCAAATACTTGTGATAAACATGATCTCGCTTCAAATGCAGGCGAAACAAACGAGTTAGTTTCAAATCCATGCGAAGCACATGATTTAGCTTCAAATTCGTACGATACACATGGTTTAGTTTAATATTCATGCGAAACAAATGGTTCAGCATGAAATACTTGTGATATACGTGATTTAGCTCCAATGCTTGCGAAAGAAACGAGTTAGCTGCAAATCCACGCGAATCACATGATTTAGCTCCAAATCAATGAGAAGTAGAAGGCTTAGCTTCAAATACATGACAAACAAATGATTTATCTTCGGATAAATGCGATATGAGTGATATAGCTTCAACTGCATGCGAAACAAACGAGTTATCTTGAAACCATGCGAAACTCATGATTTAGCTTCAAATTCATTCGAAACACATGGTTTAGCTTCAAATCCATGCGAAACACGTGATTTAGCTTCAAATCAATGCGAAGTAGAAGGCTTAGTTTCAAATACATGAGAAACAAATGATTTATCTTCAGATAATTGCGATATAAGTGATATAGCTTCAAATGCAGGTGAAACAATCGAGTTAGCTTCAAATCCATGCGAAGCAGATGATTTAGCTTCAAATTCATGCGAAGTAGAAGGCTTATCTTCGAAACCATGCGAAACAAATGGTTTAGCTTCATATACTTTTGATATACATGATTTAGCTTCAAATTCATGCGAAACACATGGTTTAGCTTAATATTCATGCGAAACAAATGGTTCAGCTTCAAACACTTGTGACATACATGGTTTAGCTTCAACTGCATGCGAAACAAACGAGTTAGCTTCAAATCCAGGCGAAACACATGATTTAGCTTCAAATCAGTGCGAAGTAGAAGGTCTAGATTCAAATCCATGCGAAAAAACGGTTTAGCTCCAAATACTTATGATATACAGAATCTAGCTACAACTGCATGCGATACAAACGAGTGAGCTTAAAATCCATTCGAAACACAAGACTTCCCTTTAAATCAACGCGAAGTAGAATGCTTAGCCTCAAATTCATACGAAACAAATGGTTTAGCTACAGATCAGTGCGAAGTAAAAGGTTTAGCTACAAATCATGCGAAACGATTGATTGAGCTTGAAATGCTTGCGAATATGAGTGATATAATTTCAAATGCAGGCGAAACAAACGAGTAAGCTGCTAATCCATGCGAAACACATGATTTAGCTTCAAATCAATGCGAAATAGAAGTCTTACCTTCAAATCCATGCCAACCAAACGGTTTAGCTTCAAATATTTGTGATATACACGATTTAGCTTCAACTGCAGGCGATACAAACAAGTTAGCTTAAAATCCACGCGGAACACATGATTTAGCTTCAAATCAATGCGAAGTGGAAGGCTTAGCTTCATATACATTAGAATCAAATGATTTATCTTCAGATAAAATTGATATATAAGTGATATAGCTTCAACTGCATGCGAAACAAACGAGTTATCTTCAAACCATGCGAAACTCATGATTTAGCTTCAAATTCATTCGAAACACAAGGTATAGCTTCAAATCCATGCGAAACACATGATTTAGCCTCACATCAATGCGAAGTAGAAGGCTTAGCTTCAAATCCGTGCGAATCAAAAGCTTTGTCTTCAAATACTTGTGATATACATGATTTAGATTCAACTCGATGCGAAAAAACGAGTTAGCTTCAAATCCATGTGGGACACATGATTTAGATTCAAATCAATGCGAAGAAGAAGGCTTAGCTTCAAATCCATGCGAATCAAATGGTTTAGGTTCAAATACTTGTGATATACATGATTTAGGTTCAACTGCATGCGAAACAAACGAGTTAGCTTCAAATCCATGCGAAACACAGGATTTATCTTCAAATCAATGCGAAGTAGTAGGCTGATCTTCGAATCCATGCGAAACAAACGGTTTAGCTTCAATTACTTGTGATATGCGTGATTTTGCTTCAACAGCATGCGAAAAAACGAGTTAGCTTCAAATCCATGCGAAACACGTGATTTAGCTTCAAATCAATGCGAAGTAGAAGGCTTAGTTTCAAATACATGAGAAACAAATGATTTATCTTCAGATAATTGCGATATAAGTGATATAGCTTCAAATGCAGGTGAAACAATCGAGTTAGCTTCAAATCCATGCGAAACAGATGATTTAGCTTCAAATTCATGCGAAGTAGAAGGCTTATCTTCGAAACCATGCGAAACAAATGGTTTAGCTTCAAATACTTGTGATATACATAATTTAGCTTCAACTGCATGCGAAACAAACGAGTTAGTTTCAAATCCATGCGAAACATATGATTTAGTATCTAATCAATGCGAAGTGCAAGGCTTATCTTCAAATACAAATGCAGGCGAAACAATTGAGTAAGCTTCAAATCAGAGCGAAGTGGAAGGCTTAGCTTCAAATACATGAGAAACAAATGGTTTAGCTTCAGGTAATTGCGATATAAGTGTTGTAGCTTCATATGCAGGCGAAACAATCGAGTTAGCTTCAATTCAATGCGAAGTAGAAGCCTTATCTTCAAATCCACGCGAAACAAATGGTTTAGCTTCAAATACTTGTGCTATACATGATTTATCTTCAAATGCAGGCGAAACAAAAGAGTTAGCTTCAAAACCAAGCGAAACACATCATTTAGCTTCAAATTCATGCGAATCACATGGTTTAGCTCAATATTCATGCGAAACAGATGGTTTATATTCAGATACTTGTGATAAACATGATTTAGCTTCAACTGCATGCGAAACAAACGAGTTAGCTTCAAATCCAATTGAAACAGAAGAGTTAGCTTAAAATCCAAGCGAAAAAGACGAGTTAGCTCCAAATCCATGCAAACACATGATTTAGTTTCAAACCAATGCGAACACATGGTCTAGCTTCATATTCTTGCGAAACAGATGGTTTAGATTCAGATATTTGTAATAAACATGATTGAGCTTCATAATCAAACGATTTAGCTTAAAATCACTGCGTAGTAGATGGCCCAGTTTCAAATCTATGCGAAGAAAATGGTTTAGCTTCACATACTTGTGATGTGCATGATTCAGCTTCAACAGCATTCGAAACAAACGGATTGGCTTCAAATCCAAGCGAAACTCATGATTTAGCTTTAAATCAATGCGAAGTAGAAGATAATCTTCGAATCTATTCGAAGCAAATGGTTTAACTTCAAATACTTGTGATAAACATGATCTCGCTTCAAATGCAGGCGAAACAAACGAGTTAGTTTCAAATCCATGCGAAGCACATGATTTAGCTTCAAATTCGTACGATACACATGGTTTAGTTTAATATTCATGCGAAACAAATGGTTCAGCATGAAATACTTGTGATATACATGATTTAGCTTCAAATGCAGGCGAAACACATGGTTTAGATTAATATTCATTCGAAACACATGGTTTAGCTTAATATTCATGCGGAACGAATGGTTCAGCTTCAAATACTTGCGATATAAATGAAATAGCTTCAAATGCAGACGAAACAAACGAGTTAGCTTCAAAAACATGCGAAACACACGATTTAGCATCAAATCAATGCGAAGTAGAAGGCTTAGCTTTAAATCCATGCGACAAAAATGAATTAGATTCAAATGCTTTCTACATAAATGATGTACCTTCAAATGCAGGCGAAACAAACGAGTTAGCTTCAAATCCATGCGAAACACGTGATTTAGCTTCAAATCAATGCGAAGTAGAAGGCTTAGTTTCAAATACATGAGAAACAAATGATTTATCTTCTGATAATTGCGATATAAGTGATATAGCTTCAAATGCAGGTGAAACAATCGAGTTAGCTTCAAATCCATGCGAAACAGATGATTTAGCTTCAAATTCATGCGAAGTAGAAGGCTTATCTTCGAAACCATGCGAAACAAATGGTTTAGCTTCATATACTTTTGATATACATGATTTAGCTTCAAATTCATGCGAAACACATGGTTTAGCTTAATATTCATGCGAAACAAATGGTTTAGCTTCATATACTTTTGTTATACATGATTTAGCTTCAAATTCATGCGAAACACATGGTATAGCTTAATATTCATGCGAAACAAATGATTCAGCTTCAAATACTTGTGACATACATGGTTTAGCTTCAACTGCATGCGAAACAAACGAGTTAGCTTCAAATCCAGGCGAAACACATGATTTAGCTTCAAATCAGTGCGAAGTAGAAGGTTTAGATTCAAATCCATGCGAAAAAACGGTTTAGCTTCAAATACTTATGATATACATAATCTAGCTACAACTGCATGCGAAACAAACGAGTGAGCTTAAAATCCATTCGAAACACATGACTTCCCTTTAAATCAACGCGAAGTAGAATTCTTAGCCTCAAATTCATGCGAAACAAATGGTTTAGCTTCAAATCAGTGCGAAGTAGAAGGTTTAGCTACAAATCATGCGAAACGATTGATTGAGATTGAAATGCTTGCGAATATGAGTGATATAATCTCAAATGCAGGCGAAACAAACGAGTAAGCTGCTAATCCATGCGAAACACATGATTAAGCTTCAAATCAATGCGAAATAGAAGTCTTACCTTCAAATCCATGCCAACCAAACGGTTTAGCTTCAAATATTTGTGATATACACGATTTAGCTTCAACTGCAGGCGATACAAACGAGTTAGCTTAAAATCCACGCGGAACATATGATTTAGCTTCAAATCAATGCGAAGTGGAAGGCTTAGCTTCAGATACATTAGAATCAAATGATTTATCTTCAGATAAAATTGATATATAAGTGATATAGCCTCAAATGCCGGCGAAACAAACGAGTTAGCTGCAAATCCACGCGAATCACATGATTTAGCTCCAAAATCAATGAGAAGTAGAAGGCTTAGCTTCAAATACATGACAAACAAATGATTTATATTCGGATAAATGCGATATGAGTGATATAGCTACAACTGCATGCGAAACAAACGAGTTATCTTGAAACCATGCGAAACTCATGATTTAGCTTCAAATTCATTCGAAACACATGGTTTAGCTTCAAATCCATGCGAAACACGTGATTTAGCTTCAAATCAATGCGAAGTAGAAGGCTTAGTTTCAAATACATGTGAAACAAATGATTTATCTTCAGATAATTGCGATATAAGTGATATAGCTTCAAATGCAGGTGAAACAATCGAGTTAGCTTCAAATCCATGCGAACAGATGATTTAGCTTCAAATTCATGCGAAGTAGAAGGCTTATCTTCGAAACCATGCGAAACAATTGGTTTAGCTTCATATACTTTTGATATACATGATTTAGCTTCAAATTCATGCGAAACACATGGTTTAGCTTAATATTCATGCGAAACAAATGGTTCAGCTTCAAAGACTTGTGACATACATGGTTTAGCTTCAACTGCATGCGAAACAAACGAGTTAGCTTCAAATCCAGGCGAAACACATGATTTAGCTTCAAATCAGTGCGAAGTAGAAGGTCTAGATTCAAATCCATGCGAAAAAACGGTTTAGCTTCAAATACTTATGATATACATAATCTAGCTACAACTGCATGCGAAACAAACGAGTGAGCTTAAAATCCATTCGAAACACATGACTTCCCTTTAAATCAACGCGAAGTAGAATGCTTAGCCTCAAATTCATACGAAACAAATGGTTTAGCTACAGATCAGTGCGAAGTAAATGGTTTAGCTACAAATCATGCGAAACGATTGATTGAGCTTGAAATGCTTGCGAATATGAGTGATATAATTTCAAATGCAGGCGAAACAAACGAGTAAGCTGCTAATCCATGCGAAACATATGATTTAGCTTCAAATCAATGCGAAATAGAAGTCTTACCTTCAAATCCATGCCAACCAAACGGTTTAGCTTCAAATATTTGTGATATACACGATTTAGCTTCAACTGCAGGCGATACAAACGAGTTAGCTTAAAATCCACGCGGAACACATGATTTAGCTTCAAATCAATGCGAAGTGGAAGGCTTAGCTTCAAATCCGTGCGAATCAAAAGCTTTGTCTTCAAATACTTGTGATATACATGATTTAGATTCAACTCGATGCGAAAAAAAACGAGTTAGCTTCAAATCCATGTGGGACACATGATTTAGATTCAAATCAATGCGAAGAAGAAGGCTTAGCTTCAAATCCATGCGAATCAAATGGTTTAGGTTCAAATACTTGTGATATACATGATTTAGGTTCAACTGCATGCGAAACAAACGAGTTAGCTTCAAATCCATGCGAAACACAGGATTTATCTTCAAATCAATGCGAAGTAGTAGGCTGATCTTCGAATCCATGCGAAACAAACGGTTTAGCTTCAATTACTTGTGATATGCGTGATTTTGCTTCAACAGCATGCGAAAAAACGAGTTAGCTTCAAATCCATGCGAAACACGTGATTTAGCTTCAAATCAATGCGAAGTAGAAGGCTTAGTTTCAAATACATGAGAAACAAATGATTTATCTTCAGATAATTGCGATATAAGTGATATAGCTTCAAATGCAGGTGAAACAATCGAGTTAGCTTCAAATCCATGCGAAACAGATGATTTAGCTTCAAATTCATGCGAAGTAGAAGGCTTATCTTCGAAACCATGCGAAACAAATGGTTTAGCTTCAAATACTTGTGATATACATAATTTAGCTTCAACTGCATGCGAAACAAACGAGTTAGTTTCAAATCCATGCGAAACATATGATTTAGTATCTAATCAATGCGAAGTGCAAGGCTTATCTTCAAATACAAATGCAGGCGAAACAATTGAGTAAGCTTCAAATCAGAGCGAAGTGGAAGGCTTAGCTTCAAATACATGAGAAACAAATGGTTTAGCTTCAGGTAATTGCGATATAAGTGTTGTAGCTTCATATGCAGGCGAAACAATCGAGTTAGCTTCAATTCAATGCGAAGTAGAAGCCTTATCTTCAAATCCACGCGAAACAAATGGTTTAGCTTCAAATACTTGTGCTATACATAATTTATCTTCAAATGCAGGCGAAACAAAAGAGTTAGCTTCAAAACCAAGCGAAACACATCATTTAGCTTCAAATTCATGCGAATCACATGGTTTAGCTCAATATTCATGCGAAACAGATGGTTTATATTCAGATACTTGTGATAAACATGATTTAGCTTCAACTGCATGCGAAACAAACGAGTTAGCTTCAAATCCAATTGAAACAGAAGAGTTAGCTTAAAATCCAAGCGAAAAAAACGAGTTAGCTCCAAATCCATGCAAACACATGATTTAGTTTCAAACCAATGCGAACACATGGTCTAGCTTCATATTCTTGCGAAACAGATGGTTTAGATTCAGATATTTGTAATAAACATGATTGAGCTTCATAATCAAACGATTTAGCTTAAAATCACTGCGTAGTAGAAGGCCCAGTTTCAAATCTATGCGAAGAAAATGGTTTAGCTTCACATACTTGTGATGTGCATGATTCAGCTTCAACAGCATTCGAAACAAACGGATTGGCTTCAAATCCAAGCGAAACTCATGATTTAGCTTTAAATCAATGCGAAGTAGAAGATAATCTTCGAATCTATTCGAAGCAAATGGTTTAACTTCAAATACTTGTGATAAACATGATCTCGCTTCAAATGCAGGCGAAAAAAACGAGTTAGCTTCAAATCCATGTGGGACACATGATTTAGATTCAAATCAATGCGAAGAAGAAGGCTTAGCTTCAAATCCATGCGAATCAAATGGTTTAGGTTCAAATACTTGTGATATACATGATTTAGGTTCAACTGCATGCGAAACAAACGAGTTAGCTTCAAATCCATGCGAAACACAGGATTTATCTTCAAATCAATGCGAAGTAGTAGGCTGATCTTCGAATCCATGCGAAACAAACGGTTTAGCTTCAAATACTTGTGATATGCGTGATTTTGCTTCAACAGCATGCGAAAAAACGAGTTAGCTTCAAATCCATGCGAAACACGTGATTTAGCTTCAAATCAATGCGAAGTAGAAGGCTTAGTTTCAAATACATGAGAAACAAATGATTTATCTTCAGATAATTGCGATATAAGTGATATAGCTTCAAATGCAGGTGAAACAATCGAGTTAGCTTCAAATCCAAGCGAAACAGATGATTTAGCTTCAAATTCATGCGAAGTAGAAGGCTTATCTTCGAAACCATGCGAAACAAATGGTTTAGCTTCAAATACTTGTGATATACATAATTTAGCTTCAACTGCATGCGAAACAAACGAGTTAGTTTCAAATCCATGCGAAACATATGATTTAGTATCAAATCAATGCGAAGTAGAAGGCTTAGCTACAAATCAATCCGAACAAATGGTTTAGCTTCAAATACTTGTGATATACATAATTTAGCTTCAACTGCATGCGAAACAAACGAGTTAGCTTCAAATCCAAGCGAAACACATGATTTATCTTCAAGTCAATGCGAAGTTGAAGGCTTATCTTCAAATCCACGCGAAACAAATGGTTTAGTTTCAAATACTTGTGCTATACATGATTTATCTTCAAATGCAGGCGAAACAAAAGAGTTAGCTTCAAATCCATGCGAAAAACATGATTTAGCTTCAAATCAATGCGAAGTACAAGGCTTATCTTCAAATACATGAGAAAAAAATGATTTATCTTCAGATAATTGCGATATAAGTGATATAGATTCAAATGCACTCGAATCAATCGAGTTAGCTTCAAATTAATGCGAAATAGGAGGATTATCTTCAAATCCATGCGAAACAAATGGTTAGCTTCAAATACTTGTGATATACATGATTTAACTTCAAATGCAGGCGAAACAAACGAGTTAGCTTCAAATCCATGCCATACACACGATTTAGATTCAAATCAATGCGAAGTAGAAGGCTTAGCTTCGAATTCATGCGAAACAAATGGTTTAGCTTCAAATACTTGTGATATACATGATTCAGCTTCAAATGCAGGCGAAACAAACGAGTTAGCTTCAAATCCAAGCGAAACACATGATTTAGATTCAAATCAATGCGAAGTAGAAGGCTTTGCTTCGAATTCATGCGAAACAAATGGTTTAGCTTCAAATACTTGTGATATACATGATTCAGCTTCAAATGCAGGCGAAACAAACGAGTTAGCTTCAAATCCATGCGAAAAACATGATTTAGCTTCAAATCAATGCGAAGTACAAGGCTTATCTTCAAATACATGAGAAACAAATGATTTATCTTCAGATAATTGCGATGTAAGTGATATAGCTTCAAATGGAGGCGAAACAATCGAGTTAGCTTCAAATCAATGCGAAGTGGAACGCTTAGCTTCAAATACATGAGAAACAAATGGTTTAGCTTCAAATACTTGTTATATACATGATTTAGCTTCTACTGCATGCGAAACAAACGCTTTACCTTCAAATCCATGCGAAAAACATGATTTAGCTTCAAATCAATGCGAAGTACAAGGCTTATCTTCAAATACATGAGAAACAAATGATTTATCTTCAGATAATTGCGATGTAAGTGATATAGCTTCAAATGGAGGCGAAACAATCGAGTTAGCTTCAAATTAATGCGAAGTAGGAGGCTTATCTTCAAATCCATGCGAAACAAATGGTTTAGCATCAAATACTTGTGATATACATGATTTAACTTCAAATGCAGGCGAAACAAACGAGTTAGCTTCAAATCCATGCCATACACACGATTTAGATTAAAATCAATGCGAAGTAGAAGTCTTATCTTCAAATCCATCTGAAACAAATGGTTTAGCTTCAAATACTTGCGATATAAATGAAACAGCTTCAACTGCATGCGAAACAAACGAGTTAGCTTCAAATCCACGCGAAACATATGATTTAGCTTCAAATCAATGCGAAGTAGAAGGCTTAGCTTCAAATTCATGCGATAGAAATGGTTTAGCTTCAAATACTTGTGATATACACGATTTATATTCAAATACAGGCGAAACAAACGAGTTAGCTTCAAATCCATGCGAAACATATGATTTAGCTTCAAATAAATGCGAAATAGACGGCATAGCTTCAAATACATGAGAAGCAAATGATTTATCTTCAGATAATTGCGATATAAGTGATATAGATTCAAATGCAGTCGAATCAATCGAGTTAGCTTCAAATTAATGCAAAATAGGAGGCTTATCTTCAAATCCATGCGAAACAAATGGTTTAGCTTCAAATACTTGTGATATACATGATTCAGCTTCATCTGCATGCGAAACAAACGAGTTAGCTTCAAATCCATGCGAAACATATGATTTAGCTTCAAATCAACGCGCAATAGACGGCTTAGTTTCAAATACATGAGAAGCAAATGATTTATCTTCAGATAATTGCAATATAAGTGATATAGATTCAAATGCAGTCGAATCAATAGAGTTAGCTTCAAATCCATGAGAAACACACGATTTAGCTTCAAATCAATGCGAAGTAGAAGGCTTAGTTTCAAATTCAAACGAAACACATGATTTAGCTTCAAATCAGTACGAAGTAAAAGGCTTAATTTCAAATCCATGCGAATCAAATGGTTTAGCTTAAAATACTTTTGATATACATGAATTAGCTTCAACTGCATGCGTAACAAACGAGTTACCTTCAAAACCAAGCAAAACACAAGATTTAGCTTCAAATCAATGCGAAGTAGAAGGCTTAGCTTCAAATTCGTGCGAAAGAAATGGTTTAGCTTCAAATACTTGTGATATACATGATTCAGCTTCAACTGCATGCGAAACAGACGAGTTAGCTTCAAAACCAAGCAAAACACATGATTTAGATTCAAATCAATGCGAAGTAGAAGGCTTAGCTTCGAATTCATGCGAAACAAATGGTTTAGCTTCAAATACTTGTGATATACATGATTCAGCTTCAAATGGAGGCGAAACAATCGAGTTAGCTTCAAATTAATGCGAAGTAGGAGGCTTATCTTCAAATCCATCCGAAACAAATGGTTTAGCTTCAAATACTTGCGATATAAATGAAACAGCTTCAACTGCATGCGAAACAAGCGAGTTAGCTTCAAAACCAAGCAAAACACAAGATTTAGCTTCAAATCAATGCGAAGTAGAAGGCTTAGCTTCAAATTCATGCGAAAGAAATGGTTTAGCTTCAAATACTTGTGATATACATGAATCAGCTTCAAATACAGGCGAAACAAACGAGTTAGCTTCAAATCCATGCGAAAAACATGATTAAGCTTCAAATCAATGCGAAGTACAAGGCTTATCTTCAAATACATGAGAAAAAAATGATTTATCTTCAGATAATTGCGATGTAAGTGATATAGCTTCAAATGCAGGCGAAACAATCGAGTTAGCTTCAAATCAATGCGAAGTGGCACGCTTAGCTTCAAATACATGAGAAACAAATGGTTTAGCTACAAATACTTGTTATATACATGATTTAGCTTCAACTGCATACGAAACAAACGCTTTACCTTCAAATCGAAGCGAAACACATTATTTAGGTTCAAATCAATGCGAAATAGACGGCTTAGCTTCAAATACATTAGGAACAAATGATTTATCTTCAGATAATTGCGATATAAGTGATATAGATTCAAATGCACTCGAATCAATCGAGTTAGCTTCAAATTAATGCGAAGTAGGAGGATTATCTTCAAATCCATACGAAACAAATGGTTTAGCTTCAAATACTTCTGATATACATGATTTAACTTCAAATGCAGGCGAAACAAACGAGTTAGCTTCAAATCCATGCCATACACACGATTTAGATTTAAATCAATGCGAAGTAGAAGGCTTATCTTCAAATTCATCCGAAACAAATGGTTTAGCTTCAAATACTTGCGATATAAATGAAACAGCTTCAAATGAAGAGGAAACAAACGAGTTAGTTTCAAATCCATGCCTAACATATGATTTAGCATCAAATCAATGCGAAGTAGAAGGCTTTGCTTCATATCAATCCGAAACAAATGGTTTAGCTTCAAATACTTGTGATATACATGTTTTAGCTTCAACTGCATGCGAAACAAACGAGTTAGCTTCAAATCCAAGCGAAACACATGATTTACCTTCAAATCAATGCGAAATATAAGGCTTAGCTTCAAATCAATGAGACGTAGAAGGTTTATCATCAAATCAATGTGAAACAAGTGGTTTAGCTTCAAATACTTGTGATATACATAATTTAGCTTCAACTGCATGCGAAACAAACGAGTTAGCTTCAAATCCAAGCGAAATACATGATTTATCTTCAAGTCAATGCGAAGTTGAAGGCTTTGCTTCAAATCCATGCGAAGCGAATGGTTTAGCTTCAAACACTTGTGATATACATGATTTATCTTCAACTGCATGCGAAACAAACGAGTTAACTTCAAAACCAAGCGAAACACATGATTTAGCTTCAAATCAATGCGAAGTAGAAGGCTTAGCTTCAAATTCATGCGAAAGAAATGGTTTAGCTTCAAATACTTGTGATATACATGACTCAGCTTCAACTGCATGCGAAACAGACGAGTTAGCTTCAAAACCAAGCAAAACACATGATTTAGATACAAATCAATGCGAAGTAGAAGGCTTAGCTTCGAATTCATGCGAAACAAATGGTTTAGCTTCAAATACTTGTGATATACATGATTCAGCTTCAAATGCAGGCGAAACAAACGAGTTAGCTTCAAATCCATGCGAAAAACATGATTTAGCTTCAAATCAATGCGAAGTACAAGGCTTATCTTCAAATACATGAGAAACAAATGATTTATCTTCAGATAATTGCGATGTAAGTGATATAGCTTCAAATGCAGGCGAAACAATCGAGTTAGCTTCAAAACAATGCTAAGTGGAACGCTTAACTTCAAATACATGAGAAACAAATGGTTTAGCTTCAAATACTTGAGATATACATGATTCAGCATCAACTGCATGCGAAACAAACGAGTGAGCTTCAAAATCATGCGAAACACATGATTTAGATTCAAATCAATTCGAAATAGAAGGCTTAGCTTCAAATCAATGCGACGTAGAAGGATTATCATTAAATCAATGCGAAATAAATGGTTTAGCTTCAAATACTTGTGATATACATGATTTAGCTTCAACTGCATGCGAAACAAACGAGTTAGCTTCAAAACGAAGCGAAACACATGATTTAGCTGCAAATCAATGCGAAGTAGAAGGCTTAGCTTCAAGTCCATGTGAATCAAACGGTTTAGCTTCAAATACTCGTGATATACATGGTTTAGCTTCAACTGCGTGCGAAACAAACGTGTTAGCTTTAAATCCATGCGAAACAAACGAGTTAGCTTCAAATCCATGCGAAACTCATGATTTAGCTTCAAATCAATGCGAAATAGAACGCTGATTTTCGAAACCATGCGAAACAAATGGTTTAGATTCAAATACTTGTGATATACTAGATTTAGCTTCAACAGCATGCGAAACAAACGAGTTAGCTTTAAATCCATGCTATAGAAACGAGTTAGCTTCAAATCCATGCGAAACAAACGAGTTAGCTTCAAATCCATGCGAAACTCATGATTTAGCTTCAAATCTATGCGAAATAGAAGGCTGATTTTCGGATCCATGCGAAACAAATGGTTTAGCTTCAAATACTTGTGATATACTAGATTTAGCTTCAACAGCATGCGAAACAAACGAGTTAGCTTTAAATCCATGCGATAGAAACGAGTTAGCTTCAAATCCATGCGAAACAAACGAGTTAGCTTCAAATCCATGCGAAACTCATGATTTAGCTTCAAATCTATGCGAAATAGAAGGCTGATTTTCGGATCCATGCGAAAGAAATGGTTTAGCTTCAAATACTTGTGATATACATGATTAAGCTTCAACTGCATGCGAAACAAACGAGTTAGCTTCAAATCCAAGCGAAACACATGATTTAGCTTCAGATCAATGCGAAGTAGAAGGCTTAGCATCAAATCCATGCGACACAAATGATTTAGCTTCAAATCTATGCGAAATAGAAGGCTGATTTTCGGATCCATGCGAAACAAATGGTTTAGCTTCAAATACTTGTGATATACTAGATTTAGCTTCAACAGCATGCGAAACAAACGAGTTAGGTTTAAATCCATGCGATAGAAACGAGTTAGCTTCAAATCCATGAGAAACACATGATTTAGCTTCAAATCATTGCGAAATAGAAGGCTGATTTTCGAATCCATGCGAAACAAATGGTTTAGCTTCAAATACTTGTGATATACATGATTTAGATTCAACTGCATGCGAAACAAACGAGTTATCTTTAAATCTATGCGAAACACATGATCTAACTTAAAATCAATACGAAGTAGAAGGTTTATCTTCGAATCCATGCAAACAAATGGATTAGCTTCAAATATTAGCGATATACATGATTTAGCTTCAACTGCATGCGAAGCAAACGAGTTAGCTTCAAATCGAAGCGACACACATGGTTTAGCTTCAAATACTTGTGATTTACATAATTTAGCATCAACTGCATGCGAAACAAACGAGTTAGCTTCAAATCCATGCGAAACGCATGATTTAGCTTCAAATCGATTCGAAGTACAAGGCTTAGCTTCAAATCCATTCGACACAAATGGTTTAGCTTCAAATAGTTGTAGTATACATTATTTAGCTTCAACTGCATTCGAATCAAACGAGTTTGCTTCAAATCCAAGGGAATCACATGATTCAGCTTCAAATCAATGCGAAGTAGAAGTCTCAGTTTCAAATCCATGAGAATCAAATGGTTCAGCTTCAAATACTTGTGATATACATGATTTAGCATCAACTGCATGCGAAACAAACGAGTGAGCTTCAAATTCAAGCGTAACGCATGATTTAGTTTCAAATCAATGCGAAGCCGAAGGCTTAGCATCAAATCCATGCGACACAAATGATTTAGCTTCAAATACTTGCGAATATAAGTGATATAGCTTCAACTGCATGCTAAACAAACGAGTTATCTTCAAATCAATGCGAAACACATGATTAAGCTTCAAATCAATGCGAAGTAGAAGGATTAGCATCAAATCCATGCGACACAGATTATTTAGATTCATATACTTGCGATATAAGTGATATAGCTTCAAATGCTGGCGAAACAAACGAGTTTTCTTCAAATCCATGTGAAACGCATCATTTAGCTTCAAATTCATGCGAAACACATGGTTTAGCTTAATATTCATGCGAAACACATGGTTTAGCTTAATATTCATGCGAATCAAATGGTTCAGCTTCAAATGCTTGTGATATACATGGTTTAGCTTCAACTGCGTGCGAAACAAACGTGTTAGCTTCAAATTCAGTCGAAACACATGATTTAACTTCAAATCGGTGCGAAGTAGGAGGCATATCTTCGAAACCATGCGAAACTAATGGTTTAGCTTCAAAAAGTTGTGATATACATGACTTATCTTCAACTGCATGCGAAACAAAGGAGTTAGCCTCAAATCCATGCGAATCACATGATTTTGCTCCAAATCAATGCGAAGTAGAATGCTTAGCTCCAAATCCATGCGAATCAAATGGGTTAGTTTCAAATACTTGTGATATACATGATTTTGCTTCAACTGCATGCGAAACAAACGTGTTAGCTTTAAATCCATGCGATAGAAACGAGTTAGCTTCAAATCCATGAGAAACACATGATTTAGCTTCAAATCATTGCGAAATAGAAGGCTGATTTTCGAATCCATGCGAAACAAATGGTTTAGCTTCAAATACTTGTGATATACATGATTTAGATTCACCTGCATGCGAAACAAACGAGTTATCTTTAAATCTATGCGAAACACATGATCTAACTTAAAATCAATACGAAGTAGAAGGTTTATCTTCGAATCCATGCAAACAAATGGATTAGCTTCAAATATTAGCGATATACATGATTTAGCTTCAACTGCATGCGAAGCAAACGAGTTAGCTTCAAATCGAAGCGACACACATGGTTTAGCTTCAAATACTTGTGATTTACATAATTTAGCATCAACTGCATGCGAAACAAACGAGTTAGCTTCAAATCCATGCGAAACGCATGATTTAGCTTCTAATCGATGCGAAGTACAAGGCTTAGCTTCAAATCCATGCGACACAAATGATTTAGCTTCAAATACTTGTTATATACATGATTTAGCTTCAACTGCATGCGAAACAAACGAGTTAGCTTCAAATCAATGCGAAGTAGAAGGATTAGCATCAAATCCATGCGACACAGATTATTTAGATTCATATACTTGCGATATAAGTGATATAGCTTCAAATGCTGGCGAAACAAACGAGTTAACTTCAAATCCAAGCGAAACAAACGAGTTAGCTTCAACTGCATGCGAAACAAACGAGTTAGCTTCAAATCCATGAGAAACACATGATTTAGCTTCAAATCATTGCGAAATAGAAGGCTGATTTTCGAATCCATGCGAAACAAATGGTTTAGCTTCAAATACTTGTGATATACATGATTTAGATTCAACTGCATGCGAAACAAACGAGTTAGCTTCAAATGCAAGAGAAACACATGATCTAGCTTCAAATCAAAGCGAAGTAGAAGGCTTAGCTTCAAATCCATGCGAAACGAATGGTTTAGCTACAAATACTTGCGAATATAAATGATATAGCTTCAAATGCAGACGAAACAAACGAGTTAGTTTCAAATCCGCGCGGAACACATGATTTAGCTTCACATCAATGCGCAGTAGAAGGCATATCTTCAAATCCATACGAAACAAATGGTTCAGCTTCAAATACTTGTGATATACATGATTTAGCTTCAAATGTATGCGAAACAAACGAGTTAGCTCCAAATCCAAGCGAAACACATGATTTAGCTTCAAATCAATGCGAAGTAGAAGACTTAGCTACAAATCCAAGCGAAACACATGGTTTAGCTTAATTTTCACGAGAATGAAATGGTTCAGCTTCAAATACTTGTGATATACATGATTGAGCTTCAACTGCAAGTGAAACAAACGTGTTACCTTCAAATCCAAGCGAAACATATGATTTAGCTTCAAATCAATGCGAAGTGGAAGGCTTAGCTTCAAATTCATGAGAAACAAATGGTTTAGATTCAAATACTTGTGATATACATGATTTAGCTTCAACTGCGTGCGAAACAAACGAGTTAGCTTCAAAACCAAGCGAAACACATGATTTAGCTTCAAATCAATGCGAAGTAGAAGGCTTAGCTTCAAATCCACGCGATACAAATGGTTTAGCTTCAAATACTTGTGCTATACATGATTTATCTTCAAATGCAGGCGAAACAAAAGAGTTAGCTTCATATCCATGCGAAACAAATGCTTTAGCTTGAAATACTTGTGATATACATGATGCAGCTTCAAATGCAGGCGAAACAAACGAGTTAGCTTCAAATCCATGCGAAACACATGATTCAGATTCAAATCAATGCGAAGTACATGGCTTATCTTCAAATACATGAGAAACAAATGATTTATCTTTAGATAATTGCGATATAAGTGATATAGATTCAAATGCAGTCGAATCAATCGAGTTAGCTTCAAATTAATGCGAAGTAGGAGGATTATCTTCAAATCCATGCGAAACAAATGGTTTAGCTTCAAATACTTGCGATATAAATGAAACAGCTTCAAATGAAGACGAAACAAACGAGTTAGTTTCAAATCCATGCGAAACATATGATTTAGCATCAAATCAATGCGAAGTAGAAGGCTTAGCTACAAATCAATCCGAAACAAATGGTTTCGCTTCAAATACTTGTGCTATACATGATTTAGCTTCAACTGCATGCGAAGCAATCGAATTAGCTTCAAAACCAAGCGAAACACATGATTTATCTTCAAGTCAATGCGAAGTTGAAGGCTTTGCTTCAAATCCATGAGAATCAAATGGTTCAGCTTCAAATACTTGTGATATACATGATTTAGCATCAACTGCATGCGAAACAAACGAGTGAGCTTCAAATTCAAGCGTAACGCATGATTTAGTTTCAAATCAATGCGAAGCCGAAGGCTTAGCATCAAATCCATGCGACACAAATGATTTAGCTTCAAATACTTGCGAATATAAGTGATATAGCTTCAACTGCATGCTAAACAAACGAGTTGTCTTCAAATCAATGCGAAACACATGATTAAGCATCAAATCAATGCGAAGTAGAAGGATTAGCATCAAATCCATTCGACACAGATTATTTAGATTCATATACTTGCGATATAAGTGATATAGCTTCAAATGCAGGCGAAACAAACGAGTTAACTTCAAATCCAAGCGAAACAAACGAGTTAGCTTCAAATCCATGGGAAACTCATGATTTAGCTTCAAATCAATGCGAAATAGGAGGCTGATTCTCTAATCCATGCGAAACAAATGGTTTAGCTTCAAATACTTGTGATGTACATGATTTAGCTTCAACTGCATGCGAAACAAACGTGATAGCATTAAATCCATGAGAAACACATGATTTAGCTTCAAATCAATGCGAAATAGAAGGATGAGATTCGAATCCATGCGACACAAATGATTTAGCTTGAAATACTTGCGATATAAGTGATATAGCTTCAACTGAATGCGAAAAAAAGAGTTAGCTTTAAATCCAAGCGGAACACATGATTTAGCTTCAAATCAATGCGAAGTAGAAGGCTCACCTTCAAATCCATGCGAAAGAAATGGTTTAGCTTCAAATACTTGTGATATACATGATTGAGCTTCAACTGCATGCGAAATAAACGAGTTAGCTTCAAATCCAAGCGAAACACATGATTCAGCTTCAAATCAATGCGAAGTGGAAGGCTTAGCTCCAACTCCATGCGAAACGACTGATTTAGCTTCAAATACTTGTGATATACATGATTCAGCTTCAACTTCATAAGAAACAAACGTGTTAGCTTTAATTCCATGCGAAACACATGATTTAGCTCCAAATCAATGCGAAATAGAAGGCTGATTTTCGAAACCATGCGAAACAAATGGTTTAGCTTCAAATAATTGTGATATACATGATATAGCTTCAACTGCATGCGAAACAAACGAGTTAGCTTCAAATCCATGCGAAACAAACGAGATAGCTGGATAGAATCAATGAATGATTGAACTTCAAATACTTGCGAGTGTAAGAGATATAGCTTCGAATTCAAGCAAAAAAAACGGAGTTAGTTTCAAATTCGAGCGAAACACATGATTTAGCTTCAATTCAATGCGAAGTAGAAGGCTTAGTTTCAAATCCAAGCGAAAAACATGATTTAGCTTCAAATCAATGCGAAGTAGAAGGCTTAGCTTCAAATCCAAGCGAAACACATGGTTTAGCTTAATTTTCACGAGAATCAAATGGTTCAGCTTCAAATACTTGTGATATACATGATTTAGCACCAACTGCATTCGAAACAATCGAGTTAGCTTCAAATCCAAGCGAAACACATGATTTAGCTTCACATCAATGCGAAGTGGAAGGCTTAGCTTCAAATACATGAGGAACAAATGGTTTAGGTTCAAATACTTGTAAAATACATGATTTAGAATCAACTGCAGGCGAATCAAACGAGTTGACTTCAAATCCATGCGAAACACATGATTTAGCTTCAAATTCATTACAAAAACATGGTTTAGCTTAATACTCATGCGAAACACATGGTTTAACTTAGTATTCATGCGAAACAAATTGTTCAGCTTCAAATACTTGTGATATACATGATTGAGCTTCAACTGCAAGTGAAACAAACGTGTTACCTTCACATCCAAGCGAAACATATGATTTAGCTTCAAGTCAATGCGAAGTAGAAGGCTTAGCTTCAAATCCATGCGAAACGGATGACTGAGCTTCAAATACTTGCGATTATACGTGATATAACTTCGAATGCAGGCGAAACAACCGTGTTAGCTTCAAATCCATACCAAACACAAGATTTAGCTTCCAATCAATGCGAAGTAGAAGGCTCAGTTTCAAATCCAAGCGAAACACATGATTTAGCTTCAAATCAATGCGAAGTAGAAGGCTTAGCTTCAAATCCAAGAGAAACACATGATTTAGCTTCAAATCAATACGAAGTAGAAGGCTTAGCTTCAAATTCATGCGAAGCGAATGATTGACCTTCAGATACTTGCGAATATAAGTGATATAGCTTCAAATGCTGGCGAAACAAACGAGATAGCTTCAAATACATGCGAAACGGTTTATTTAGGTTCAAATCAATGCGAAATAGAAGTTTTAGCTGCAAATCCATGCGACACAAATGATTTAGCTTCAAATACTTGTGATATACATGATTTTGCTTCAACTGCATGCGAAACAAACGAGTTAGCTTCAATCCATGCGAAACGAATGATTTAGCTTCAAATACTTGCGAGCATAAGTGATATAGCTTCAACTGCATGCGAAACAAACGAGTTTTCTTCAAATCCATACGAATCACTTGATTTAGCTTCAAATCAATGCGAAGTAGAAGGCTTAGCTTCAAATCCATGCGAATCAAATGGTTTCGCTTCAAATACTTGTGATATACATGATTTAGCTTCAACTGCATGCGAAACAAAAATGTTCGCTTTAAATCCATGCGAAACACATGATTTAGCTCCAAATCAATGCGAAGTAGAAGACTGATCTTCGAATACATGCGAAACAAATGGTTTAGCTTAAAATACTTGTGATATACATGATTGAGATTCATCTGCATGCGAAATAAACGAGTTAGCTTCAAATCCAAGCGAAACACTTGATTTTGCTGCAAATCAATGCGAAGTAGATGGCTTATCTTCAAATCCATGCGAATCAAATGGATTAGCTTCAAATACTTGTGATATACATGATTTAGCTTCAACTACATGCGAAAGAAACGAGTTAGCTTCAAATGCAAGAGAAACACATGATCTAGCTTCAAATCAAAGCGAAGTAGAAGGCTTAGCTTCAAATCCATGCGAAACGAATGGTTTAGCTACAAATACTTGCGAATATAAATGATATAGCTTCAAATGCAGACGAAACAAACGAGTTAGTTTCAAATCCGCGCGGAACACATGATTTAGCTTCACATCAATGCGCAGTAGAAGGCATATCTTCAAATCCATACGAAACAAATGGTTCAGCTTCAAATACTTGTGATATACATGATTTAGCTTCAAATGTATGCGAAACAAACGAGTTAGCTCCAAATCCAAGCGAAACACATGATTTAGCTTCAAATCAATGCGAAGTAGAAGACTTAGCTACAAATCCAAGCGAAACACATTCTTTAGCTTAATTTTCACGAGAATGAAATGGTTCAGCTTCAAATACTTGTGATATACATGATTGAGCTTCAACTGCAAGTGAAACAAACGTGTTACCTTCAAATCCAAGCGAAACATATGATTTAGCTTCAAATCAATGCGAAGTGGAAGGCTTAGCTTCAAATTCATGAGAAACAAATGGTTTAGATTCAAATACTTGTGATATACATGATTTAGCTTCAACTGCGTGCGAAACAAACGAGTTAGCTTCAAAACCAAGCGAAACACATGATTTAGCTTCAAATCAATGCGAAGTAGAAGGCTTAGCTTCAAATCCACGCGATACAAATGGTTTAGCTTCAAATACTTGTGCTATACATGATTTATCTTCAAATGCAGGCGAAACAAAAGAGTTAGCTTCATATCCATGCGAAACAAATGCTTTAGCTTGAAATACTTGTGATATACATGATGCAGCTTCAAATGCAGGCGAAACAAACGAGTTAGCTTCAAATCCATGCGAAACACATGATTCAGATTCAAATCAATGCGAAGTACATGGCTTATCTTCAAATACATGAGAAACAAATGATTTATCTTTAGATAATTGCGATATAAGTGATATAGATTCAAATGCAGTCGAATCAATCGAGTTAGCTTCAAATTAATGCGAAGTAGGAGGATTATCTTCAAATCCATGCGAAACAAATGGTTTAGCTTCAAATACTTGCGATATAAATGAAACAGCTTCAAATGAAGACGAAACAAACGAGTTAGTTTCAAATCCATGCGAAACATATGATTTAGCATCAAATCAATGCGAAGTAGAAGGCTTAGCTACAAATCAATCCGAAACAAATGGTTTCGCTTCAAATACTTGTGCTATACATGATTTAGCTTCAACTGCATGCGAAGCAATCGAATTAGCTTCAAAACCAAGCGAAACACATGATTTATCTTCAAGTCAATGCGAAGTTGAAGGCTTTGCTTCAAATCCATGCGAAGCGAATGGTTTAGCTTCAAATACTTGAGATATACATGATTTATCTTCAAATACAGGCGAAACAGACGAGTTAACTTCAAATCCATGCGAAACACATGATTTAGCTTCAAATCAGTGCGAAATAGACGGCTTAGCTTCAAATACATGAGAAACAAATGATTTATCTTCAGATAATTGCGATGTAAGTGATATAGCTTCAATTGCATGCGAAACAAACGCTTTATCTTCAAATCCATGCGAAACACATTATTTAGGTTCAAATCAATGCGAAGTGGAAGGCTTAGCTTCAAATTCATGAGAAACATATGGATTAGATTCAAATACTTGTGATATACATGATTTAGCTTCAACTGCATGCGAAACAAACGAGTTAGCTTCAAAACCAAGCGAAACACATGATTTAGCTTCAAATCAATGCGAAGTAGAAGGCTTAGCTTCAAATTCATGCGAAACAAATGGTTTAGCAACAAATACTTGTGATATACATTATTAAGCCTCAACTGCATGCGAAACAAACGAGTTAGCTTCAAAACCAAGCGAAACACATGATTTAGCTTCAAATCAATGAGAAGTAGAAGGCTTAGCTTCAAATTCATACGAAGCAAATGGTTTAGCTACAAATACTTGTGATATACATGATTGAGCCTCAACTGCATGCGAAACAAACGAGTTAGCTTCAAATCCAAGCGAAACACATGATTCTGCTTCAAAACAATGCGAAGTTGAAGGCTTTGCTTCAAATCCATGCGAAGCGAATGGTTCAGCTTCAAATATTTGTGATATACATGATTTATCTCCAAATACAGGCGAAAAAAACGAGTTAGCTTCAAATCCATGCGAAACATATGATTTAGCTTCAAATAAATGCGAAATAGACGGATTAGCTTCAAATACATGAGAAGCAAATGATTTAACTTCAGATAATTGCGATATAAGTGGTATAGATTCAAATGCAGTCAAATCAATCGAGTTAGCTTCAAATTAATGCGATGTAGGAGGCTTATCTTCAAATCCATGCGAAACAAATGGTTTAGCTTCAAATACTTTTGATATACATGATTTAGCTTCAACTGCATGCGAAACAAACGAGTTAGCTTCAAAACCAAGCGAAACACATGATTTAGCTTCAAATCAATGCGAAGTAGAAGGCTTAGCTTCAAATACATGCGACGTAGAAGGTTTATCATCAAATCAATGCGAAACAAATGGTTTAGCTTCAAATACTTGTGATATACATGATTTAGCTTCAACTGCATGCGAAACAAACGAGTTAGCTTCAAACCAAGCGAAACACATGATTTAGCTGCACATCAATGCGAAGTAGAAGGCTTAGCTTCAAATCCATGCGAATCAAACGGTTTAGCTTCAAATACTCGTGATATACATGATTTATCTTCAAATGCAGGCGAAACAAAAGAGTTAGCTTCAAATCCATGCGAAACACATCATTTGGCTTCAAATTCATGCGAAACACATTATTTAGGTTCAAATCAATGCGAAGTGGAAGGCTTAGCTTCAAATTCATGAGAAACATATGGTTTAGCTTCAAATACTTTTGATATACATGATTTAGCTTCAACTGCATGCCAAAAAAAACGAGTTAGTTTCAAATCCATGCGAAACATATGATTCAGCATCAAATCAATGCGAAATAGACGGATTAGCTTCAAATACATGAGAAGCAAATGATTTAACTTCAGATAATTGCGATATAAGTGGTATAGATTCAAATGCAGTCAAATCAATCGAGTTAGCTTCAAATTAATGCGATGTAGGAGGCTTATCTTCAAATCCATGCGAAACAAATGGTTTAGATTCAAATACTTTTGATATACATGATTTAGCTTCAACTGCATGCCAAAAAAACGAGTTAGTTTCAAATCCATGCGAAACATATGATTCAGCATCAAATCAATGCGAAGTAGCAGGCTTAGCCTCAAATACACGAGAAACAAATGATTTATCTTCAGATAATTGCGATATATGTCATATAGCTTCAAATGCACGCGAAACAATCGAGTTAGATTCAAATCCATGCGAAATACATGATTTAGATTCAAATCAATGCGAATTGGAAGGCTTAGCTTCAAATCCATGCGAATCAAACGGTTTAGATTCAGATACTTGTGATAAACATGATTTAGCTTCAACAGCATGCGAAACAAACAAGTTTGCTTCAAATCCCAGCGAAACACATGATTTAGCTGCAAATCAATGCGAAGTAGAAGGGTTAGCTTCAAATCCGTGCGAATCAAAAGGTTGAGCTTCAAATACTTATGATATACATGATTTATCTTCAAATGCAGGCGAAACAAAAGAGTTAGCTTCAAATCCATGCGAAACAAATGCTTTAGCTTCAAATACTTTTGATAAACGTGATTTCGTTTCAACTGCATGCGAAACAAACTAATTAGCTTCAAAACCAAGCGAAACACATGATTTAGCTGCAAATCAATGCGAAGTAGAAGGGTTAGCTTCAAATCCGTGCGAATCAAAAGGTTGAGCTTCAAATACTTCTGATATACATGATTTATCTTCAAATGCAGGCGAAACAAAAGAGTTAGCTTCACATCCATGCGAAACAGATGATTTAGCTTCAAATAAATTCGAAATAGACGGCTTAGCCTCAAATACATGAGAAACAAATGATTTATCTTCAGATAATTGCGATGTAAGTGATATAGCTTCAAATGCAGGCGAAACAATCGAGTTAGCTTCAAATCAATGCGAAGTGGAACGCTTAGTTTCAAATCCACGCGATACAAATGGTTTAGCTTCAAATACTTGTGCTATACGTGATTTATCTTCAAATGCAGGCGAAGAAAAAGAATTAGCTTCAAAACCAAGCGAAACACATCATTAAGCTTCAAATTCATGCGAATCACATAGTTTAGCTCAATATTCATGCGAAACAGATGGTTTATATTCAGGTACTTGTTATAAACATGATTTAGCTTCAACTGCATGCGAAACAAACGAGTTAGCTTCAAAACCAAGCGAAACATATGATTTAGCTTCAAATCAATGCGAAGTAGAAGGCTTAGCTTCAAATTCATGCGACGTAGAAGGCTTATCATCAAATCAATGCGAAACAAATGGTTTAGCTTCAAATACTTGTGATATACATGATTTAGCTTCAACTGCATGCGAAACAAACGTGTTATCTTTAAATCCATGCGAAATACATGATTTAACTTAAAATCAATGCGAAGTAGAAGGTTTATCGTCGAATGCATGCGGAACAAATGGATTAGCTTCAAATATTTGTGATATACATGATTTAGCTTCAAATGCAGGCGAAACAGACGAGTTAGCTTCAAATCCATGCGAAACAAACGAGATAGCTTCAATTCCATGCGAAACGCATGATTTAGCTTCAAATCAATGCGAAATAGAAGGCTGATTTTCTAATCCATGCGAAACAAATGGTTTAGCTACAAATACTTGTGATGTACATGATTTAGCTTCAACTGCATGCGAAACAAACGTGTTAGCTTTAAATCCATGCGAAACACATGATTTAGCTCGAAATCAATGCGAAGTAGAAGGCTTAGCTCCAAATCCATGAGAATCAAATGGTTTAGCTTCAAATACTCGTGATATACATGATTTAGCATCAATTATATGCGAAACAAACGTGTTAGCTTCAAATCCATGCGAAACTCATGATTTAGCTTCAAATCAATGCGAAATAGAAGGCTGATTTTCGAAACCATACGAAACAAATGGTTTAGCTTCAAATACTTGTGATATACAAGATTTAGCTTCAACAGCATGCGAAACAAACGAGTTAGCTTTAAATCCATGCGATAGAAACGAGTTAGCTTCAAATCCATGAGAAACGAACGAGTTAGCTTCAAATCCATGCGAAACTCGTGATTTAGCTTAGAATCAATGCAAAATAGAAGGCTGATTTTCGAATCCATGCGAAACAAATGGTTCAGCTTCAAATACTTGCGATATATGTAATATAGCTTCAAATGCTGGATACAAAAACGAGTGAGCTTCATATCCAAGCGAAACACATGATTTAGCTCCAAGTCAATGCGAAGTAGAAGGCTTAGCTACAAATCCATGAGAATCAAATGGTTTAGCTTCTAATACTTGTGATATACATGATTGAGATTCAAGTGCATGCGAAATAAACGAGTTAACTTCAAATCCAAGCGAAACACTTGATTTTGCTGCAAATCAATGCGAAGTAGATGGCTTAGCTCCAAATCCATGCGATTCAAATGGTTTAGCTTCAAATACTAGTGATATTCATGATTTTGATTCAACTGCATGCGAAACAAATGAGTTAGCTTCAAATCCATGCGAAACAAACGAGTTAGCTTCAAATCCAAGCGAAACACATGATCTAGCTTCAAATCCAAGCGAAACACATGATTTAGCTTCAAATAAATGCGAAGCAGATGGCTTAGCTTCTGGTACATGAGAAACAAATGATTTACCTTCCGATAACTTCCATGTAAGTGATATAGATTCAAATGCAGGCGAAACAATCGAGTTAGCTTCAAATCAATGCGAAGTAGAAGTCTTAGCTTCAAATCCAAGCGAAACACATCATTTAGCTTCAACTTAATTTGAAGTAGAAGGCTTAGTTTCAAATCCATGCGAATCAAATGAATCAGCTACAAATACTTGTGATATACATGATTTAGCTGGAATAGCATGCGAAACAAACGAGTTAGCTTCAAATCCATGCGAAACACATGATTCAGCTTCAAATCAATGCGAAGTAGAAGGATTAGCATCAAATCCATGCAACGCAAATTATTTAGATTCATATACTTGCGATATAAGTGATATAGCTTCAAATGCAGGCGAAACAAACGAGTGAACTTCAAATCCAAGCGAAACACTTGGTCTAGCTTAATATTCACGCGAAACACATGGTTTAGCTTAATATTCATGAGAATCAAATAGTTCAGCTTCAAATACTTGAATATACATGATTTAGCATCAACTGCATGCGAAACAAACGAGTGAGCTTCAAATTCAAGCGTAACGCATGATTTAGTTTCAAATCAATGCGAAACCGTAGGCTTAGCATCAAATCCTTGCGACACAAATGATTTAGCTTCAAATACTTGCGAATATAAGTGATATAGCTTCAAATGCAGGCCAAACACACGAATTAGCTCTAAATCCATGCGAAACACATGATTTAGCATGAAATAAATGCGAAGTAGAAGGCTTAGCATCAAATCCATGCGACACAAATTATTTAGATTAATATACTTGCGATATAAGTGATATAGCGTCAACTGCATGCGAAACAAACGAGTGAACTTCAAATCCAAGCGAAACACATGATTCAGCTTCAAATCAATGCGAACTAGATGGCTTAGATTCAAATACATGCGAAACAACTGGTTTAGATTCAAATACTTGCGATATAAGTGAAATAGCTTTAAATGCAGGCGAAACAAACGAGTGAACTTCAAATCCAAGCGAAACACATGATTCTGCTTCAAAACAATGCGAAGTAGATGGCTTAGATTCAAATACATGCGAAACGAATGGTTTAGCTTCAAATACTTGCGATATAAGTGATATAGCTTCAAATGCAGGCGAAACAAACGATTCAGCTTCAAATCCATGTGAAGCACATGATTTATCTTCAAATTAATGCGAAACACTTGGTTTATCTTAATATTCATGCGAAACACATGGTTTAGCTTAATATTCATGAGAATCAAATGGTTCAGCTTCAAGTCCATTCGATACACATGATTTAGCATTAAATCAATGCGAAGTAGAATGCTAATCTTCAAATCCATCCAAAACAATTGTTTTAGCTTCAAATGCTTGTGATATACATGATTTAGTTTCAACTACATGCGAAACAAACGAGATAGTTTCAAATGCATGCGAAACACACGATTTAGCATCAAATCAATGCGAAGAAGAAGGCTTAGCTTCAAATCAATGCTAAGTAGAAGGCTTAGCTTCAAATACATGAGAAACAAATGATTTATCTTCAGATAATTGCGATATAAGTGATATAGCTTCAAATGCAGGCGAAACTATCGAGTTAGCTTCAAATCCATACGAATCACACGATTTAGCTTCAAATCAATGCGAAGTAGAAGGCTTAGCTTTAAAAACATGCGAAACAAATAATTTATCTTCAGATAAATGCGATATAAGTGATATAGCTACAAATCCATGCGAAACACATGATTTAGATTCAAATTCATGCAAATAACATGGATTAGCTTCATAGCATCATATTCTTCCGAAACAGATGGATTATATTCTGATGCTTGTGATGTACATGTTTTAGCTTCAACTGCATGCTAAACAAACGTGTTAGCTTCAAATCAAAGCGAAACACATGATTTAGCTTCAAATTCATTCGAAGTAGAACGCTTAGATTCAAAATCATGCGAAACGAACGTTTTAGCTTCAAATACTTGCGAATATAAGTGATATAGCTTCAAATTCAGGAGAAACAAACGAATTAGCTTCAAATCCAAGCGAAACACATAACTCAGCTTCAAATACGTTCGAAACACATGCTTTAGCTTAATATTCATGCAAAACAAATGGTTCAGCTTCAAATACTTGTGATATACACGATTTAGCTTCAACTATATGCGAAACAAACGTGTCAGCGTTAAATCCATGAGAAACACATGATTTAGCTCCAAATCAATGCGAAATAGAAGGCTTAGCTCCAAATCCATGAGAATCAAATGGTTTAGCTTCAAATACTTGTGATGTACATGATTTAGATTCAACTGCATGCGAAACAAACGTGTTAGCATTAAATCCATGCGAAACACATGATTTAGCTCGAAATCAATGCGAAGTAGAAGGCTTAGCTCCAAATCCATGAAAATCAAATGGTTTAGCTTCAAATACTCGTGATATACATGATTTAGCATCAATTATATGCGAAACAAACGTGTTAGCTTTAAATCTATGTGAAACACATGGTTTAGCTTCAAATCAATGCGAAATAGACGGCTGATTTTCGAATCCATGCGACACAAATGATTTAGCTTCAAATACTTGCGACATAAGTGATATGGCTTCAACTGCATGCGAAGCAAACGAGTTTTCTTCAAATCCAAACGAAACCCTTTGATTTAGCTTCAAATCAATGCGAAGTAGAATGCTAATCTTCAAATCCATCCAAAACAATTGTTTTAGCTTCAAATGCTTGTGATATACATGATTTAGTTTCAACTACATGCGAAACAAACGAGATAGTTTCAAATGCATGCGAAACACACGATTTAGCATCAAATCAATGCGAAGAAGAAGGCTTAGCTTCAAATCAATGCTAAGTAGAAGGCTTAGCTTCAAATACATGAGAAACAAATGATTTATCTTCAGATAATTGCGATATAAGTGATATAGCTTCAAATGCAGGCGAAACTATCGAGTTAGCTTCAAATCCATGCGAATCACACGATTTAGCTTCAAATCAATGCGAAGTAGATGGCTTAGCTTTAAATACATGAGAAACAAATAATTTTTCTTCAGATAAATGCGATATAAGTGATATAGCTTCAAATCCATGCGAAACACATGATTTAGATTCAAATTCATGCGAATCACATGGATTAGCTTCATAGCATCATATTCTTGCGAAACAGATGGATTATATTCTGATGCTTGTGATGTACATGTTTTAGCTTCAACTGCATGCTAAACAAACGTGTTAGCTTCAAATCCAAGCGAAACACATGATTTAGCTTCAAATTCATTCGAAGTAGAACGCTTAGATTCAAAATCATGCGAAACGAACGTTTTAGCTTCAAATACTTGCGAATATAAGTGATATAGCTTCAAATTCAGGAGAAACAAACGAATTAGCTTCAAATCCAAGCGAAACACATAACTCAGCTTCAAATACGTTCGAAACACATGCTTTAGCTTAATATTCATGCAAAACAAATGGTTCAGCTTCAAATACTTGTGATATACACGATTTAGCTTCAACTATATGCGAAACAAACGTGTTAGCTTTAAATCCATGAGAAACACATGATTTAGCTCCAAATCAATGCGAAGTAGAAGGATTAGCTCCAAATCCATGCGACACAAATGATTTAGCTTCTATTACTTGTGATATACATGATTTAGCTTCAACTGTATGGGAAACAAACGAGTTAGCTTCAAATCCAAGAGAAACACTTGATTTAGCTTCAAATCAATGCGAAGTGGAAGGCTGACCTTCGAATCCATTCGAAACAAATGGTTTAGCTTCAAATACTTGTGATATGCATGATTTAGCTTCAACTGCATGCGAAACAAACGTGTTAGCTATAAATCCATGCGAAACACATGATTTTGCTCCAAATCAATGCGAAGTAGAAGGCTGATTTTCGAAACCATGCGAAACATATGGTTCAGCTTCAAATACTTGTGATATATTAGATTTAGCTTCAACAGCATGTGAAGCAAACGAGTTAGCTTCAAATCCATGCGAAACACATGATTTAGATTCAAATCAATGCCAAGTAGAAGGTTTAGCATCAAATCCATGCGAAACAAATGGTTTAGCTTCAAATCAGTGCGAAGTAAAAGGCTTATCTTCAAATCCATGTGAAGCAAATGGTTTTGCTTCAAATACCTGTGATATACATGATATAGCTTCAAATAAATGCGAAGCAGAAGGCTTAGCTTCAAATCCATGCGAATCAAATGGTTTAGCTTCAAATACTCGTGATATACATGATTTAGCATTAATTATATGCGAAACAAACGTGTTAGCTTTAAATCTATGTGAAACACATGATTTAGCTTCAAATCAATGCGAAATAGAATGCTGATTTTCGAAACCATGCGACACTAATGATTTAGCTTCAAATACTTGCGATATAAGTGATATAGCTTCAACTGCATGCGAAGCAAACGAGTTTTCTTCAAATCCAAACGAAACCCTTTGATTTAGCTTCAAATCAATGCGAAGTAGAAGGCTTAGCTTCAAATCCATGCGAATCAAATGGTTTAGCTTCAAATACTTGTGATATACATGATTTTGCTTCAACTGCATGCAAAACAAATGTGTTAGCTTCAAATCCATGAGAAACAAACGAGTTAGCTTCAAATCCATGGGAAACTCATGATTTAGCTTCAAATCAATGCGAAATAGGAGGCAGATTCTCTAAACCATGCGAAACAAATGGTTTAGCTTCAAATACTTGTGATGTACATGATTTAGATTCAACTGCATGCGAAACAAACGTGTTAGCTTTAAATCCATGCGAAACACATGATTTAGCTCGAAATCAATGCGAAGTAGAAGGCTTAGCTCCAAATCCATGAGAATCAAATGGTTTAGCTTCAAATACTGGTGATATACATGATTTAGCATCAATTATATGCGAAACAAACGTGTTAGCTTCAAATCCATGCGAGATAGGAGGCTGATTTTCGAAACCATGCGACACTAATGATTTAGCTTCAAATACTTGCGATATAAGTGATATAGCTTCAACTGCATGCGAAGCAAACGAGTTTTCTTCAAATCCAAACGAAACCCTTTGATTTAGCTTCAAATCAATGCGAAGTAGAAGGCTTAGCTTCAAATCCATGCGAATCAAATGGTTTAGCTTCAAATACTTGTGATATACATGATTTTGCTTCAACTGCATGCAAAACAAATGAGTTAGCTTCAAATCCATGAGAAACAAACGAGTTAGCTTCAAATCCATGGGAAACTCATGATTTAGCTTCAAATCAATGCGAAATAGGAGGCAGATTCTCTAAACCATGCGAAACAAATGGTTTAGCTTCAAATACTTGTGATGTACATGATTAAGATTCAACTGCATGCGAAACAAACGTGTTAGCTTTAAATCCATGCGAAACACATGATTTAGCTCGAAATCAATGCGAAGTAGAAGGCTTAGCTCCAAATCCATAAGAATCAAATGGTTTAGCTTCAAATACTCGTGATATACATGATTTAGCATTAATTATATGCGGAACAAACGAGTTAGCTTCAAATCCATGCGAAACGCATGATTTATCTTCAAATCAATGGGAAGTAGAAGGCTTAGCTTCAAATCCATGCGAATCAAATGGTTTTGATACAAATACTTGTGATATACATGATTTAGCTTCAACTGCATGCGAAACACATGATTTAGCTTCAAATCAAAGCGAAGTAGAAGGCTTAGCTTCAAATCCATGCGAAACAAATGGTTTTGCTACAAATACTTGTGATATACATGATTTAGCTTCAACTGCATGCGAAACAAACGCGTTCGATTCAAATCCAAGCGGAACACATGATTTAGCTGCAAATCAATGCGAAATAGAAGCTTCAAATACTTGCGATATAAGTGATATAGCTACAAATGCAGGCGAAACAAACGATTCAGCTTCAAATCCATGTGAAGCACATGATTTATCTTCAAATTCATGCGAAACACTTGGTTTAGCTTATTATTTGTGCGAAACACATGGTTTAGCATAATTTTCACGAGAATCAAATGGTTCAGCTTCAAGTACTTGTGATATACATGATTTAGCATCAACTGCATGCGAAACAAACGAGTTAGCTTCAAATCCATGCGAAACGCATGATTTATCTTCAAATCAATGCGAAGTAGAAGGCTTAGCCTCAAATCCATGCGAAACAAATGGTTTTGCTACAAATACTTGTGATATACATGATTTAGCTTCAACTGCATGCGAAACACTTGGTTTAGCTTATTGTTCATGCGAAACACATAGTTTAGCTTAATTTTCAGGAGAATCAAATTGTTCAGCTTCAAATACTAGTGATATACATGATTTAGCATCAACTGCATGCGAAACAAACGAGTTAGCTTCAAATCCATGCGAAACGCATGATTTATCTTCAAATCAATGCGAAGTAGACAGCTTAGCTTCAAATCCATGCGAAACAAATGGTTTTGCTGCAAATACTTGTGATATAAGTGATATAGCTTCAAATGCAGGTGAAACAAACGAGTTAGCTTCAAATCAATGCGAAACATATGAATTAGCTTCTAATACTTGTAATATACATTATTTAGCTCCAACTGCATGCGAAACAAACGAGTTAGCTTCAAATTCAAGCGTGACAAATGGTTTAGCTTCAAATTCATGCAAAGTAAAAGACTTAGCTACAAATCAAAGCGAATTAAATGGTTTAGCTTCAAATACTTGTGATATACATGATTTAGCTTGAAATGCATGCGAAACAAAAGAGTTACCTTCAAATCAATGCGAATCACATTATTTAGCTTCAAATCAATGCGAAGTAGAAGGCTTACATTCGAAACCATGCGAAACAAATGGTTTTATCTTCAAATAATTTTGATATAAATGATTTAGCTTTAAATTCATGCGAAACTCATCGTTTAGATTCATATTCATGCGAAGCACATGGTTTAAATTAATATTCATGCGAAACAAATTCTTCAGCTTCAAATACTTGTGATATACATGAGTGAGCTTCAACTGCATGTGAAACAACCGTGTTACATTCAAATCCAAGCGAAACACATGATTTAGCTTCAAATCAATGCGAAGTAGAATGGTTAGCATCAAATCCAAGTGAATCACATGATTCAGATTCAAATCAATGCGAATCACATGATTTAGCTTCGAATCAATGCGACGTAGAAGGCATATCTTCGAAACCATGCGAAACAGATGGTTTAGCTTCAAATACTTGTGATATACATGATTTAGCTTCAATTGCAGGAGAAACAAACGAGTTAGCTTCAAATCCAAGCGAAACATATGATTTAACTTCAAATCATTGCGAAGTAGAAGGCTTAGCTTCAAATCCATGCGAAACGAATGACTGAGCTTCAAATACTTGCGATTATACGTGATATAACTTCGAATGCAGGCAAAACAACCGTGTTAGCTTCAAATCCATAACAAACACAAGATTTAGCTTCCAATCAATGCGAAGTAGAAGGCTCAGTATCAAATCCAAGCGTAACACATGATTTAGCTTCAAATCAATGCGAAGTAGAAGGCTTAGCTTCTAATCCATACGAAACACAAGATTTAGCTTCAACTCAATGCGAAGTAGAAGGCTTAGCTTCAAATTCATGCGAAACGAATGATTGAACTTCAAATACTTGCGAATATAAGTGATATAGCTTCAAATGCAGGCGAAACAAACGAGATAGCTTCAAATACATGCGAAACGGTTGATTTAGGTTCAAATCAATGCGAAATAGAAGTCTTAGCTGCAAATCCATGCGACACAAATGATTTAGCTTCAAATACTTGCGATATAAGTAATATAACTTCAAATGCAGGCGAAACAAACGAGTTAGCTTCAAATCCATGTGAAACACATCATTTAGCTGCAAATTCATGCGAAACACATGGTTTAGCTTAATATTCGTGCGAAACACATGGTTTAGCTTAATATTCATGCGAATCAAATGGTTCAGCTTCAAATACTTGTGATATACTTGGTTTAGCTTCATCTGCGTGCGAAACTAACGTGTTACCTTCAAATCCAAACCAAACACATGATTTAGCTTCAAATCAGTGCGACGTAGAAGTCTTAGCTTCAAATCAATGCGAAACAATAGGTTTAGCTTCAAATACTTGTGATATACATGATTTAGCTTCTACTGCAGGCGAAACAAACGAGTTGGCCTCAAATACAAGCGAATACATGGTTCAGCTTCAAATCAATACGAAGTAGGGGGCTTAGATACAAATCCATGAGAAACGAAAGATTTATCTACAAATACTGGCGAATATAAGTGATATTGGTTCAAATCCAGGAGATACAAATGAGTTAGCTTGAAATCCAAGCGAAACACATGATTTAGCTTCAAATTCATTACAAAAACATGGTTTAGCTTAATACTCAAGCGAAACACATGGTTTAACTTAGTATTCATGCGAAACAAATTGTTCAGCTTCAAATACTTGTGATATACATGATTGAGCTTTAACTGCAAGTGAAACAAACGTGTTACCTTCAAATCCAAGCGAAACATATGATTTAGCTTCAAATCAATGCGAAGTAGAAGGCTTAGCTTCAAATCCATGCGAGACGGATGACTGAGCTTCAAATACTTGCGATTATACGTGATATAACTTCGAATGCAGGCGAAACAAACGAGTTAGCTTCAAATCCATACCAAACACAAGTTTTAGCTTCCAATCAATGCGAAGTACAAGGCTTAGTTTCAAATCCAAGCCTAACACATGATTTAGCTTCAAATCAATGCGAAGTAGAAGGCTTAGCTTCAAATCCAAGCGAAACACATGGTATAGCTTAATTTTCACGAGAATCAAATGGTTCAGCTTCAAATACTTGTGATATACATGATTTAGCGTCAACTGCATGCGAAACAAACGAGTTAGCTTCAAATCCATGCGAAACGCATGATTTATCTTCAATTCAATGCGAAGTAGAAGGCTTAGCATCAAATCCATGCGAAACAAATGGTTTTGATACAAATACTTGTGATATACATGATTTAGCTTCAACTGCATGCGAAACAAACAAGTTAGCTTCAAATCCATGCGAAAAACATGATTTAGCTTCAAATCAAAGCGGAGTAGAAGGCTTAGCTTCAAATCCATGCGAAACAAATGGTTTTGCTACAAATACTTGTGATATACATGATTTAGCTTCAAATCTATGCGAAATAGAAGGCTGATCATCTAATCCATGCGAAACAAATAGTTTAGCTTCAAATAATTGTGATATACGTAATTTAGCTTCAAATGTATGCGAAACAAACGAGTTAGCTTCAAATCCAAGCGAAACACATGATTTAGCTTCAAATCAATGCGAAGTAGAAGGCTTAGCTTCAAATCCATGCGAAACGGATGATTGAAATTCAAATATTTGCGAATGTAAGAGATATAGCTTCGAATTCAAGCAAAACAAACGAGTTAGATTCAAATTCATGCGAAACACATGATTTAGCTTCAATTCAATGCGAAGTAGAAGGCCTAGTTTCAAATCCAAGCCTAACACATGATTTAGCTTCAAATCAATGCGAAGTAGAAGGCTTAGCTTCAAATCCAAGCGAAACACATGGTTTAGCTTAATTTTCACGAGAATCAAATGGTTCAGCTTCAAATACTTGGGATATACATGATTTAGCTTCAACTGCATGCGAAACAAACGAGTTCGCTTCAAATCCAAGCGAAACACCTGATTTAGTTCAAATTCATGCGATGTAGAAAGATAAGCTTCAAACCCATGCGAAACGAATGGTTTAGCTTCAAATACTTGTTTATACATGATTTAGCTTCAACTGCATGCGGAACAAACGAGTTAGCTTTAAATCCAAGCGGAACACATGATTTAGCTTCAAATCAATGCGAAGTAGAAGGCTTAGCTTCAAATCCGAGCGAAACACATGATTTAGATTCAAATACTTGCGATATACATGAAATAGCTTCAAATGTAGACGAAACAAACGAGTTATCTTCAAATTCAGGCGAAATACATGATTTAACTTCAAATCAGTAAGAAGTAGGAGGCATATCTTCGAAACCATGCGAAACTAATGGTTTAGCTTCAAAAACTTGTCATATACTGCATGCGAAACAAAGGAGTTAGACTCAAATCCGTGCGAATCTCATGATTTAGCGTCACATCAATGCGAAGTAGAAGGCTGATTTTCGAAACCATGCGAAACAAATGGTTTAGCTTCAAATACTTGTGATATATTAGATTTAGCTTCAACAGCATGTGAAGCAAACGAGTTAGCTTCAAATCCATGCGAAACACATGATTTAGATTCAAATCAATGCCAAGTAGAAGGTTTAGCATCAAATCCATGCGAAACAAATGGTTTAGCTTCAAATCAGTGCGAAGTAAAAGGCTTATCTTCAAATCCATGTGAAGCAAATGGTTTTGCTTCAAATACTTGTGATATACATGATATAGCTTCAAATAAATGCGAAGCAGAAGGCTTAGCTTCTAGTACATGAGAAACAAATGATTTACCTTCAGATAATTGCAATGTAAGTGATATAGTTTCAAATGCAGGCGAAACAAACGAGATAGCTTCAAATACATGCGAAACGGTTGATTTAGGTTCAAATCAATGCGAAATAGAAGTCTTAGCTGCAAATCCATGCGACACAAATGATTTAGCTTCAAATACTTGCGATATAAGTAATATAGCTTCAAATGCAGGCGAAACAAACGAGTTAGCTTCAAATCCATGTGAAACACAACATTTAGCTGCAAATTCATGCGAAACACATGGTTTAGCTTAATATTCGTGCGAAACACATGGTTTAGCTTAATATTCATGCGAATCAAATGGTTCAGCTTCAAATACTTGTGATATACTTGGTTTAGCTTCATCTGCGTGCGAAACTAACGTGTTACCTTCAAATCCAAACCAAACACATGATTTAGCTTCAAATCAGTGCGACGTAGAAGTCTTAGCTACAAATCAATGCGAAACAATAGGTTTAGCTTCAAATACTTGTGATATAGATGATTTAGCTTCTACTGCAGGCGACACAAACGAGTTGGCCACAAATACAAGCGAATACATGGTTCAGCTTCAAATCAATACGAAGTTGGGGGCTTAGATACAAATCCATGAGAAACGAATGATTTATCTGCAAATACTGGCGAATATAAGTGATATTGGTTCAAATGCAGGAGAAACAAATGAGTTAGCTTCAAATCCGAGCGAAACACATGATTAGGATTCAAATCAATGCGAAGTAGAAGGCTTAGCTTCAAATCCATGAGAAACGGATGACTGGGCTTCAAATACTTGCGATTATACGTGATATAACTTCGAATGCAGGCGAAACAACCGAGTTAGCTTCAAATCCGTACCAAACACAAGATTTAGCTTCCAATCAATGCGAAGTAGAAGGCTTAGTTTCAAATCCAAGCGAAACACATGATTTAGCTTCAAATCAATGCGAAGTAGAAGGCTTAGTTTAAAATCCAAGCGAAACACATGATTTAGCTTCAAATCAATGCGAAGTAGAAGGCTTAGCTAAAAAACCAAGCGAAACATATGGTTTAGCTTAATTTTCACGAGAATCAAATGGTTCAGCTTCAAATACCTGTGATATACATGATTTAGCATCAACTGCATTCGAAACAATCGAGTTAGCTTCAAATCCAAGCGAAACACATGATTTAACTTCAAATCAAAGCGAAGTAGAAGGCTTAGCTTCAAATCCAAGCGAAACAAATGGTTTTGATACAAATACTTGTGATATACATGATTTAGCTTCAACTGCATGCGAAACAAACAAGTTAGCTTCAAATCCATGCGAAACACATGATTTAACTTCAAATCAAAGCGAAGTAGAAGGCTTAGCTTCAAATCCATGCGAAATAAATGGTTTTGCTACAAATACTTGTGATATACATGATTTAGCTTCAAATCTATGCGAAATAGAAGGCTGATCATCGAATCCATGCGAAACAAATAGTTTAGCTTCAAATAGTTTGATATACGTGATTTAGCTTCAAATGTATGCGAAACAAACGAGTTAGCTTCAAATCCATGCGAAGCACATGATTTAGCTTCAAATCAATGCGAATCACATGGTTTAGCTTAATACTCATGCGAAACACATGGTTTAACTTAATATTCATGCGAAACAAATTGTTCAGCTTCAAATACTTGTGATATACATGATTTAGCTTCAACTGCATCCGAAATAACCGAATTAGCTTCAAATCCAAGGGAAACACATGATTTAGCTTCAAATAAATGCGAACTAGAAGCCTTAGCTTCAAATCCATGCGAAACGAATGATTGAACTTCAAATACTTGCGAATGTAAGAGATATAGCTTCGAATTCAAGCAAAACAAACGAGTTAGATTCAAATTCATGCGAAACACATGATTTAGCTTCAATTCAATGCGAAGTAGAAGGCTTAGTTTCAAATCCAAGCGAAAGACATGATTTAGCTTCAAATCAATGCGAAGTAGAAGGCTTAGTTTCAAATCCAAGCGAAAGACATGATTTAGCTTCAAATCAATGCGAAGTAGAAGGCTTAGCTTCAAATCCATGCGAAACGGATGACTGGGCTTCAAATACTTGCGATTATACGTGATATAACTTCGAATGCAGGCGAAACAAACGAGTTAGCTTCAAATCCATACCAAACACAAGTTTTAGCTTCCAATCAATGCGAAGTAGAAGGCTTAGTTTCAAATCCAAGCCTAACACATGATTTAGATTCAAATCAATGCGAAGTAGAAGGCTTAGCTTCAAATTCAAGCGAAACACATGGTTTAGCTTAATTTTCACGAGAATCAAATGGTTCAGCTTCAAATACTTGTGATATACATGATTTAGCTTCAACTGCATGCGAAACAAACGAGTGAGCTTCAAATACAAGCGAAACACATGCTTTAGCTTCAAATCAATGCGAAGTAGAGGACTTAGCTTCAAATCCATGCGAATCAAATGGATTAGCTTCAAATACTTGTGATATACATGATTTAGCTTCAACTGCATGCGAAACAAACGAGTTCGCTTCAAATCCAAGCGAAACACCTGATTTAGTTCAAATTCATGCGATGTAGAAAGATAAGCTTCAAAAACAAGCGAAACGAATGGTTTAGCTTCAAATACTTGTTTATACATGATTCAGCTTCAACTGCATGCGAAACAAACGAGTTAGCTTTAAATCCAAGCGGAACACATGATTTAGCTTCAAATCAAAGCGAAGTAGAAGGCTTAGCTTCAAATCCATGCGAAACAAATGGTTTTGATACAAATACTTGTGATATACGTGATTTAGCTTCAACTGCATGCGAAACAAACAAGTTAGCTTCAAATCCATGCGAAACACATGATTTAGCTTCAAATCAAAGCGAAGTAGAAGGCTTAGCTTCAAATCCATGCGAAATAAATGGTTTTGCTACAAATACTTGTGATATACATGATTTAGCTTCAAATCTATGCGAAATAGAAGGCTGATCATCGAATCCATGCGAAACAAATAGTTTAGCTTCAAATAGTTTGATATACGTGATTTAGCTTCAAATGTATGCGAAACAAACGAGTTAGCTTCAAATCCATGCGAAGCACATGATTTAGCTTCAAATCAATGCGAATCACATGGTTTAGCTTAATACTCATGCGAAACACATGGTTTAAATTAATATTCATGCGAAACAAATTGTTCAGCTTCAAATACTTGTGATATACATGATTTAGCTTCAACTGCATCCGAAATAACCGAATTAGCTTCAAATCCAAGCGAAATACATGATTTAGCTCCAAATCAATGCGAAGTAGAAGGCTTAGCTCCAAATCCATCAGAATCAAACGGTTTAGCTTCAAATACTTGTGATATACATGATTTTGCTTCAACTGCATGCGAAACTAACGAGTTAACTTCAAATCCATGCGAAACACTTAATTTAGCTTCAAATCAATGCGAAGTAGAAGGCTTAGCTTCAAAACCAATGAGAAACAAATGGTTCAGCTTCAAGTACTTGTGATATACATGATTTAGCTTCAACTGAATGCGAAACAAACCAGATAGCTTTAAATCCATGCGTTAGAAACGAGTTAGCTTCAAATCCATGCCAATCAAATGGTTTAGCTTCAAATACCTGTGATATACATGATTTTGCTTCAACTGCATGCAAAACAAATGAGTCAGCTTCAAATCCATGCGAAACAAACGAGTTAGCTTCAAATCCATGGGAAACTCATGATTTAGCTTCAAATCAATGCGAAATAGGAGGCTGATTCTCTAATCCATGCGAAACAAATGGTTTAGCTTCAAATACTTGTGATGTACATGATTTAGCTTCAACTGCATGCGAAACAAACGTGTTAGCTTTAAATCCATGCGAAACACATGATTTAGCTCGAAATCAATGCGAAGTAGAAGGCTTAGCTCCAAATCCATGAGAATCAAATGGTTTAGCTTCAAATACTCGTGATATACATGATTTAGCATCAATTATATGCGAAACAAACGTGTTAGCTTCAAATACATGCGAAACTCATGATTTAGCTTCAAATCAATGCGAAATAGAAGGCTGATTTTCGAAACCATGCGAAACAAATGGTTTAGCTTCAAATACTTGTGATATACTAGATTTAGCTTCAACAGCATGCGAAACAAACGAGTTAGCTTTAAATCCATGCGATAGAAACGAGTTAGCTTCAAATCCATGGGAAACAAACGAGTTAGCTTCAAATCCATGCGAAACTCATGATTTAGCTTCAAATCTATGCGAAATAGAAGGCTGATTTTCGGATCCATGCGAAACAAATGGTTTAGCTTCAAATACTTGTGATATACATGATTTAGCTTCAAATTCATGCGAAACACATGGTTTAGCTTAATATTCATGCGAAACAGATGGTTTAGATTCAGATACTTGTGATAAACATGATGAAGCTTCAACTGCGTGCGAAACAAACGAGTTATCTTCAAACCAAAGCGAAACACATGATTTAGCTTCAAATCAATGCGAATGTGAAGGTTTAGCTTCAAATCCATACAAAACAAATAGTTTTGCTTCAAATACTTGCAAATATAAATGATATAGCTTCAACTGCTGGCGAAACAAACCAGTTAGCTTCAAATCGATGCGAAACACATGATTTAGATTCAAATACTTGCGATATACATGAAATAGCTTCAAATGTAGACGAAACAAACGAGTTATCTTTAAATTCAGGCGAAATACATGATTTAACTTCAAATCAGTAAGAAGTAGGAGGCATATCTTCGAAACCATGCGAAACTAATGGTTTAGCTTCAAAAACTTGTGATATACTGCATGCGAAACAAAGGAGTTAGACTCAAATCCGTGCGAAACACATGATTTAGCGTCACATCAATGCGAAGAAGAAGGCTTAGCTTCAAATCCATACGAATCAAATGGTTTAGCTTCAAATACTTATGATATACATGATTTAGCTTGAACAGCATGCGAGACAAACGAGTTAGCTTCAAATGCAAGCGAAACACACGATTTAGCTCCAAATTAATGCGAAGTAGAAGGTTTATCTTCAAATACTTGTGATATACATGATTTAGGTTCAACTGCATGCGAAATAAAACGCATTACGTTCAACTCCATGCGAAACACATTATTTAGGTTCAAATCAATGCAAAGTGGAAGGCTTATCTTCAAATCCATGCGAAACAAATGGTTTAGCTTAATATTCATGCGAAACAGATGGTTTAGATTCAGATACTTGTGATAAACATGATGAAGCTTCACCTGCGTGCGAAACAAACGAGTTATCTTCAAACCAAAGCGAAACACATGATTTAGCTTCAAATCAATGCGAATGTGAAGGTTTAGCTTCAAATCCATACAAAACAAATAGTTTTGCTTCAAATACTTGCGAATATAAATGATATAGCTTCAACTGCTGGCGAAACAAACCAGTTAGCTTCAAATCGATGCGAAACACATGATTTAGCTTCAAATCAATGCGAAGTAGAAGGCTTAGCTCCAAATACATGTAAACAAATGATTTATTTTCAGATAATTGCGACATAAGTGATACAGCTTCAAATGCAGGGGAAACAATCGAGTTAGCTTCAAATCCATTCCAAACGCATGATTTAGCTTCAAATCAATGCGAAGTAGAAGGCTTAGCTTCAAATCCGAGCGAAACACATGATTTAGATTCAAATACTTGCGATATACATGAAATAGCTTCAAATGTAGACGAAACAAACGAGTTATCTTTAAATTCAGGCGAAATACATGATTTAACTTCAAATCAGTAAGAAGTAGGAGGCATATCTTCGAAACCATGCGAAACTAATGGTTTAGCTTCAAAAACTTGTGATATACTGCATGCGAAACAAAGGAGTTAGACTCAAATCCGTGCGAAACACATGATTTAGCGTCACATCAATGCGAAGAATAAGGCTTAGCTTCAAATCCATACGAATCAAATGGTTTAGCTTCAAATACTTATGATATACATGATTTAGCTTGAACAGCATGCGAGACAAACGAGGTTAGCTTCAAATGCAAGCGAAACACACGATTTAGCTTCAAATTAATGCGAAGTAGAAGGTTTATCTTCAAATACTTGTGATATACATGATTTAGGTTCAACTGCATGCGAAATAAAACGCATTACGTTCAACTCCAAGCGAAACACATTATTTAGGTTCAAATCAATGCAAAGTGGAAGGCTTATCTTCAAATCCATGCGAAACAAATGGTTTAGCTTAATATTCATGCGAAACAGATGGTTTAGATTCAGATACTTGTGATCAACATGATGAAGCTTCACCTGCGTGCGAAACAAACGAGTTATCTTCAAACCAAAGCGAAACACATGATTTAGCTTCAAATCAATGCGAATGTGAAGGTTTAGCTTCAAATCCATACAAAACAAATAGTTTTGCTTCAAATACTTGCGAATATAAATGATATAGCTTCAACTGCTGGCGAAACAAACCAGTTAGCTTCAAATCGATGCGAAACACATGATTTAGCTTCAAATCAATGCGAAGTAGAAGGCTTAGCTCCAAATACATGTAAACAAATGATTTATTTTCAGATAATTGCGACATAAGTGATACAGCTTCAAATGCAGGGGAAACAATCGAGTTAGCTTCAAATCCATTCCAAACGCATGATTTAGCTTCAAATCAATGCGGAGTAGAAGGCTTAGCTTCAAATCCGAGCGAAACACATGATTAGATTCAAATACTTGCGATATACATGAAATAGCTTCAAATGTAGACGAAACAAACGAGTTATCTTCAAATTCAGGTGAAATACATGATTTAACTTCAAATCAGTAAGAAGTAGGAGGCATATCTTCGAAACCATGCGAAACTAATGGTTTAGCTTCAAAAACTTGTGATATACTGCATGCGAAACAAAGGAGTTAGACTCAAATCCGTGCGAAACACATGATTTAGCGTCACATCAATGCGAAGAATAAGGCTTAGCTTCAAATCCATACGAATCAAATGGTTTAGCTTCAAATACTTATGATATACATGATTTAGCTTGAACAGCATGCGAGACAAACGAGTTAGCTTCAAATGCAAGCGAAACACACGATTTAGCTTCAAATTAATGCGAAGTAGAAGGTTTATCTTCAAATACTTGTGATATACATGATTTAGGTTCAACTGCATGCGAAATAAAACGCATTACGTTCAACTCCAAGCGAAACACATTATTTAGGTTCAAATCAATGCAAAGTGGAAGGCTTATCTTCAAATCCATGCGAAACAAATGGTTTAGCTTAATATTCATGCGAAACAGATGGTTTAGATTCAGATACTTGTGATCAACATGATGAAGCTTCACCTGCGTGCGAAACAAACGAGTTATCTTCAAACCAAAGCGAAACACATGATTTAGCTTCAAATCAATGCGAATGTGAAGGTTTAGCTTCAAATCCATACAAAACAAATAGTTTTGCTTCAAATACTTGCGAATATAAATGATATAGCTTCAACTGCTGGCGAAACAAACCAGTTAGCTTCAAATCGATGCCAAACACATGATTTAGCTTCAAATCAATGCGAAGTAGAAGGCTTAGCTCCAAATACATGTAAACAAATGATTTATTTTCAGATAATTGCGACATAAGTGATACAGCTTCAAATGCAGGGGAAACAATCGAGTTAGCTTCAAATCCATTCCAAACGCATGATTTAGCTTCAAATCAATGCGGAGTAGAAGGCTTAGCTTCAAATCCGAGCGAAACACATGATTTAGATTCAAATACTTGCGATATACATGAAATAGCTTCAAATGTAGACGAAACAAACGAGTTATCTTCAAATTCAGGCGAAATACATGATTTAACTTCAAATCAGTAAGAAGTAGGAGGCATATCTTCGAAACCATGCGAAACTAATGGTTTAGCTTCAAAAACTTGTGATATACTGCATGCGAAACAAAGGAGTTAGACTCAAATCCGTGCGAAACACATGATTTAGCGTCACATCAATGCGAAGAAGAAGGCTTAGCTTCAAATCCATACGAATCAAATGGTTTAGCTTCAAATACTTATGATATACATGATTTAGCTTGAACAGCATGCGAGACAAACGAGTTAGCTTCAAATGCAAGCGAAACACACGATTTAGCTTCAAATTAATGCGAAGTAGAAGGTTTATCTTCAAATACTTGTGATATACATGATTTAGGTTCAACTGCATGCGAAATAAAACGCATTACGTTCAACTCCAAGCGAAACACATTATTTAGGTTCAAATCAATGCAAAGTGGAAGGCTTATCTTCAAATCCATGCGAAACAAATGGTTTAGCTTCAAATACTTGCGATATAAATGAAACAGCTTCAAATGAAGACGAAACAAACGAGTTAGCTTCAAAACCATGCCACACACACGATTAAGATTTAAATCAATGCGAAGTAGAAGGCTTAGCTTCAAATCCATGCGAAACACATGGTTTAGCTTAATATTCATGCGAAACAGATGGTTTAGATTCAGATACTTGTGATAAACATGATGAAGCTTCACCTGCGTGCGAAACAAACGAGTTATCTTCAAACCAAAGCGAAACACATGATTTAGCTTCAAATCAATGCGAATGTGAAGGTTTAGCTTCAAATCCATACAAAACAAATAGTTTTGCTTCAAATACTTGCGAATATAAATGATATAGCTTCAACTGCTGGCGAAACAAACCAGTTAGCTTCAAATCGATGCGAAACACATGATTTAGCTTCAAATCAATGCGAAGTAGAAGGCTTAGCTCCAAATACATGTAAACAAATGATTTATTTTCAGATAATTGCGACATAAGTGATACAGCTTCAAATGCAGGGGAAACAATCGAGTTAGCTTCAAATCCATTCCAAACGCATGATTTAGCTTCAAATCAATGCGAAGTAGAAGGCTTAGCTTCAAATCCGAGCGAAACACATGATTTAGATTCAAATACTTGCGATATACATGAAATAGCTTCAAATGTAGACGAAACAAACGAGTTATCTTCAAATTCAGGCGAAATACATGATTTAACTTCAAATCAGTAAGAAGTAGGAGGCATATCTTCGAAACCATGCGAAACTAATGGTTTAGCTTCAAAAACTTGTGATATACTGATTGCGAAACAAAGGAGTTAGACTCAAATCCGTGCGAAACACATGATTTAGCGTCACATCAAGGCGAAGAAGAAGGCTTAGCTTCAAATCCATACGAATCAAATGGTTTAGCTTCAAATACTTATGATATACATGATTTAGCTTGAACAGCATGCGAGACAAACGAGTTAGCTTCAAATGCAAGCGAAACACACGATTTAGCTTCAAATTAATGCGAAGTAGAAGGTTTATCTTCAAATACTTGTGATATACATGATTTAGGTTCAACTGCATGCGAAATAAAACGCATTACGTTCAACTCCAAGCGAAACACATTATTTAGGTTCAAATCAATGCGAAGTAGAAGGCTTTGTTTCAAATCCATGCGAATCAAATGGTTTTGCTTCAAATACTTGTGATATACATGATTTAGCTTCAAATGTATGCGAAACAAACGAGTTAGCTCCAAATCCAAGCGAAACACATGATTTAGCTTCAAATCGATGCGAAGTAGAAGGCTTAGCATCAAATCCAAGCGAAACACATGGTTTAGCTTAATTTTCACGAGAATCAAATGGTTCAGCTTCAAATACTTGTGATATACATGAGTTAGCATCAACTGCATGCGAAACAAACGAGTTAGCTTCAAATCCATGCGAAGCACATGATTTAGCTTCAAATCAATGCGAAGTAGAAGGCTTAGCTTCAAATCCATGCGAAACAAATGGTTTTGATACAAATACTTGTGATATACATGATTTAGCTTCAACTGCATGCGAAACAAACAAGTTAGCTTCAAATCCATGCGAAGCACATGATTTAGCTTCAAATCAATGCGAATCACATGGTTTAGCTTAATACTCATGCGAAACACATGGTTTAACTTAATATTCATGCGAAACAAATTGTTCAGCTTCAAATACTTGTGATATACATGATTTAGCTTCAACTGCATCCGAAATAACCGAATTAGCTTCAAATCCAAGCGAAACACATGATTTAGCTTCAAATAAATGCGAACTAGAAGCATTAGCTTCAAATCCATGCGAAACGAATGATTGTACTTCAAATACTTGCGAATGTAAGAGATATAGCTTCGAATTCAAGCAAAACAAACGAGTTAGATTCAAATTCATGCGAAACACATGATTTAGCTTCAATTCAATGCGAAGTAGAAGGCTTAGTTTCAAATCCAAGCGAAAGACATGATTTAGCTTCAAATCAATGCGAAGTAGAAGGCTTAGTTTCAAATCCAAGCGAAAGACATGATTTAGCTTCAAATCAATGCGAAGTAGAAGGCTTAGCTTCAAATCCATGCGAAACGGATGACTGGGCTTCAAATACTTGCGATTATACATGATATAACTTCGAATGCAGGCGAAACAAACGAGTTAGCTTCAAATCCATACCAAACACAAGTTTTAGCTTCCAATCAATGCGAAGTAGAAGGCTTAGTTTCAAATCCAAGCCTAACACATGATTTAGATTCAATTCATTGCGAAGTAGAAGGCTTAGCTTCAAATTCAAGCGAAACACATGGTTTAGCTTAATTTTCACGAGAATCAAATGGTTCAGCTTCAAATACTTGTGATATACATGATTTAGCTTCAACTGCATGCGAAACAAACAAGTTAGCTTCAAATCCATGCGAAACACATGATTTAGCTTCAAATCAAAGCGAAGTAGAAGGCTTAGCTTCAAATCCATGCGAAATAAATGGTTTTGCTACAAATACTTGTGATATACATGATTTAGCTTCAAATCTATGCGAACTAGAAGGCTGATCATCGAATCCATGCGAAACAAATAGTTTAGCTTCAAATAGTTTGATATACGTGATTTAGCTTCAAATGTATGCGAAACAAACGAGTTAGCTTCAAATCCATGCGAAGCACATGATTTAGCTTCAAATCAATGCGATTCACATGGTTTAGCTTAATACTCATGCGAAACACATGGTTTAACTTAATATTCATGCGAAACAAATTGTTCAGCTTCAAATACTTGTGATATACATGATTTAGCTTGAACTGCATCCGAAATAACCGAACTAGCTTCAAATCCAAGCGAAATACATGATTTAGCTCCAAATCAATGCGAAGTAGAAGGCTTAGCTCCAAATCCATCAGAATCAAACGGTTTAGCTTCAAATACTTGTGATATACATGATTTTGCTTCAACTGCATGCGAAACTAACGAGTTAACTTCAAATCCATGCGAAACACTTGATTTAGCTTCAAATCAATCCGAAGTAGAAGGCTTAGCTTCAAAACCAATGAGAAACAAATGGTTCAGCTTCAAGTACTTGTGATATACATGATTTAGCTTCAACTGAATGCGAAACAAACCAGTTAGCTTTAAATCCATGCGTTAGAAACGAGTTAGCTTCAAATCCATGCCAATCAAATGGTTTAGATTCAAATACCTGTGATATACATGATTTTGCTTCAACTGCATGCAAAACAAATGAGTCAGCTTCAAATCCATGCGAAACAAACGAGTTAGCTTCAAATCCATGGGAAACTCATGATTTAGCTTCAAATCAATGCGAAATAGGAGGCTGATTCTCTAATCCATGCGAAACAAATGGTTTAGCTTCAAATACTTGTGATGTACATGATTTAGCTTCAACTGCATGCGAAACAAACGTGTTAGCTTTAAATCCATGCGAAACACATGATTTAGCTCGAAATCAATGCGAAGTAGAAGGCTTAGCTCCAAATCCATGAGAATCAAATGGTTTAGCTTCAAATACTCGTGATATACATGATTTAGCATCAATTATATGCGAAACAAACGTGTTAGCTTCAAATACATGCGAAACTCATGATTTAGCTTCAAATCAATGCGAAATAGAAGGCTGATTTTCGAAACCATGCGAAACAAATGGTTTAGCTTCAAATACTTTTGATATACTAGATTTAGCTTCAACAGCATGCGAAACAAACGAGTTAGCTTTAAATCCATGCGATAGAAACGAGTTAGCTTCAAATCCATGGGAAACAAACGAGTTAGCTTCAAATCCATGCGAAACTCATGATTTAGCTTCAAATCTATGCGAAATAGAAGGCTGATTTTCGGATCCATGCGAAACAAATGGTTTAGCTTCAAATACTTGTGATATACTAGATTTAGCTTCAACAGCATGCGAAACAAACGAGTTAGCATCAAATCCATGCGCAACACATGATTTAGCTTTAAATCAATACGAAGTAGAAGGCTTAGCTTCAAATCAATGCGAAACAAATGGTTTAGCTTCAAATACTTATGATATACATGATTTAGCTTCAACTGCATGCGAAACAAACGAGTTAGATTCAAATCCAAGCGAAACACATGATTTAGCTTCAAATTCTTGCAAATCACATTGTTTAGCTTCAAATCCTTGCGATACAAATGGTTTAGCTTCAAATACTTGTGATACATATGATTTAGTTTCGACTGCATGTGAAGCAAACGAGTTAGCTTCAAATCCATGCGAAACACATGATTTAGATTCAAATCAATGCCAAGTAGAAGGTTTAGCATCAAATCCATGCGAAACAAATGGTTTAGCTTCAAATCAGTGCGAAGTAAAAGGCTTATCTTCAAATCCATGTGAAGCAAATGGTTTTGCTTCAAATACTTGTGATATACATGATTTCTCTTCAGCTACATGCGAAACAGTCGATTTAGCTTCACACCCATGGGAAACACATGATTTTACTTCAAATCAATGCGAAGTAGAAGGCTTAGCTGCAAATCCATGCGAAGCGAATGATTAAGATTCAAATACTTGCGAATATAAGTGATATAGTTTCAAATGCAGGCGAAACAAACGAGTTAGCTTCAAATCCATTCGAATTACATAATGTAGCTTCAAATTAATGCGAAGTAGAAGGCTTATTTTCAAACCCATGCGAATCAAATGGTTTAGCTTCAAATACTTGTGATATACATGATTTAGCTTCAAATTCATGCGAAACACATGGTTTAGCTTAATATTCATGCGACACAGATGGTTTAGATTCAGATACTTGTGATAAACATGATGAAGCTTCACCTGCGTGCGAAACAAACGAGTTATCTTCAAACCAAAGCGAAACACATGATTTAGCTTCAAATGAATGCGAATGTGAAGGTTTAGCTTCAAATCCATACAAAACAAATAGTTTTGCTTCAAATACTTGCGAATATAAATGATATAGCTTCAACTGCTGGCGAAACAAACCAGTTAGCTTCAAATCGATGCGAAACACATGATTTAGCTTCAAATCAATGCGAAGTAGAAGGCTTAGCTCCAAATACATGTAAACAAATGATTTATTTTCAGATAATTGCGACATAAGTGATACAGCTTCAAATGCAGGGGAAACAATCGAGTTAGCTTCAAATCCATTCCAAACGCATGATTTAGCTTCAAATCAATGCGAAGTAGAAGGCTTAGCTTCAAATCCGAGCGAAACACATGACTTAGATTCAAATACTTGCGATATACATGAAATAGCTTCAAATGTAGACGAAACAAACGAGTTATCTTTAAATTCAGGCGAAATACATGATTTAACTTCAAATCAGTAAGAAGTAGGAGGCATATCTTCGAAACCATGCGAAACTAATGGTTTAGCTTCAAAAACTTGTGATATACTGCATGCGAAACAAAGGAGTTAGACTCAAATCCGTGCGAAACACATGATTTAGCGTCACATCAATGCGAAGAATAAGGCTTAGCTTCAAATCCATACGAATCAAATGGTTTAGCTTCAAATACTTATGATATACATGATTTAGCTTGAACAGCATGCGAGACAAACGAGTTAGCTTCAAATGCAAGCGAAACACACGATTTAGCTTCAAATTAATGCGAAGTAGAAGGTTTATCTTCAAATACTTGTGATATACATGATTTAGGTTCAACTGCATGCGAAATAAAACGCATTACGTTCAACTCCAAGCGAAACACATTATTTAGGTTCAAATCAATGCAAAGTGGAAGGCTTATCTTCAAATCCATGCGAAACAAATGGTTTAGCTTAATATTCATGCGAAACAGATGGTTTAGATTCAGATACTTGTGATCAACATGATGAAGCTTCACCTGCGTGCGAAACAAACGAGTTATCTTCAAACCAAAGCGAAACACATGATTTAGCTTCAAATCAATGCGAATGTGAAGGTTTAGCTTCAAATCCATACAAAACAAATAGTTTTGCTTCAAATACTTGCGAATATAAATGATATAGCTTCAACTGCTGGCGAAACAAACCAGTTAGCTTCAAATCGATGCGAAACACATGATTTAGCTTCAAATCAATGCGAAGTAGAAGGCTTAGCTCCAAATACATGTAAACAAATGATTTATTTTCAGATAATTGCGACATAAGTGATACAGCTTCAAATGCAGGGGAAACAATCGAGTTAGCTTCAAATCCATTCCAAACGCATGATTTAGCTTCAAATCAATGCGGAGTAGAAGGCTTGGCTTCAAATCCGAGCGAAACACATGATTTAGATTCAAATCAATGCGAAGTAGAAGGCTTAGCTTTAAATACATGAGAAACAAATAATTTATCTTCAGATAAATGCGATATAAGTGATATAGCTTCAAATCCATGCGAAACACATGATTTAGATTCAAATTCATGCGAATCACATGGATTAGCTTCACAGCATCATATTCTTGCGAAACAGATGGATTATATTCTGATGCTTGTGATGTACATGTTTTAGCTTCAACTGCATGCTAAACAAACGTGTTAGCTTCAAATCCAAGCGAAACACATGATTTAGCTTCAAATTCATTCGAAGTAGAACACATAGATTCAAAATCATGCGAAACGAACGTTTTAGTTTCAAATACTTGCGAATATAAGTGATATAGCTTCAAAGTCAGGAGAAACAAACGATTTAGCTTCCAATCCAAGCGAAACACATAACTCAGCTTCAAATACGTTCGAAACACATGCTTTAGCTTAATATTCATGCAAAACAAATGGTTCAGCTTCAAATACTTGTGATATACACGATTTAGCTTCAACTATATGCGAAACAAACGTGTTAGCTTTAAATCCATGAGAAACACATGATTTTGCTCCAAATCAATGCGAAGTAGAAGTCTTAGCTCCAAATCCATGAGAATCAAATGGTTTAGCTTCAAATACTCGTGATATACATGATTTAGCATCAATTATATGCGAAACAAACGAGTTAGCTTTAAATCCATGCGATAGAAACGAGTTAGCTTCAAATCCATGGGAAACAAACGAGTTAGCTTCAAATCCATGCGAAACACATGATTTAGATTCAAATCAATGCCAAGTAGAAGGTTTAGCATCAAATCCATGCGAAACAAATGGTTTAGCTTCAAATCAGTGCGAAGTAAAAGGCTTATCTTCAAATCCATGTGAAGCAAATGGTTTTGCTTCAAATACTTGTGATATACATGATTTCTCTTCAGCTACATGCGAAACAGTCGATTTAGATTCACACCCATGGGAAACACATGATTTTACTTCAAATCAATGCGAACTAGAAGCATTAGTTTCAAATCAACGCGAAACAAACCATTTGATTTGGCTTCAACTGCATGCTAAAAAAACCAGTTAGCTACAAATCCATGCTAAACACATGATTTAGCTTCAAATCAATGCGAAGTAGAAGGCTTAGCTGCAAATCCATGCGAAGCGAATGATTAAGATTCAAATACTTGCGAATATAAGTGATATAGTTTCAAATGCAGGCGAAACAAACGAGTTATCTTCAAATTCATTCGAATTACATGATGTAGCTTGAAATTAATGCGAAGTAGAAGGCTTATTTTCAAACCCATGCGAATCAAATGGTTTAGCTTCAAATAATTGTGATATACATGATTTAGCTTCAAATTCATGCGAAACACATGGTTTAGCTTAATATTCATGCGAAACAGATGGTTTAGATTCAGATACTTGCGATAAACATGATGAAGCTTCAACTGCGTGCGAAACAAACGAGTTATCTTCAAACCAAAGCGAAACACATGATTTAGCTTCAAATCAATGCGAATGTGAAGGTTTAGCTTCAAATCCATACAAAACAAATAGTTTTGCTTCAAATACTTGCGAATATAAATGATATAGCTTCAACTGCTGGCGAAACAAACCAGTTAGCTTCAAATCGATGCGAAACACATGATTTAGCTTCAAATCAATGCGAAGTAGAAGGCTTAGCTCCAAATACATGTAAACAAATGATTTATTTTCAGATAATTGCGACATAAGTGATACAGCTTCAAATGCAGGGGAAACAATCGAGTTAGCTTCAAATCCATTCCAAACGCATGATTTAGCTTCAAATCAATGCGAAGTAGAAGGCTTAGCTTCAAATCCGAGCGAAACACATGATTTAGATTCAAATACTTGCGATATACATGAAATAGCTTCAAATGTAGACGAAACAAACGAGTTATCTTCAAATTCAGGCGAAATACATGATTTAACTTCAAATGAGTAAGAAGTAGGAGGCATATCTTCGAAACCATGCGAAACTAATGGTTTAGCTTCAAAAACTTGTGATATACTGCATGCGAAACAAAGGAGTTAGACTCAAATCCGTGCGATACACATGATTTAGCGTCACATCAATGCGAAGAAGAAGGCTTAGCTTCAAATCCATACGAATCAAATGGTTTAGCTTCAAATACTTGCGATATAAATGAAACAGCTTCAAATGAAGACGAAACAAACGAGTTAGCTTCAAATCCATGCCGTACACACGATTAAGATTTAAATCAATGCGAAGTAGAAGGCTTAGCTACAAATCCATGCGAAACAAATGGTTTTGCTACAAATACTTGTGATATACATGATTTAGCTTCAAATCTATGAGAAATAGAAGGCTGATCATCGAATCCATGCGAAACAAATAGGTTAGCTTCATATACTTGTGATATACGTGATTTAGCATCAACTGCATGCGAAACAAACGAGTTAGCTTCAAATCCATGCGAAACGCATGATTTATCTTCAAATCAATGCGAAGTAAAAGGCTTAGCTTCAAATCCATGCGAAACAAATGGTTTGGATACAAATACTTGTGATATACATGATTTAGCTTCATCTGCATGCGAAACAAACAAGTTAGCTTCAAATCCACGCGAAACACATGATTTAGCTTCAAATCAAAGCGAAGTAGAAGGCTTAGCTTCAAATCCATGCGAAACAAATGGTTTTGCTAGAAATACTTGTGATATACATGATTTAGCTGCAAATCTATGCGAAATAGAAGGCTGATCATCGAATCCATGCGAAACAAATAGTTTAGCTTCAAATAATTGTGATATACGTGATTTAGCTTCAAATGTATGCGAAACAAACGAGTTAGCTTCAAATCCAAGCGAAACACATCATTTAGCTTCAAATCAATGCGAAGTAGAAGGCTTAGCTTAAAATCCATGCGAATCGGATGATTGAACTTCAAATACTTGCGAATATAAGAGATATAGCTTCGAATTCAAGCAAAACAAATGACTTAGATTCAAATTCACGCGAAACACATGATTTAGCTTCAATTCAATGCGAAGTAGAAGGCTTAGTTTCAAATCCAAGCGAAAAACATGATTTAGCTTCAAATCAATGCGAAGTAGAATGCTTTGTTTCAAATCCAAGCCTAACACATGATTTAGCTTCAAATCAATTGCGAAGTAGAAGGCTTAGCTTCAAATCCAAGCGAAACACATGGTTTAGCTTAATTTTCACGAGAATCAAATAGTTCAGCTTCAAATACTTGTGATATACATGATTTAGCTTCAACTGCATGCGAAACAAACGAGTGAGCTTCAAATACAAGCGAAACACATGCTTTAGCTTCAAATCAATGCGAAGTAGAGGGCTTAGCTTCAAATCCATGCGAATCAAATGGATTAGCTTCAAATACTTGTGATATACATGATTTAGCTTCAACTGCATGCGAAACAAACGAGTTCGCTTCAAATCCAAGCGAAACACCTGATTTAGTTCAAATACATGCGATGTAGAAAGATAAGCTTCAAACCCATGCGAAACGAATGGTTTAGCTTCAAATACTTGTTTATACATGATTTAGCTTCAACTGCATGCGAAACAAACGAGTTAGCTTTAAATCCAAGCGGAACACTTGATATAGCTTCAAATCAATGCGAAGTAGAAGGCTTACCTTCAAATCCATGCGAAAGAAAGGGTTTAGCTTCAAATACTTGTGATATACATGAATTAGCTTCAACTGCATGCGAAACAAACGTGTTAGCTTTAAATCCATGCGAAATACATGATTTAGCTCCAAATCAATGCGAAATAGAAGACTGATTTTCGAATCCATACGACACAAATGATTTAGCGTCAAATACTTGCGATATAAGTGATATAGCTTCAAATGCTAGAAAAACAAACGTGTGAGCTTCAAATCCAAGAGCAACACTTGATTTAGCTTCAAATCAATGCGAAGTGGAAGGCTGATCTTCGAATCCATTAGAAACAAATGGTTTAGCTTCAAATACTTGTGATATACATGATTTAGCTTCAACTGCATGCGAAACAAACGTGTTAGCTATAAATCCATGCGAAACACATGATTTTGCTCCAAATCAATGCGAAGTAGAAGGCTGATTTTCGAAACCATGCGAAACAAATGGTTTAGCTTCAAATACTTGTGATATATTAGATTTAGCTTCGACAGCATGTGAAGCAAACGAGTTAGCTTCAAATCCATGCGAAACAAATGGTTTAGCTTCAAATCAGTGCGAAGTAAAAGGCTTATCTTCAAATCCATGCGAAACAAATGGTTTAGCTTCAAATACCTGCAATATATGTGAAACAGCTTCAAATGAAGACGAAACAAACGAGTTAGCTTCAAATCCATGCCATACACACGATTAAGATTTAAATCAATGCGAAGTAGAAGGCTTAGCTTCAAATCAATCCGAAACAAATGGCTTAGCTTCAAATACTTGTGATATACACGATTTAGCTTCAACTGCATGCGAAACAAACGAGTTAGCTTCAAATCCATTCGATACACATGATTTAGCATTAAATCAATGCGAAGTAGAATGCTAATATTCAAATCCATCCAAAACAAATGTTTTAGCTTCAAATGTTTGTGATATACATGATTTAGCTTCAACTATATGCGAAACAAACGTGTTAGCTTTAAATCCATGAGAAACACATGATTTAGCTCCAAATCAATGCGAAGTAGAAGGCTTAGCTCCAAAACCATGAGAATCAAATGGTTTAGCTTCAAATACTTGTGATATACATGATTTTGCTTCAACTGCATGCGAAACTAACGAGTTAACTTCAAATCCATGCGAAACACTTGATTTAGCTTCAAATCAATCCGAAGTAGAAGGCTTAGCTTCAAAACCAATGAGAAACAAATGGTTCAGCTTCAAGTACTTGTGATATACATGATTTAGCTTCAACTGCTGGCGAAACAAACCAGTTAGCTTCAAATCGATGCGAAACACATGATTTAGCTTCAAATCAATGCGAAGTAGAAGGCTTAGCTCCAAATACATGTAAACAAATGATTTATTTTCAGATAATTGCGACATAAGTGATACAGCTTCAAATGCAGGGGAAACAATCGAGTTAGCTTCAAATCCATTCCAAATGCATGATTCAGCTTCAAATCAATGCGAAGTAGAAGGCTTAGCTTCAAACCCGAGCGAAACACATGATTTAGATTCAAATACTTGCGATATACATGAAATAGCTGCAAATGTAGACGAAACAAACGAGTTATCTTCAAATTCAGGCGAAATACATGATTTAACTTCAAATCAGTAAGAAGTAGGAGGTATATCTTCGAAACCATGCGAAACTAATGGTTTAGCTTCAAAAACTTGTGATATACTGCATGCGAAACAAAGGAGTTAGACTCAAATCCGTGCGAAACACATGATTTAGCATCAAATCAATGTGAACAAGAAGGATTAGCTTCAAATCCATACGAATCAAATGGTTTAGCTTCAAATACTAGTGATATACATGATTTTGATTCAACTGCATGCGAAACAAATGAGTTAGCTTCAAATCCATGCGAAACAAACGAGTTAGCTTCAAATCCATTCGAAACTCATGATTTAGATTCAAATCAATGCGAAATAGAAGGCTGATTTTCGAATCCATGCGAAACAAATGGTTTAGCTTCAAATACTTGTGATATACATGATTTATCTTCAACTGCATGCGAAACAAACGAGATAGCTTCAAATCCAAGCGAAACACATGATCTAGCTTCAAATCCAAGCGAAACACATGATTTAGCTTCAAATCAATGCGAAGTGGAAGGCTTAGCTCCAAATCCATGCGAATCAAATGGTTTAGCTTCAAATAATTGTGATATACATGATTTATCTTCAACTGCACGAGAAACAAACGAGTTAGCTTCAAATCCAAGAGAAACGTATGATTTAGCTTCAAATTAATGCGAAGTAGAAGGTTTATCTTCAAATACTTGTGATATACATGATTTAGGTTCAACTGCATGAGAAACCAACGAGCTGGCTTCAAATTCATGCGAAACACATTATTTAGCTTCAAATCAATGCGAAGTAGAAGGCTTAGCATCAAATCCATACGACACAAATGATTTAGCTTCAAATACTTGTTATATACATGATTTAGCTTCAACTGCATGCGAAACAAACGAGTTAGTTTCAAATCCAATCGAAACACATGATTTAGCTTCAAATTCAAGCGAAGTAGAAGGCTTAGCTTCAAATCCATGCGATACAGATTATTTTGATTCATATACTTGCGATATAAGTGATATAGCTTCAAATGCTGGCGAAACAAACGAGTGAACTTCAAATCCATGCGAAACACATGATTCATCTTCAAATCAATGCGAAGTAGACGACTTAGCTTCAAATCCATGCGAAACAGATGGTTCAGCTTCAAATAATTGTGATATACATGATTTAGCTTCATCTGCAGGCGAAACAAACGAGTTGGCTTCAAATCCAAGCGAATACATGATTTACCTTCAAATCAATACGAAGTAGGAAACTTAGCTTCAAATCCATCCGAAACGAGTGATTTATCTTCAAATACTTGCGAATATAAGTGATATAGCGTCAACTGCATGCGAATCAAACGAGTTGGCTTAAATGCAAGCGAATACATGATTTAGTTTCAAATCAATGCGAAGTAGAACGCTTAGCTTCAAATCCATGCGAATAAAATGGTTTAGCTTCACATACTTGTGATATACATGATTTAGCTTCAACTGCATGAGAAACCAACGAGCTGGCTTCAAATTCATGCGAAACACATTATTTAGCTTCAAATCAATGCGAAGTAGAAGGCTTAGCATCAAATTCATGCGAAACGAACGACTGACCTTCAAATACTTGCGAATATAAGTGATATAGCTGCAACTGCATGCGAAACAAACGAGTTGGCTTCAAATCTATGCGAAACACATGATTTAGCTTCAAATTCATTACAAAAACATGGTTTAGCTTAATACTCATGCGAAACACATGGTTTAACTTAGTATTCATGCGAAACAAATTGTTCAGCTTCAAATACTTGTGATATACATGATTGAGCTTCAACTGCAAGTGAAACAAACGTGTTACCTTCAAATCCAAGCGAAACATATGATTTAGCTTCAAATCAATGCGAAGTAGAAGGCTTAGCTTCAAATCCATGAAAACGGATGACTGAGCTTCAAATACTTGCGATTATACGTTTTATTACTTCGAATGCAGGCGAAACAACCGAGTTAGCTTCAAATCCATACCAAACACAAGATTTAGCTTACAATCAATGCGAAGTAGAAGGCTTAGTTTCAAATCCAAGCCTAACATATGATTTAGCTTCAAATCAATGCGAAGTAGAAGGCTTAGCTTCAAATCCAAGCGAAACGAATGATTGAACTTCAAATACTTGCGAGTGTAAGTGATATAGCTTCGAATTCAAGCAAAACAACCGAGTTAGTTTCAAATTCGAGCGAAACACATGATTTAGCTTCAATTCAATGCGAAGTAGAAGGCTTAGTTTCAAATCCAAGCGAAAAACATGATTTAGCTTCAAATCAATGCGAAGTAGAAGGCATTGTTTCAAATCCATGCGAATCAAATGCTTTTGCTTCAAATACTTGTGATATACATGATTTAGCTTCAAATGTATGCGAAAAAAACGAGTTAGCTCCAAATCCAAGCGAAACACATGATTTAGCTTCACATCAATGCGAAGTGGAAGGCTTAGCTTCAAATACATGAGGAACAAATGGTTTAGGTTCAAATCAATGCGAAGTAGAAGGCTTAGCTTCAAATCCAAGCGAAACACATGGTTTAGCTTAATTTTCACGAGAATCAAATGGTTCAGCTTCAAATACTTGTGATATACATGATTTAGCATCAACTGCATTCGAAACAATCGAGTTAGCTTCAAATCCAAGCAAACACATGATTTAGCTTTACATCAATGCGAAGTGGACGGCTTAGCTTCAAATACATGAGGAACAAATGGTTTAGGTTCAAATACTTGTAAAATACATGATTTAGAATCAACTGCAGACGAAACAAACGAGTTGGCTTCAAATCCATGCGAAACACATGATTTAGCTTCAAATTCATTACAAAAACATGGTTTAGCTTAATACTCATGCGAGACACATGGTTTAACTTAGTATTCATGCGAAACAAATTGTTCAGCTTCAAATACTTGTGATATACATGATTGAGCATCAACTGCATTCGAAACAATCGAGTTAGCTTCAAATCCAAGCGAAACACATGATTTAGCTTCACATCAATGCGAAGTGGACGGCTTAGCTTCAAATACATGAGGAACAAATGGTTTAGGTTCAAATACTTGTAAAATATATGATTTAGAATCAACTGCAGACGAAACAAACGAGTTGGCTTCAAATCCATGCGAAACACATGATTTAGCTTCAAATTCATTACAAAAACATGGTTTAGCTTAATACTCATGCGAAACACATGGTTTAACTTAGTATTCATGCGAAACAAATTGTTCAGCTTCAAATACTTGTGATATACATGATTGAGCTTCAACTGCAAGTGAAACAAACGTGTTACCTTCAAATCCATGCGAAACATATGATTTAGCATCAAATCAAAGCGAAGTAGAAGGCTTAGCTTCAAATCCTTGCGAAACAAATGGTTTTGCTACAAATGCTTGTGATATACATGATTTAGCTTCAAATCTATGCGAAATAGAAGGCTGATCATCGAATCCATGCGAAACAAATAGTTTAGCTTCAAATAGTTGTGATATACGTGATTTAGCTTCAAATGTATGCGAAACAAACGAGTTAGCTTCAAATCCATTCGAAGCACATGATTTAGCTTCAAATCAAAGCGAATCACATGGTTTAGCTTAATACTCATGCGAAACACATGGTTTAACTTAATATTCATGCGAAACAAATTGTTCAGCTTCAAATATTTGTGATATACATGATTTAGCTTCAAATGTATGCGAAACAAACGAGTTAGCTCCAAATCCAAGCGAGGCACATGGTTTAGCTTCAAATCAATGCGAAGTAGAAGACTTAGCTTCAAATCCAAGCGAAACACATGGTTTAGCTTAATTTTCACGAGAATCAAATGGTTCAGCTTCAAATACTTGTGATATACATGATTTAGCATCAACTGCATTCGAAACAATCGAGTTAGCTTCAAATCCAAGCGAAACACATGATTTGGCTTCAAATCAATGCGAAGTAGAAGGCTTAGCTTCAAATTCATGCGAAACGAATGATTGACCTTCAAATACTTGCGAATATAAGTGATATAGCTTCAAATGCAGGCGAAACAAACGAGATAGCTTCAAATACATGCGAAACGGTCGATTTAGGTTCAAATCAATGCGAAATAGAAGTCTTAGCTGCAAATCCATGCGACACAAATGATTTAGCTTCAAATACTTGCGATATAAGTAATATAGCTTCAAATGCAGGCGAAACAAACGAGTTAGCTTCAAATCCATGTGAAACACATCATTTAGCTGCAAATTCATGCGAAACACATGGTTTAGCTTAATATTCGTGCGAAACACATGGTTTAGCTTAATATTCATGCGAATCAAATGGTTCAGCTGCAAATTCTTGTGATATACTTGGCTTAGCTTCATCTGCGTGCGAAACTAACGTTTTACCTTCAAATCCAAACCAAACACATGATTTAGCTTCAAATCAGTGCGACGTAGAAGTCTTAGCTTCAAATCAATGCGAAACAATAGGTTTAGCTTCAAATACTTGTGATATACATGATTTAGCTTCTACTGCAGGCGAAACAAACGAGTTGGCCTCAAATACAAGCGAATACATGGTTCAGCTTCAAATCAATAAGAAGTAGGGGGCTTAGATACAAATCCATGAGAAACGAATGATTTATCTAGAAATACTGGCGAATATAAGTGATATTGGTTCAAATGCAGGAGAAACAAATGAGTTAGCTTCAAATCCGAGCGAAACGCATGATTTAGCTTCAAATCAATGCGAAGTAGAAGGCTTAGCTTCAAATCCATGCGAAACGGATGACTGGGCTTCAAATACTTGCGATTATACGTGATATAACTTCGAATGCAGGCGAAACAACCGAGTTAGCATCAAATCCATACCAAACACAAGATTTAGCTTCCAATCAATGCGAAGTAGAAGGCTTAGCTTCAAATCCAAGCGAAACACATGGTTTAGCTTAATTTTCACGAGAATCAAATGGTTCAGCTTCAAATACTTGTGATATACATGATTTATCATCAACGGCATGCGAAACAAACGAGTTAGCATCAAATCCATGCGAAACGCATGATTTATCTTCAAATCAATGCGAAGTAGAAGGCTTAGCTTCAAGTCCATGCGAAACAAATGGTTTTGCTACAAATACTTGTGATATACATGATTTAGCTTCAAATCTATGCGAAATAGAAGGCTGATCATCGAATCCATGCGAAACAAATAGTTTAGCTTCAAATAGTTGTGATATACGTGATTTAGCTTCAAATGTATGCGAAACAAACGAGTTAGCTTCAAATCCATGCGAAGCACATGATTTAGCTTCACATCAATGCGAAGTGGAAGGCTTAGCTTCAAATACATGAGGAACAAATTGTTTAGGTTCAAATACTTGTAAAATACATGATTTAGAATCAACTGCAGGGGAATCAAACGAGTTGGCTTCAAATCCATGCGAAACACATGATTTAGCCTCAAATTCATTACAAAAACATGGTTTAGCTTCAAATCAATGCGAAGTAGAAGGCTTAGCTTCAAATTCATGCGAAACGAATGATTGACCTTCAAATACTTGCGAATATAAGTGATATAGCTTCAAATGCAGGCGAAACAAACGAGATAGCTTCAAATACATGCGAAACGGTCGATTTAGGTTCAAATCAATGCGAAATAGAAGTCTTAGCTGCAAATCCATGCGACACAAATGATTTAGCTTCAAATACTTGCTATATAAGTAATATAGCTTCAAATGCAGGCGAAACAAACGAGTTAGCTTCAAATCCATGTGAAACACATCATTTAGCTGCAAATTCATGCGAAACACATGGTTTAGCTTAATATTCGTGCGAAACACATGGTTTAGCTTAATATTCATGCGAATCAAATGGTTCAGCTGCAAATACTTGTGATATACTTGGCTTAGCTTCATCTGCGTGCGAAACTAACGTGTTACCTTCAAATCCAAACCAAACACATGATTTAGCTTCAAATCAGTGCGACGTAGAAGTCTTAGCTTCAAATCAATGCGAAACAATAGGTTTAGCTTCAAATACTTGTGATATACATGATTTAGCTTCTACTGCAGGCGAAACAAACGAGTTGGCCTCAAATACAAGCGAATACATGGTTCAGCTTCAAATCAATAAGAAGTAGGGGGCTTAGATACAAATCCATGAGAAACGAATGATTTATCTAGAAATACTGGCGAATATAAGTGATATTGGTTCAAATGCAGGAGAAACAAATGAGTTAGCTTCAAATCCGAGCGAAACGCATGATTTAGCTTCAAATCAATGCGAAGTAGAAGGCTTAGCTTCAAATCCATGCGAAACGGATGACTGGGCTTCAAATACTTGCGATTATACGTGATATAACTTCGAATGCAGGCGAAACAACCGAGTTAGCATCAAATCCATACCAAACACAAGATTTAGCTTCCAATCAATGCGAAGTAGAAGGCTTAGCTTCAAATCCAAGCGAAACACATGGTTTAGCTTAATTTTCACGAGAATCAAATGGTTCAGCTTCAAATACTTGTGATATACATGATTTATCATCAACGGCATGCGAAACAAACGAGTTAGCTTCAAATCCATGCGAAACGCATGATTTATATTCAAATCAATGCGAAGTAGAAGGCTTAGCTTCAAGTCCATGCGAAACAAATGGTTTTGCTACAAATACTTGTGATATACATGATTTAGCTTCAAATCTATGCGAAATAGAAGGCTGATCATCGAATCCATGCGAAACAAATAGTTTAGCTTCAAATAGTTGTGATATACGTGATTTAGCTTCAAATGTATGCGAAACAAACGAGTTAGCTTCAAATCCATGCGAAGCACATGATTTAGCTTCACATCAATGCGAAGTGGAAGGCTTAGCTTCAAATACATGAGGAACAAATTGTTTAGGTTCAAATACTTGTAAAATACATGATTTAGAATCAACTGCAGGGGAATCAAACGAGTTGGCTTCAAATCCATGCGAAACACATGATTTAGCCTCAAATTCATTACAAAAACATGGTTTAGCTTAATACTCATGCGAAACACATGGTTTAACTTAGTATTCATGCGAAACAAATTGTTCAGCTTCAAATACTTGTGATATACATGATTGAGCTTCAACTGCAAGTGAAACAAACGTGTTACCTTCAAATCCAAGCGAAACATATGATTTAGCTTCAAATCAATGCGAAGTAGAAGGCTTAGCTTCAAATCCATGCGAAACGGATGACTGAGCTTCAAATACTTGCGATTATACGTGATATAACTTCGAATGCAGGCGAAACAAACGAGTTAGCTTCAAATCCATACCAAACACAAGTTTTAGCTTCCAATCAATGCGAAGTAGAAGGCTTAGTTTCAAATCCAAGCCTAACACATGATTTAGCTTCAAATCAATGCGAAGTAGAAGGCTTAGCTTCAAATCCAAGCGAAACACATGGTATAGCTTAATTTTCACGAGAATCAAATGGTTCAGCTTCAAATACTTGTGATGTACATGATTTAGCATCAACTGCATGCGAAACAAACAAGTTAGCTTCAAATCCATGCGAAACGCATGATTTATCTTCAAATCAATGCGAAGTAGAAGGCTTAGCTTCAAATTCATGCGAAACAAATGGTTTTGATACAAATACTTGTGATATACATGATTTAGCTTCAAATCTATGCGAAATAGAAGTCTGATCATCGAATCCATGCGAAACAAATAGTTTAGCTTCAAATAATTGTGATATACGTGATTTAGCTTCAAATGTATGCGAAACAAACGAGTTAGCTTCAAATCCAAGCGAAACACATGATTTAGCTACAAATCAATGCGAAGTAGAAGGCTTAGCTTCAAATCCATGCGAATCGGATGATTGAACTTCAAATACTTGCGAATGTAAGAGATATAGCTTCGAATTCAAGCAAAACAAACGAGTTAGATTCAAATTCATGCGAAACACATGATTTAGCTTCAATTCAATGCGAAGTAGAAGGCTTAGTTTCAAATTAAAGCCTAACACATGATTTAGCTTCAAATCAATGCGAAGTAGAAGGCTTAGCTTCAAATCCAAGCGAAACACATGGTTTAGCTTAATTTTCAGGAGAATCAAATGGTGCAGCTTCAAATACTTGTGATATACATGATTTAGCTTCAACTGCATGCGAAACAAACGAGTTCGCTTCAAATCCAAGCGAAACACCTGATTTAGTTCAAATTCATGCGATGTAGAAAGATAAGCTTCAAACCCATGCGAAACGAATGGTTTAGCTTCAAATACTTGTTTATACATGATTTAGATTCAACTGCATGCGAAACAAACGAGTTAGCTTTAAATCCAAGCGGAACACATGATTTAGCTTCAAATCAATGCGAAGTAGAAGGCTTAGTTTCAAATCCAAGCGAAACACATGACTTAGCTTCAAATCAATGCGATGTAGAAGGCTTAGCTTCAAATCCAAGCGAAACACGTGGTTTAGCTTAATTTTCACGAGAATCAAATGGTTCAGCTTCAAATACTTGTGATATACATGATTTAGCATCAACTGCAGGCGAAACAAACGAGTTGGCTTCAAATCCATGCGAAACACATGATTTAGCTTCAAATTCATTACAAAAACATGGCTTAGCTTAATACTCATGCGAAACACATGGTTTAACTTAGTATTAATGCGAAACAAATTTTTCAGCTTCATATACTTGTGATATACATGATTTAGCTTCTACTGCAGGCGAAACAAACGAGTCGGCCTCAAATACAAGCGAATACATGATTCAGCTTCAAATCAATACGAAGTTGGGGGCTTAGATATAAATCCATGAGAAACGAATGATTTATCTGCAAATACTGGCGAATATAAGTGATATTGGTTCAAATGCAGGAGAAACAAATGAGTTAGCTTCAAATCCGAGCGAAACACATGATTAGGATTCAAATCAATGCGAAGTAGAAGGCTTAGCTTCAAATCCAAGCGAAACACATGGTTTAGCTTAATTTTCACGAGAATCAAATGGTTCAGCTTCAAATACTTGTGATATACATGATTTATCATCAACGGCATGCGAAACAAACGAGTGAGCTTCAAATCCATGCGAAACGCATGATTTATCTTCAAATCAATGCGAAGTAGAAGGCTTAGCTTCAAATCCATGCGAAACGGATGACTGGGCTTCAAATACTTGCGATTATACGTGATATAACTTCGAATGCAGGCGAAACAAACGAGTTAGCTTCAAATCCATACCAAACACAAGTTTTAGCTTCCAATCAATGCGAAGTAGAAAGCTTAGTTTCAAATCCAAGCCTAACACATGATTTAGCTTCAAATCAATGCGAAGTAGAAGGCTTAGCTTCAAATCCATGCGAATCAAATGGATTAGCTTCAAATACTTGTGATATACATGATTTAGCTTCAACTGCATGCGAAACAAACGAGTTCGCTTCAAATCCAAGCGAAACGCCTGATTTAGTTCAAATACATGCGATGTAGAAAGATAAGCTTCAAACCCATGCGAAACGAATGGTTTAGCTTCAAATACTTGTTTATACATGATTTAGCTTCAACTGCATGCGAAACAAACGAGTTAGCTTTAAATCCAAGCGGAACACTTGATATAGCTTCAAATCAATGCGAAGTAGAAGGCTTACCTTCAAATCCATGCGAAAGAAAGGGTTTAGCTTCAAATACTTGTGATATACATGAATTAGCTTCAACTGCATGCGAAACAAACGAGTTAGCTTTAAATCCAAGCGGAACACTTGATATAGCTTCAAATCAATGCGAAGTAGAAGGCTTACCTTCAAATCCATGCGAAAGAAAGGGTTTAGCTTCAAATACTTGTGATATACATGAATTAGCTTCAACTGCATGCGAAACAAACGTGTTAGCTTTAAATCCATGCGAAATACATGATTTAGCTCCAAATCAATGCGAAGTAGAAGGCTGATTTTCGAAACCATGCGAAACAAATGGTTTAGCTTCAAATACTTGTGATATATTAGATTTAGCTTCAACAGCATGTGAAGCAAACGAGTTAGCTTCAAATCCATGCGAAACACATGATTTAGATTCAAATCAATGCCAAGTAGAAGGTTTAGCATCAAATCCATGCGAAACAAATGGTTTAGCTTCAAATCAGTGCGAAGTAAAAGGCTTATCTTCAAATCCATGTGAAGCAAATGGTTTTGCTTCAAATACTTGTAATATACATGATATAGCTTCAAATAAATGCGAAGCAGAAGGCTTAGCTTCTAGTACATGAGAAACAAATGATTTACCTTCAGATAATTGCAATGTAAGTGATATAGATTCAAATGCAGGCGAAACAAACGAGTTAGATTTAAATCCATTCGATGCACATGATTTCGATTCAAATCAATGCGATGTAGAAGGTTTAGCTTCAAATCCAAGCAAATCAAATGGTCTAGCTTCAAATACTTAAGATATACATGATTTAGCATCATATCAATGCGAAGTAGAAGGTTTATCTTCAAATTCTTGCGAAACAAATGGTTTAGATTTAAGTACTTGTGATATACGTGAGTTTGCTTCAACTGCATGCGAAACAAACGAGTTAGCTTCAAATCCAATCGAAACACTTGATTTAGCTTCAAATTCATGCGAAGTAGAAGGCTTAGCTTCAAATCCATGCGAAGCGGTTTATTTATTAAGTGATATAGATTCAACTGCACGCGAAACAAACGAGTTTGCTTCAAATCGAAGCGAAACACATGATTTAGCTTCAAATCTATGCGAAACGCATGATTTAGCATCAAATCAATGCGAAGTAGAAGGTTTATCTTCAAATACTTGTGATATACATGATTTAGGTTCAACTGCATGCGAAATAAAACGCATTACGTTCAACTCCAAGCGAAACATATTATTTAGGATCAAATCAATGCAGAGTGGAAGGCTTATCTTCAAATCCATGCGAAACAAATGGTTTAGCTTCAAATACCTGCGATATAAATGAAACAGCTTCAAATGAAGACGAAACAAACGAGTTAGCTTCAAATCCATGCCATACACACGATTAAGATTTAAATCAATGCGAAGTAGAAGGCTTAGCTTCAAATCAATCCGAAACAAATGGCTTAGCTTCAAATACTTGTGATATAAACGATTTAGCTTCAACTGCATGCGAAACAAACGAGTTAGCTTCAAATCCATGCGATTCACATGATTTAGCTTCAAATTCATGCGAAACACATGGTTTAGCTTAATATTCATGCGAAACAGATGGTTTATATTCAGATACTTGTGATAAACATGATTTAGCTTCAACTGCATGCGAAACAAACGAGTTAGCTTCAAATTCATGCGAAACACATTATTTAGCTTCAAATCAATGCGAAGTAGTAGGCTTAGCTTCAAATTCATGCGAAACGAACGACTGACCTTCAAATACTTGCGAATATAAGTGATATAGCTGCAAATGCATGCGAAACAAACGAGTTGGCTTAAATGCAAGCGAATACATGATTTAGTTTCAAATCAATGCGAAGTAGAACGCTCAGCTTCAAATCCATGCGAATAAAATGGTTTAGCTTCACATACTTGTGATATACATGATTTAGCTTCAACTGCATGAGAAACCAACGAGCTGGCTTCAAATTCATGCGAAACACATTATTTAGCTTCAAATCAATGCGAAGTAGAAGGCTTAGCTTCAAATCCATGCGACACAAATGATTTAGCTCCAAATACTTGCGAATACAAGTGATATAGCTTCAAATTCAGGCGAAACACACGAGTTTACTTTACATCCATGCGAAACACATGATTTAGCTTCAATTCAATGCGAAGCCGAAGGTTTAGCATCAAATCCATGCGACACAAATGATTTAGCTTCAAATACTTGTTATTTACATGATTCAGCTTCAACTGCATGCGAAACAAACGAGTTAGCTTCAAATCCAAGCGAAACACATGATTTACCTTCAAATCAATGCGAAATATAAGGCTTAGCTTCAAATCAATGAGACGTAGAAGGCTTATCATCAAATCAATGTGAAACAAGTGGTTTAGCTTCAAATACTTGTGATATACAATGATTTAGCTTCAACTGCATGCGAAACAAACGAGTTAGCTTCTAATCCAAGCTAAACACATGGTTTATCTTCAAATCAATGCGAAGTTGAAGGCTTTGCTTCAAATCCATGCGAAGCGAATGGTTCAGCTTCAAATATTTGTGATATACATGATTTATCTCCAAATACAGGCGAAAAAAACGAGTTAGCTTCAAATCCAAGCGAAACACATGATTTATCTTCAAATCAATGTGAAGTTGAAGGCTTTGCTTCAAATCCATGAGAGGCGAATGGTTTAGCTTCAAATACTTGTGTTATACATGATTTAGCTTCAACTGCATGCGAAACAAATGAGTTAGCTACAAAACCAAGCCAAAAACATGATTTAGATTCAAATTCATGCGAAGTAGAAGGCTTAGCTTCAAATCCATGCGAAACGAATGATTGACCTTCAAATGCTTGCGAATATAAGTGATATAGCCTCAACTGCATGCGAAACAAACGAGTTATCTTCAAATCCAAGCGAAACACATGATTTAGCTTGAAATCAGTGCGATGTAGAAGGATTAGCATCAAATCCATGCGACCGAAATTATTTAGATTCATATACTTGCGATATAAGTGATATAGCTTCAAATGCAGGCGAAACAAACGAGTGAGCTTCAAATCCAAGCGTAACACATGATTTAGCTTCAATTCAATGCGAAGCCGGAGGCTTAGCATCAAATCCATACGACACAAATGATTTAGCTTCAAATACTTGTTATATACATGATTTAGCTTCAACTGCATGCGAAACAAACGAGTTAGTTTCAAATCCAATCGAAACACATGATTTAGCTTCAAATTCAAGCGAAGTAGAAGGCTTAGCTTCAAATCCATGCGATACAGATTATTTAGATTCATATACTTGCGATATAAGTGATATAGCTTCAAATGCAGGCGAAACAAACGAGTGAACTTCAAATCCAAGCGAAACACATGATTCATCTTCAAATCAATGCGAAGTAGACGGCTTAGCTTCAAATCCATGCGAAACAGATGGTTCAGCTTCAAATAATTGTGATATACATGATTTAGCTTCATCTGCAGGCGAAACAAACGAGTTGGCTTCAAATCCAAGCGAATACATGATTTAGCTTCAAATCAATGCGAAGTAGAACGCTTAGCTTCAAATCCATGCGAATAAAACGGTTTAGCTTCACATACTTGTGATATACATGATTTAGCTTCAACTGCAGGCGATACGAACGAGTTGGATTCAAAACCAAGCGAATACATGATTTAGCTTCAAATCAATACAAACTAGGAGGCTTAGCTTCAAATCCATGCGAAACGAATGATTTATCTTCAAATACTGGCGTATATAAGTGATATCGGTACAAATACAGACGAAACAAACGAGCTATCTTCAAATCAATGCGAAACACGTGACTTGGCATCAAATAAATACGTTGTAGAAGGCTTAGCTTCAAATCCATGCGAAACAAATGGTTCAGCTTCAAATAATTGTGATATACATGGTTTAGCTTCAACTGCGTGCGAAACAAACGTGTTAGCGTCAAATTCAGTCGAAACACATGTTTTAGCTACAAATCCATGCGAAGTAGAAGGCTTATCTTCGAAACCATGCGAAACATATGGTTTAGCTTCAAATACTTTTGATATAAATGATTTATCTTTAAATTCATGCGAAACACATCGTTTAGATTCATATTCATGCGAAGCACATGAGTTAACTCTATATTCATGCGAAACAAATTGTTCAGCTTCAAATACTTGTGATATACATGATTGAGCTGCAACTGCATGCGAAACAAAGGAGTTAGCCTCAAATCCGTGCGAAACACATGATTTAGGGTCAAATCAATGCGAAGTAGAATGCTTAGCTTTAAAACCAATGCGAAACAAATGGTTTAGCTTCAAATACTTGTGAAATACATGATTGAGCTTCAACTGCATGCGAAGCAAACGTGTTAGCTTTAAATCCATGCGAAACACATGATTTAGCTCCAAATCAATGCGAAGTAGAAGGCTTAGCTACAAATCCATGAGAATCAAATGGTTTAGCTTCTAATACTTGTGATATACATGATTGAGATTCAACTGCATGCGAAATAAACGAGTTAGCTTCCAATCCAAGCGAAACACATGATTCGGCTTCAAATGAATGCGAAGTAGAAGGCTTAGCTTCAAATCCATGCGAAACGAATGGTTCAGCTACAAATACTTGCGAATATAAATGATATAGCTTCAAATGCAGGCGAAACAAACGAGTTAGTTTCAAATCCGCGCGGAACACATGATTTAGCTTCACATCAATGCGTAGTAGAAGGCATAGCTTCAAATCCATACGAAACAAATGGTTCAGCTTCAAATAATTGTGATATACATGATTTAGCTTCAACTGCTGGCGAAACAAACCAGTTAGCTTCGAATCGATGCGAAACACATGAATTAGCTTCAAATCAATGCGAAGTAGGAGGATTAGCTTCAAATTCATGCGAAACGAATGATTGACCGTCAAATACTTGCGAATATAAGTGATATAGCTTCAAATGCAGGCGAAACAAACGAGTTAGCATCGAATACATGCGAAACGCATGATTTAGATTCAAATCAATGCGAAATAGAAGTCGTAGCTTCAAATCCATGCGAAAGAAATGGTTTAGCTTCAAATACTTGTGATATAAGTGGTATAGCTTCAAATGTAGGCGAATCAATCGAGTTAGTTTCAAATCAATGCGAAGTAGAATGCTTAGCTTTAAAACCAATGCGAAACAAATGGTTTAGCTTCAAATACTTGTGATACACACGAATTAGCTTCAACTATATGCGAAACAAACGTGTTAGCTTTAAATCCATGCGAAACACATGATTTAGCTCCAAATCAATGCGAAGTAGAAGGCTTAGCTACAAATCCATGAGAATCAAATGGTTTAGCTTCCAATACTTGTGATATACATGATTGAGATTCAACTGCATGCGAAATAAATGAGTTAGCTTCAAATCCAAGCGAAACACTTGATTTTGCTGCAAATCAATGCGAAGTAGATGGCTTATCTTCAAATCTATGCGAATCAAATGAATTAGCTTCAAATACTTGTGATATCCATGATTTAGCTTCAACTGCATGCGAAACAAACGTGTAGGCTATAAATCCATGCGAAACACATGATTTTGCTCCAAATCAATGCGAAGGAGAATGCTTAGCTCCAAATCCATTCGATTCAAATGGTTTAGCTTCAAATACTAGTGATATACATGATTTTGATTCAACTGCATGCGAAACAAATGAGGTAGCTTCAAATCCATGCGAAACAAACGAGTTAGCTTCAAATCCATGCGAAACAAATGGTTTAGCTTCAATTATTTGTGATATACATGATTTATCTTCAACTGCATGCGAAACAAACGAGATAGCTTCAAATCCAAGCGAAACACATGATTTAGATTCAAATACTTGCGATATACATGAAATAGCTTCAAATGCAGACGAAACAAACGAGTTATCTTCAAATTCATGCGAAACACATGGTTTAACTTAATATTCATGCGAAACAAATTGATCAGCTTCAAATACTTGTGATATACATGATTGGGCTTCAACTGCATGCGAAACAAACGTGTTACCTTCAAATCCAAGCGAAACATATGATTTTAACTTCAAATCGATGCGAAGTAGAAGGCTTGGCTTCAAAATCCATGCGAAACGGATGACTGAGCTTCAAGTACTTGCGATTATACGTAATATAACTACGAATGCAGGCGAAACAACCGAGTTATCTTCAAATCCAAGCGAAACACATGATTCGGCTTCAAATGAATGCGAAGTAGAAGGCTTAGCTTCAAATCCATGCGAAACGAATGGTTCAGCTACAAATACTTGCGAATATAAATGATATAGCTTCAAATGCAGGCGAAACAAACGAGTTAGTTTCAAATCCGCGCGGAACACATGATTTAGCTTCACACCAATGCGTAGTAGAAGGCATAGCTTCAAATCCATACGAAACAAATGGTTCAGCTACAAATAATTGTGATATACATGATTTAGCTTCAACTGCTGGCGAAACAAACCAGTTAGCTTCAAATCGATGCTAAACACATGAATTAGCTTCAAATCAATGCGAAGTAGGAGGATTAGCTTCAAATCCATGCGAAGTAGAAGGCTTATCTTTGAAACCATGCGAAACAAATGGTTTAGTTTCAAATAATTTTGATATTAATAATTTAGCTTTAAATTCATGCAAAACACATCGTTTAGATTCATATTCATGCGAAGCACATGGTTTAACTTAATATTCATGCGAAACAAATTGTTCAGCTTCAAATACTTGTGATAGACATGATTGGGCTTCAACTGCATGCGAAACAACCGTGATACCTTCAAATCCAAGCGAAACATATGATTTAGCTTCAAACCAAAGCGAAGTAGAAGGCTTAGCTTCAAATCCATGCGAAACGATTGGTTCAGCTACAAATACTTGCGAATATAAATGATATAGCTTCAAATGCAGGCGAAACAAACGAGTTAGTTTAAAATCCGCGCGGAACACATGATTTAGCTTCACATCAATGCGCAGTAGAAGGCATAGCTTCAAATCCATACGAAACAAATGGTTCAGCTTCAAATAATTGTGATATAGATGATTTAGCTTCAACTGCTGGCGAAACAAACCAGTTAGCTTCAAATCGATGCGAAACACATGAATTAGCTTCAAATCAATGCGAAGTAGGAGGATTAGCTTCAAATCCATGCGAAGTAGAAGGCTTATCTTCGAAACCATGCGAAACAAATGGTTTAGTTTCAAATAATTTTGATATTAATGATTTAGCTTTAAATTCATGCAAAACACATCGTTTAGATTCATATTCATGCGGAGCACATGGTTAACTTAATATTCATGCGAAACAAATTGTTCAGCTTCAAATACTTGTGATAGACATGATTGATCTTCAAGTGCATGTGAAACAAACGTGTTAACTACAAATGCAAGCGAAACTCATGATTTAGCTTCAAATCAATGCGAAGTGGAAGGGTTAGCATCAAATCCAAGTGAATCACATGATTTAGATTCAAATCAATGCGAAGTGGAAGGCTTAGCTTCAAATTCATGCGAAACGAATGATTGACCGTCAAATACTTGCGAATATAAGTGATATAGCTTCAAATGTAGGCGAAACAATCGAGTTAGCTTCAAATCAATGCGAAGTAGGAGGCTTATCTTCAAATCCATGCGAATCATATGAATTAGCTTCTAATACTTGTAATATATATTATTTAGCTTCAACTGCATGCGAAACAAACGAGTTAGCGACAAATTCAAGCGCGACACATGGTTTAGCTTCAAATTCATGTAAAGTAGAAGACTTAGCTACAAATCAATGCGAATCAAATGGTTTAGCTTCAAATACTTGCGATATTCGTGATTTAGCCTCAACTGCATGCGAAACAAAAGAGTTAGCTTCAAATCCAAGCGAAACATATGATTTAGCTTCAAATCAATGCGAAGTAGAAGGCTCAGCTTCAAATCCATGCGAAAAGAATGACTGAGCTTCAAATACTTGCGATTATACGTGATATAACTTCGAATGCAGGCGAAACAACCGAGTTAGCGTCAAATCCATACGAAACACAAGATTTAGCTTCAAATCATTGCGAAGTAGAAGACTTAGTCAAAATCCAAGCGAAAAACATGGCTTAGCTTCAAATACTTGTGATATACATGATTTAGCTTCAAATGCAAGAGAAACAAACGAGTTAGCTTCAAATCCAAGCGAAACATATGATTTAGCTTCAAATTAATGCAAAACACATGGTTTAGCTTCATAGCTTCATATTCTCGCTAAACAGATGGTTTAGATTCAGATACTTGTGATAAACATGATTTAGCTTCAACTGCTTGCGAAACAAACGAGTCAGTTTCAAATCCAAGAGAACACATGATTTAGCTTCAAATCAAAGCGAAGTAGAAGGCTTAGCTTCAAATTCATGCGAAACGAATGATTGACCGTCAAATACTTGCGAATATAAGTGACATAGCTTCAAATGCAGGCGAAACAAACGAGTTAGCTTCGAATACATGCGAAACACACGATTTAGCTTAAAATCAATGCGAAGAAGAAGCTTCAAATACATGTGATATACATGATTTAGATTCAACTGCATGCGAAGCAAACGAGTTATCTTGAAAACCATGCGGAACACATGATTTAGTCACAAATCAATGCGAAGTAGAAGGCTTAGCTTCAATTCTATGCGATACATATGATTCGGCTTCAAATACTTGCGAATATAAGTGATATAGATTCAACTGCATGCGAAAAAAACGAGTTATCTTCAAATCCATGCGAAACACTTGATTTAGCTTCAAATCAATGCGAAGTAGAAGGCATAGTATCAAATACATGAGAAACAAATGGTTTAGCTTCAAATACTTGTGATATACATGATTTAGATACAACTGCATGCGATACAAACGAGATAGCTGCAAATCTAAGCGAATCACTTGATTTAGCTTCAAATCCATGCGAAGTAGAAGGCTTAGCATCAAATCCAAGAGATTCACATGATTTAGATTCAAATCAATGCGAAGTAGAAGGCTTGGCTTCAAAATCCATGCGAAACGGATGACTGAGCTTCGAGCACTTGCGATTATACGTGATATAACTACGAATGCAGGCTAAACAACCGAGTTATCTTCAAATCCAAGCGAAACACATGATTCGGCTTCAAATCAATGCGAAGTAGAAGGCTTAGCTTCAAATCCATGCGAACCGAATGATTAAGGTTCAAATACTTGTGATATACATGGTTTAGCTTCAACTGCATGTGAAACAAACGTGTTACCTTCAAACCCAAGCGAAACACATGATTTAGCTTCACATCAATGCGAAGTAGAAGGGTTAGCATCAAATCCAAGTGGATCGCATGATTTAGATTCAAATCAATGCGAAGTAGGAGGCTTATCTTCAAATCCATGCGAATCATATGAATTAGCTTCTAATACTTGTAATATACATTATTTAGCTTCAACTGCATGCGAAACAAACGAGTTAGCTACAAATTCAAGCGCGACACATGGTTTAGCTTCAAATTCATGTAAAGTAGAAGACTTAGCTACAAATCAATGCGAATCAAATGGTTTAGCTTCAAATACTTGCGATATTCGTGATTTAGCTTCAACTGCATGCGAAACAAAAGAGTTACCTTCAAATCAATGTCGATCACATGATTTAGCTTCAAATCAATGCGAAGTAGAATGCTTATCTTCGAAACCATGCGAAACAGATGGTTCAGCTTCAAATACTTGTGATAAACATGATTTAGCTTCAAATGCAGGAGAAACAAACGAGTTAGCTTCAAATCCAAGCGAAACATATGATTTAGCTTCAAATCAATGCGAAGTAGAAGGCTCAGCTTCAAATCCATGCGAAAACAATGACTGAGCTTCAAATACTTGCGATTATACGTGATATAACTTCGAATGCAGGCAAAACAACCGTGTTAGCTTCAAATCCATGCGAAACGTTTGATTTAGATTCAAAACAATGCGAAATAGTAGTCTTAGCTGCAAATCCATGCGACACAAATGATTTAGCTTCAAATACTTGCGATATAAGTAATATAGCTTCAAATGCATGCGAAACAAACGAGTTAGCTTCAAATCCAAGCGAAACACATGATTTAGCTTCAAATCAATGCGAAGTATAAGGATTAGCTTCAACTGCATGCGAATCAAACGAGTTATCTTCAATCCAAAGCGAAACACATGATTTAGCTTCAAATCAATGCGTAGTAGGAGACTTAGCTTCAAATCCATGCGACACAAATGATTTAGCTTCAAATACTTGCGATATAAGTGATATAGCTTCAAATACATGCGAAACACACGATTTAGCCTAAAATCAATACGAAGTAGAAGGCTTAGCTTCAAATCCATGCGAAACGGATGACTGAGCTTCAAATACTTGCGATTATACGTGATATAACTTCGAATGCAGGCGAAACAACCGAGTTAGCTTCAAATCCAAGCGAAACACATGATTTAGCTTCAAATTCATGCAAATCAAATGGTTTGGCTTCCAATACTTGTGATATACATGATTTAGCTTCAACTGCATGCGAAACAAACGAGTTAGCTTCAAAACCAAGCGAAACACATCATTTAGCTTCAAATTCATGCGAATCACATGGTTTAGCTCAATATTCATGCGAAACAGATGGTTTATATTCAGATACTTGTGATAAACATGATTTAGCTTCAACTGCATGCGAAACAAACGAGTTAGCTTCAAATCCAAGTGAAACACATGATTTACCTTCAAATCAATGCGAAATAGAAGGCTTATCTTCAAATCCATCCGAAACAAATGTTTTAGCTTCAAATACTTGTGATATACATGATTTAGCTTCAACTGCATGCGAAACAAACGAGTTAGCCACAAATCCATGCGATTCACATGAATTAGCTTCAAATCAATGCGAAGTTGAAGGCTTATCTTCAAATCCACGCGAAACAAATGGTTTAGTTTCAAACACTTGTGCTATACATGATTTATCTTCAAATGCAGGCGAAACAAACTAATTAGCTCCGAATACATGCGAAACGCATGATTTAGATTCATATCAATGCGAAGTAGATGGCTTATCTTCGAAACCATGCGAAACAAATGGTTTAGTTTCAAATAATTTTGATATTAATGATTTAGCTTTAAATTCATGCGAAACACATCGTTTAGATTCATATTCATGCGAAGCACATGGTATAACTTAATATTCATGCGAAACAAATTGTTCAGCTTCAAATACTTGTGATATACATGATTGAGATTCAAGTGCATGTGAAACAAACGTGTTAACTACAAATCCAAGCGAAACTCATGATTTAGCTTCAAATCAATGAGAAGTAGAAGGGTTAGCATCAAATCCAAGTGAATCACATGATTTAGATTCAAATCAATGCGAAGTAGAAGGCTTAGCTTCAAATTCATGCGAAACGAACGATTGAACGTCAAATACTTGAGATTATAAGTGATATAGCTTCAAATGTAGGCGAAACAATCGAGTTAGCTTCAAATCAATGCGATGTAGGAGGCTTATCTTCAAATCCATGCGAATCATATGAATTAGCTTCTAATACTTGTAATATACATTATTTAGCTTCAACTGCATGCGAAACAAACGAGTTAGCTACAAATTCAAGCGCGACACATGGTTTAGCTTCAAATTCATGAAAAGTAGAAGACTTAGCTACAAATCAATGCGAATCAAATGGTTTATCTTCAAATACTTGCGATATACGTGATTTAGATTCAACTGCATGCGAAACAAAAGAGTTACCTTCAAATCAATGACGATCACATGATTTAGCTTCAAATCAATGCGAAGTAGAATGCTTATCTTCGAAACCATGCGAAACAGATGGTTCAGTTTCAAATACTTGTGATAAACATGATTTAGCTTCAAATGCAGGAGAAACAAACGAGTTAGCTTCAAATCCAAGCGAAACATATGATTTAGCTTCAAATCAATGCGAAGTAGAAGGCTTAGCTTCAAATCCATGCGAAAAGAATGACTGAGCTTCAAATACTTGCGATTATACGTGATATAACTTCGAATGCAGGCGAAACAACCGAGTTAGCGTCAAATCCATACGAAACACAAGATTTAGCTTCAAATCAATGCGAAGTAGAAGGCTTAGTTTCAAATCCAAGCAAAACACATGGCTTAGCTTCAACTACTTGTGATATACATGATTTAGCTTCAAATACAGGGGAAACAAACGAGTTAGCTTCAAATCCAAGCGAAACATATGATTTAGCTTCAAATTAATGCAAATCACATGGTTTAGCTTCATAGCTTCATATTCTCGCTAAACAGATGGTATAGATTCAGATACTTGTGATAAACATGATTTAGCTTCAACTGCATGCGAAACAAACGAGTTAGCTTCAAATCCAAGAGAACACATGATTTAGCTTCATATCAAAGCGAAGTAGAAGGCTTAGTTTCAAATCCAAGCGAAACGCATGATTTAGCTTCAAATTCATGCGAATCAAATGGTTTGGCTTCCAATACTTGTGATATACATGATTTAGCTTCAACTGCATGCCAAACAAACGAGTTAGCTTCAAATCCATGAGAAACACATGATTTAGCTTCAAATTCATTACAAAAACATGGTTTAGCTTAATACTCATGCGAAAAACATGGTTTAACTTAGTATTCATGCGAAACAAATTGTTCAGCTTCAAATACTTGTGATATACATGATTGAGCTTCAACTGCATGTGAAACAAACGTGTTACCTTCAAATCCAAGCGGAACATATGATTTAGCTTCAAATAAATGCGATGTAGAAGGATTAGCTTCAAATCCATGCGAAGTAGAAGGCTTATCTTCGAAACCATGCGAAACAGATGGTTCAGTTTCAAATACTTGTGATAAACATGATTTAGCTTCAAATGCAGGAGAAACAAACGAGTTAGCTTCAAATCCAAGCGAAACATATGATTTAGCTTCAAATCAATGCGAAGTAGAAGGCTTAGCTTCAAATCCATGCGAAAAGAATGACTGAGCTTCAAATACTTGCGATTATACGTGATATAACTTCGAATGCAGGCGAAACAACCGAGTTAGCGTCAAATCCATACGAAACACAAGATTTAGCTTCAAATCAATGCGAAGTAGAAGGCTTAGTTTCAAATCCAAGCAAAACACATGGCTTAGCTTCAACTACTTGTGATATACATGATTTAGCTTCAAATACAGGAGAAACAAACGAGTTAGCTTCAAATCCAAGCGAAAGATATGATTTAGCTTCAAATTAATGCAAATCACATGGTTTAGCTTCATAGCTTCATATTCTCGCTAAACAGATGGTATAGATTCAGATACTTGTGATAAACATGATTTAGCTTCAACTGCATGCGAAACAAACGAGTTAGCTTCAAATCCAAGAGAACACATGATTTAGCTTCATATCAAAGCGAAGTAGAAGGCTTAGTTTCAAATCCAAGCGAAACGCATGATTTAGCTTCAAATTCATGCGAATCAAATGGTTTGGCTTCCAATACTTGTGATATACATGATTTAGCTTCAACTGCATGCCAAACAAACGAGTTAGCTTCAAATCCATGAGAAACACATGATTTAGCTTCAAATTCATTACAAAAACATGGTTTAGCTTAATACTCATGCGAAAAACATGGTTTAACTTAGTATTCATGCGAAACAAATTGTTCAGCTTCAAATACTTGTGATATACATGATTGAGCTTCAACTGCATGTGAAACAAACGTGTTACCTTCAAATCCAAGCGAAACATATGATTTAGCTTCAAATAAATGCGAAGTAGAAGGATTAGCTTCAAATCCATGCGAAGTAGAAGGCTTATCTTCGAAACCATGCGAAACAAATGGTTTAGTTTCAAATAATTTTGATATTAATGATTTAGCTTTAAATTCATGCGAAACACATCGTTTAGATTCATATTCATGCGAAGCACATGGTATAACTTAATATTCATGCGAAACAAATTGTTCAGCTTCAAATACTTGTGATATACATGATTGAGCTTCAAGTGCATGTGAAACAAACGTGTTAACTACAAATCCAAGCGAAACTCATGATTTAGCTTCAAATGAATGCGAAGTAGATGGGTTAGCATCAAATCCAAGTGAATCACATGACTTAGATTCAAATCAATGCGAAGTAGAAGGCTTAGCTTCAAATTCATGCGAAACGAATGATTGACCGTCAAATACTTGAGAATATAAGTGATATAGCTTCAAATGTAGGCGAAACAATCGAGTTAGCTTCAAATCAATGCGATGTAGGAGGCTTATCTTCAAATCCATGCGAATCATATGAATTAGCTTCTAATACTTGTAATATACATTATTTAGCTTCAACTGCATGCGAAACAAACGAGTTAGCTACAAATTCAAGCGCGACACATGGTTTAGCTTCAAATTCATGCAAAGTAGAATACTTAGCTACAAATCAATGCGAATCAAATGGTTTCGCTTCAAATACTTACGATATACATGATTTAGCTTCAACTGCATGCGAAACAAAAGAGTTACATTCAAATCAATGTCGATCACATGATTTAGCTTCAAATCATTGCGAAGTAGAATGCTTATCTTCGTAACCATTCGAAACAGATGGTTCAGTTTCACATACTTGTGATAAACATGATTTAGCTTCAAATGCAGGAGAAACAAACGAGATAGCTACAAATCCAAGCGAAACATATGCTTTAGCTTCATATCAATGCGAAGTAGAAGGCTTAGCTTCAAATCCATGCGAAAAGAATGACTGAGCTTCAAATACTTGCGATTATTCGTGATATAACTTCGAATGCAGGCGAAACAACCGAGTTAGCGTCAAATCCATACGAAACACAAGATTTAGCTTCAAATCAATGCGAAGTAGAAGGCTTAGTTCCAAATCCAAGCGAAACACATGGCATAGCTTCAAATACTTGTGATATACATGATTTAGCTTCAAATACAGTAGAAACAAACGAGTTAGCTTCAAATCCAAGCGGAACATATGATTTAGCTTCAAATTAATGCAAATCACATCGTTTAGCTTCATAGCTTCATATTCTCGCTAAACAGATGGTATAGATTCAGATACTTGTGATAAAAACGATTTAGCTTCAACTGCATGCGAAACAAACGAGTTAGCTTCAAATCCAAGAGAACACATGATTTAGCTTCAAATCAAAGCTAAGTAGAAGGCTTAGCTTCAAATCCATGCGAAACGCATGATTTAGCTTCAAATACTTTTTTATACACGATTTGGCGTCATCTGCATGAATAATCAAACAAGTTAGCTTCAAATCCAAGCGAAACACATGATTTAGCTTCAAATCATTGCGAAGTAGAAGGCTTAGCTTCAAATCCATACGAAACACATGATTTAGCTTGAAATCAATGCGAATTAGAATGCTTAGCTTTAAATCTATGCGAAACAAATGGTTTAGCTTCAAATACTTGTGATATACATGAGTGAGCTTCAACTGCATGTGAAACAACCGTGTTACCTTCAAATCCAAGCGAAACACATGATTTAGCTTCAAATCAATGCGAAGTAGAATGGTTAGCATCAAGTCCAAGTGAATCACATGATTCAGATTCAAATCAATGCGAATCACATGATTTAGCTTCAAATCAATGCGACGTAGAAGGCATATCTTCGAAACCTTGCGAAACAGATGGTTTAGCTTCAAATACTTGTGATATACATGATTTAGCTTCAATTGCAGGAGAAACAAACGAGTTAGCTTCAAATCCAAGCGAAACATATGATTTAACTTCAAATCATTGCGAAGTAGAAGTCTTAGCTTCAAATCCATGCGAAACAAATGGTTTATCTTCAAGTACTTGTGATATACTAGATTTAGTTTCAACAGCATGCGAAACAAACAAGTTGCCTTTAAATCCATGCGATAGAAACGAGTTAGCTTCAAATACTTATGTTATACATAATCTAGCTACAACTGCATGCGAAACAAACGAGTGAGCTTAAAATCCATTCGAAACACATGACTTCCCTTTAAATCAACGCGAAGTAGAATGCTTAGCCTCAAATTCATGCGAAACAAATGGTTTAGCTTCAAATCAGTGCGAAGTAGAAGGTTTAGCTACAAATCATGCGAAACGATTGATTGAGCTTGAAATGCTTGCGAATATGAGTGATATAATTTCAAATGCAGGCGAAACAAACGAGTAAGCTGCTAATCCATGCGAAACACATGATTTAGCTTCAAATCAATGCGAAATAGAAGGCTTAGCTTCAAATCCGTGCGAATCAAAAGCTTTGTCTTCAAATACTTGTGATATACATGATTTAGATTCAACTCGATGCGAAAAAAACGAGTTAGCTTCAAATCCATGCGAAACACAGGATTTATCTTCAAATCAATGCGAAGTAGTAGGCTGATCTTCGAATCCATGCGAAACAAACGGTTTAGCTTCAAATACTTGTGATATGCGTGATTTTGCTTCAACAGCATGCGAAAAATCGAGTTAGCTTCGAATCCACGCGAATCACGTGATTTAGCCTCAAATCAATGCGAAGTGGATGGCTTTGCTTCAAATCCGAGCGAATCTAATTGTTTAGCTTCAAATACTCGTGATAAACATTATTTAGCTTCAACTGCATGCGAAAAAACGAGTTAGCTTCAAATCCACGCGTATCGTGTGATTTAGCCTCAAATCAATGCGAAGTAGAAGGCTTAGCTTCAAGTGCAGGCGAAACAAACGAGTTAGCTTCAAATCCATGCGAAACACATGATTTAGCTTGAAATCAATGCGAAGTACAAGGCTTATCTTCAAATGAATGAGAAACAAATGATTTATCTACAGATAATTGCGATATAAGTGATATAGATTAATATGCAGGCGAAACAATCGAGTTAGCTTCAAATCAATGCGAAGTGGAAGGCTCAGCTTGAAATACATGAGAAGCAAATGGTTTAGCTTAAAATGCTTGTGATATACATGATTTAGCTTCAACTGCGTGCGAAACAAACAAGTTTGCTTCAAATCAAAGAGAAACACATGATTTAACTTCAAATCAATGCGAAGTAGAAGGCTTAGCTTCAGATCCATGCGAAACAAATGCTATAGCTTCAAATACTTTTGATAAACATGATTTAGCTTCAACTGCATGCGAAACAAACGAGTTAGCTACAAATCACAGCGAAACACATGATTTAGCTTCAAATCAATGCGAAGTAGAAGACATATCTTCAAATGCATGCGAAACAAATGGTTTACCGTCAAATACTTGTGCTATACATGATTTAGCTTCAACTGCATGCGAAACAATCGAATTAGCTTCAAAACCAGGCGAAACACATGATTTAGCTGCAAATCAATGCGAAGTAGAAGGCTTAGCTTCAAATCCATGCGAATCAAACGGTTTAGATTCAAATACTTGTGATATACATTATTTATCTTCAAATGCAGGCGAAACAAAAGAGTTAGCTTCAAATCCATGCGAAGTTGAAGTCTTTGCTTCAAATCCATGCGAAGCGAATGGTTTAGCTTCAAATACTTTTGACAAACATGATTTAGCTTCAACTGCATGCGAAACAAACGAGTTAGCTTCAAAACCAAGCGAAACACATGATTTGGCTTCAAATCAATGCGAAGTGGAACGCTTAGCTTCAAATACGTGAGATACAAATGGTTTAGCTTCAAATACTTGTGACAAACGTGATTTAACTTCAACTGCATGCGAAACAAACGCTTTAGCTTCAAATCCAAGCGAAATACATTATTTAGGTTCAAATCAATGCGAAGTGGAAGGCTTAGCTTCAAATACATGAGAAACAAATGGTTTAGCTTCAAATCAATGCGAAATAGGAGGCAGATTCTCTAAACCATGCGAAACAAATGGTTTAGCTTCAAATACTTGTGATGTACATGATTTAGATTCAACTGCATGCGAAACAAACGTGTTAGCTTTAAATCCATGCGAAACACATGATTTAGCTCGAAATCAATGCGAAGTAGAAGGCTTAGCTCCAAATCCATGAGAATCAAATGGTTTAGCTTCAAATACTCGTGATATACATGATTTAGCATTAATTATATGCGAAACAAACGTGTTAGCTTTAAATCTAGGTGAAACACATGATTTAGCTTCAAATGCAGGCGAAACAAACGAGTTAGCTTCAAATCCATGCGAAAAACATGATTTAGCTTCAAATCAATGCGAAGTACAAGGCTTATCTTCAAATACATGAGAAAAAAATGATTTATCTTCAGATAATTGCGATGTAAGTGATATAGCTTCAAATGCAGGCGAAACAATCGAGTTAGCTTCAAATGAATGCGAAGTGGAACGCTTAGCTTCAAATACATGAGAAACAAATGGTTTAGCTTCAAATACTTGTTATATACATGATTTAGCTTCAACTGCATACGAAACAAACGCTTTACCTTCAAATCGAAGCGAAACACATTATTTAGGTTCAAATCAATGCGAAATAGACGGCTTAGCTTCAAATACATGAGGAACAAATGATTTATCTTCAGATAATTGCGATATAAGTGATATAGATTCAAATGCACTCGAATCAATCGAGTTAGCTTCAAATTAATGCGAAGTAGGAGGATTATCTTCAAGTCCATACGAAACAAATGGTTTAGCTTCAAATACTTGTGATATACATGATTTAACTTCAAATGCAGGCGAAACAAACGAGTTAGCTTCAAATCCATGCCATACACACGATTTAGATTTAAATCAATGCGAAGTAGAAGGCTTATCTTCAAATCCATCCGAAACAAATGGTTTAGCTTCAAATACTTGCGATATAAATGAAACAGCTTCAAATGAAGACGAAACAAACGAGTTAGTTTCAAATCCATGCGAAACATATGATTTAGCATCAAATCAATGCGAAGTAGAAGGCTTTGCTTCATATCAATCCGAAACAAATGGTTTAGCTTCAAATACTTGTGATATACATGTTTTAGCTTCAACTGCATGCGAAACAAACGAGTTAGCTTCAAATCCAAGCGAAACACATGATTTACCTTCAAATCAATGCGAAATATAAGGCTTAGCTTCAAATCAATGAGACGTAGAAGGCTTATCATCAAATCAATGTGAAACAAGTGGTTTAGCTTCAAATACTTGTGATATACAATGATTTAGCTTCAACTGCATGCGAAACAAACGAGTTAGCTTCAAATCCAAGCGAAACACATGATTTAGATTCAAATCAATGCGAAGTAGAAGGCTTAGCTTCGAATTCATGCGAAACAAATGGTTTAGCTTCAAATACTTGTGATATACATGATTCAGCTTCAAATGCAGGCGAAACAAACGAGTTAGCTTCAAATCCATGCGAAAAACATGATTTAGCTTCAAATCAATGCGAAGTACAAGGCTTATCTTCAAATACATGAGAAACAAATGATTTATCTTCAGATAATTGCGATGTAAGTGATATAGCTTCAAATGGAGGCGAAACAATCGAGTTAGCTTCAAATCAATGCGAAGTGGAACGCTTAGCTTCAAATACATGAGAAACAAAAGGTTTAGCTTCAAATACTTGTTATATACAAGATTTAGCTTCTACTGCATGCGAAACAAACGCTTTACCTTCAAATCCATGCGAAAAACATGATTTAGCTTCAAATCAATGCGAAGTAGAAGGATTAGCATCAAATCCATGCGACACAGATTATTTAGATTCATATACTTGCGATATAAGTGATATAGCTTCAAATGGAGGCGAAACAATCGAGTTAGCTTCAAATCCAAGCGAAACAAACGAGTTAGCTTCAAATCCATGGGAAACTCATGATTTAGCTTCAAATCAATGCGAAATAGGAGGCTGATTCTCTAATCCATGCGAAACAAATGGTTTAGCTTCAAATACTTGTGATGTACATGATTTAGCTTCAACTGCATGCGAAACAAACGTGTTAGCATTAAATCCATGAGAAACACATGATTTAGCTTCAAATCAATGCGAAATAGAAGGATGAGATTCGAATCCATGCGACACAAATGATTTAGCTTGAAATACTTGCGATATAAGTGATATAGCTTCAACTGAATGAGAAAAAAAAGAGTTAGCTTTAAATCCAAGCGGAACACATGATTTAGCTTCAAATCAATGCGAAGTAGAAGGCTTACCTTCAAATCCATGCGAAAGAAATGGTTTAGCTTCAAATACTTGTGATATACATGATTTAGCTTCAACTGCATGCGTAACAAACGAGTTAGCTTCAAAACCAAGCAAAACACATGATTTAGCTGCAAATCAATGCGAAGTAGAAGGCTTAGCTTCAAATCCATGCGAATCAAACGGTTTAGCTTCAAATATTTGTGATATACATGATTTATCTTCAAATGCATGCGATACAAACGAGTTAGCTTCAAATACTTGTGATATACATGATTTAGCTTCAAATCAATGCGAAGTAGAAGGATTATCTTCGAATCCACGCGAAACAATTGGTGTAGCTTCAAATACTGGTGATATGCATGATTTAGCTTCAACTGCATGCGAAACAAACGAGTTAGCTTCAAATCCAGCCGAAACACATGATTTAGCTTCAAATCAATGCGAAGTAGAAGGCTTAGCTTCAAATCAATGTGAAGTAGAAGGCTTAGCTTCAAATCCATGCGAATCAAACGGATTAGCTTCAAATACTCGTGATATACATGATTTAACTTCAAATGCAGGCGAAACAAACGAGTTAGCTTCAAATCCATGCCATACAAACGATTTAGATTTAAATCAATGCGAAGTAGAAGGCTTATGTTCAAAACCATCCGAAACAAATGGTTTAGCTTCAAATCAGTGCGAAATAGACGGCTTAGATTCAAATACATGAGAAGCAAATGATTTATCTTCAGATAATTGCGATATAAGTGATATAAATTCAAATGCAGTCGAATCAATCGAGTTAGCTTCAAATTAATGCGAAGTAGGAGGCTTATCTTCAAATCCATGCGAAACAAATGGTTTAGCTTAAAATACTTGTGATATACATGATTTAGCTTCAACTGCATGCGAAACAAACAAGTTAGCTTCAAATCCAAGCGAAACACATGATTTATCTTCAAGTCAATGCGAAGTTGAAGGCTTTGCTTCAAATCCATGCGAAGCGAATGGTTTAGCTTCAAATACTTGTGATATACATGATTTATCTTCAAATACAGGCGAAAAAAACGAGTTAGCTTCACATCCATGCCAAACATATGATTTAGCTTCAAATAAATGCGAAATAGACGGCTTAGCTTCAAATACATGAGAAACAAATGATTTATCTTCAGATAATTGCGATGTAAGTGATATAGCTTCAAATGCAGGCGAAACAATCGAGTTAGCTTCAAATCAATGCGAAGTGGAAGGCTTAGCTTCAAATACATGAGAAACAAATGGTTTAGCTTCAAATCAATGCGAAATAGGAGGCAGATTCTCTAAACCATGCGAAACAAATGGTTTAGCTTCAAATACTTGTGATGTACATGATTTAGATTCAACTGCATGCGAAACAAACGTGTTAGCTTTAAATCCATGCGAAACACATGATTTAGCTCGAAATCAATGCGAAGTAGAAGGCTTAGCTCCAAATCCATGAGAATCAAATGGTTTAGCTTCAAATACTCGTGATATACATGATTTAGCATTAATTATATGCGAAACAAACGTGTTAGCTTTAAATCTAGGTGAAACACATGATTTAGCTTCAAATGCAGGCGAAACAAACGAGTTAGCTTCAAATCCATGCGAAAAACATGATTTAGCTTCAAATCAATGCGAAGTACAAGGCTTATCTTCAAATACATGAGAAAAAAATGATTTATCTTCAGATAATTGCGATGTAAGTGATATAGCTTCAAATGCAGGCGAAACAATCGAGTTAGCTTCAAATCAATGCGAAGTGGAACGCTTAGCTTCAAATACATGAGAAACAAATGGTTTAGCTTCAAATACTTGTTATATACATGATTTAGCTTCAACTGCATACGAAACAAACGCTTTACCTTCAAATCGAAGCGAAACACATTATTTAGGTTCAAATCAATGCGAAATAGACGGCTTAGCTTCAAATACATGAGGAACAAATGATTTATATTCAGATAATTGCGATATAAGTGATATAGATTCAAATGCACTCGAATCAATCGAGTTAGCTTCAAATTAATGCGAAGTAGGAGGATTATCTTCAAATCCATACGAAACAAATGGTTTAGCTTCAAATACTTGTGATATACATGATTTAACTTCAAATGCAGGCGAAACAAACGAGTTAGCTTCAAATCCATGCCATACACACGATTTAGATTTAAATCAATGCGAAGTAGAAGGCTTATCTTCAAATCCATCCGAAACAAATGGTTTAGCTTCAAATACTTGCGATATAAATGAAACAGCTTCAAATGAAGACGAAACAAACGAGTTAGTTTCAAATCCATGCGAAACATATGATTTAGCATCAAATCAATGCGAAGTAGAAGGCTTTGCTTCATATCAATCCGAAACAAATGGTTTAGCTTCAAATACTTGTGATATACATGTTTTAGCTTCAACTGCATGCGAAACAAACGAGTTAGCTTCAAATCCAAGCGAAACACATGATTTACCTTCAAATCAATGCGAAATATAAGGCTTAGCTTCAAATCAATGAGACGTAGAAGGCTTATCATCAAATCAATGTGAAACAAGTGGTTTAGCTTCAAATACTTGTGATATACAATGATTTAGCTTCAACTGCATGCGAAACAAACGAGTTAGCTTCAAATCCAAGCGAAACACATGATTTAGATTCAAATCAATGCGAAGTAGAAGGCTTAGCTTCGAATTCATGCGAAACAAATGGTTTAGCTTCAAATACTTGTGATATACATGATTCAGCTTCAAATGCAGGCGAAACAAACGAGTTAGCTTCAAATCCATGCGAAAAACATGATTTAGCTTCAAATCAATGCGAAGTACAAGGCTTATCTTCAAATACATGAGAAACAAATGATTTATCTTCAGATAATTGCGATGTAAGTGATATAGCTTCAAATGGAGGCGAAACAATCGAGTTAGCTTCAAATCAATGCGAAGTGGAACGCTTAGCTTCAAATACATGAGAAACAAATGGTTTAGCTTCAAATACTTGTTATATACATGATTTAGCTTCTACTGCATGCGAAACAAACGCTTTACCTTCAAATCCATGCGAAAAACATGATTTAGCTTCAAATCAATGCGAAGTAGAAGGATTAGCATCAAATCCATGCGACACAGATTATTTAGATTCATATACTTGCGATATAAGTGATATAGCTTCAAATGGAGGCGAAACAATCGAGTTAGCTTCAAATCCAAGCGAAACAAACGAGTTAGCTTCAAATCCATGGGAAACTCATGATTTAGCTTCAAATCAATGCGAAATAGGAGGCTGATTCTCTAATCCATGCGAAACAAATGGTTTAGCTTCAAATACTTGTGATGTACATGATTTAGCTTCAACTGCATGCGAAACAAACGTGTTAGCATTAAATCCATGAGAAACACATGATTTAGCTTCAAATCAATGCGAAATAGAAGGATGAGATTCGAATCCATGCGACACAAATGATTTAGCTTGAAATACTTGCGATATAAGTGATATAGCTTCAACTGAATGAGAAAAAAAAGTGTTAGCTTTAAATCCAAGCGGAACACATGATTTAGCTTCAAATCAATGCGAAGTAGAAGGCTTACCTTCAAATCCATGCGAAAGAAATGGTTTAGCTTCAAATACTTGTGATATACATGATTTAGCTTCAACTGCATGCGTAACAAACGAGTTAGCTTCAAAACCAAGCAAAACACATGATTTAGCTGCAAATCAATGCGAAGTAGAAGGCTTAGCTTCAAATCCATGCGAATCAAACGGTTTAGCTTCAAATATTTGTGATATACATGATTTATCTTCAAATGCATGCGATACAAACGAGTTAGCTTCAAATACTTGTGATATACATGATTTAGCTTCAAATCAATGCGAAGTAGAAGGATTATCTTCGAATCCACGCGAAACAATTGGTGTAGCTTCAAATACTGGTGATATGCATGATTTAGCTTCAACTGCATGCGAAACAAACGAGTTAGCTTCAAATCCAGCCGAAACACATGATTTAGCTTCAAATCAATGCGAAGTAGAAGGCTTAGCTTCAAATCAATGTGAAGTAGAAGGCTTAGCTTCAAATCCATGCGTATCAAACGGATTAGCTTCAAATACTCGTGATATACATGATTTAACTTCAAATGCAGGCGAAACAAACGAGTTAGCTTCAAATCCATGCCATACAAACGATTTAGATTTAAATCAATGCGAAGTAGAAGGCTTATGTTCAAAACCATCCGAAACAAATGGTTTAGCTTCAAATCAGTGCGAAATAGACGGCTTAGATTCAAATACATGAGAAGCAAATGATTTATCTTCAGATAATTGCGATATAAGTGATATAAATTCAAATGCAGTCGAATCAATCGAGTTAGCTTCAAATTAATGCGAAGTAGGAGGCTTATCTTCAAATCCATGCGAAACAAATGGTTTAGCTTAAAATACTTGTGATATACATGATTTAGCTTCAACTGCATGCGAAACAAACAAGTTAGCTTCAAATCCAAGCGAAACACATGATTTATCTTCAAGTCAATGCGAAGTTGAAGGCTTTGCTTCAAATCCATGCGAAGCGAATGGTTTAGCTTCAAATACTTGTGATATACATGATTTATCTTCAAATACAGGCGAAAAAAACGAGTTAGCTTCACATCCATGCCAAACATATGATTTAGCTTCAAATAAATGCGAAATAGACGGCTTAGCTTCAAATACATGAGAAACAAATGATTTATCTTCAGATAATTGCGATGTAAGTGATATAGCTTCAAATGCAGGCGAAACAATCGAGTTAGCTTCAAATCAATGCGAAGTGAAACGCTTAGCTTCAAATCCACGCGATACAAATGGGTTAGCTTCAAATACTTGTGCTATACATGATTTATCTTCAAATACAGGCGAAAAAAACGAGTTAGCTTCACATCCATGCGAAACATATGATTTAGCTTCAAATAAATGCGAAATAGACGGCATAGCTTCAAATACATGAGAAGCAAATGATTTATCTTCAGATAATTGCGATATAAGTGATATAGATTCAAATGCAGTCGAATCAATCGAGTTAGCTTCAAATTAATGCAAAATAGGAGGCTTATCTTCAAATCCATGCGAAACAAATGGTTTGGCATCAAATACTTGTGATATACATGATTCAGCTTCAACTGCATGCGAAACAAACGAGTTAGCTTCAAATCCATGCGAAACACACGATTTAGCTTCAAATCAATGCGAAGTAGAAGGCTTAGTTTCAAATTCAAACGAAACACATGATTTAGTTTCAAATCAGTACGAAGTAAAAGGCTTAATTTCAAATCAATGGAATCAAATGGTTTAGCTTAAAATACTTGTGATATACATGAATTAGCTTCAACTGCATGCGTAACAAACGAGTTAGCTTCAAAACCAAGCAAAACACAAGATTTAGCTTCAAATCAATGCGAAGTAGAAGGCTTAGCTTCAAATTCATGCGAAAGAAATGGTTTAGCTTCAAATACTTGTGATATACATGATTCAGCTTCAACTGCATGCGAAACAGACGAGTTAGCTTCAAAACCAAGCAAAACACATGATTTAGATTCAAATCAATGCGAAGTAGAAGGCTTAGCTTCGAATTCATGCGAAACAAATGGTTTAGCTTCAAATACTTGTGATATACATGATTCAGCTTCAAATGCAGGCGAAACAAACGAGTTAGCTTCAAATCCATGCGAAAAACATGATTTAGCTTCAAATCAATGCGAAGTACAAGGCTTATCTTCAAATACATGAGAAAAAAATGATTTATCTTCAGATAATTGCGATGTAAGTGATATAGATTCAAATGCACTCGAATCAATCGAGTTAGCTTCAAATTAATGCGAAGTAGGAGGATTATCTTCAAATCCATACGAAACAAATGGTTTAGCTTCAAATACTTGTGATATACATGATTTAACTTCAAATGCAGGCGAAACAAACGAGTTAGCTTCAAATCCATGCCATACACACGATTTAGATTTAAATCAATGCGAAGTAGAAGGCTTATCTTCAAATCCATCCGAAACAAATGGTTTAGCTTCAAATACTTGCGATATAAATGAAACAGCTTCAAATGAAGACGAAACAAACGAGTTAGTTTCAAATCCATGCGAAACATATGATTTAGCATCAAATCAATGCGAAGTAGAAGGCTTTGCTTCATATCAATCCGAAACAAATGGTTTAGCTTCAAATACTTGTGATATACATGTTTTAGCTTCAACTGCATGCGAAACAAACGAGTTAGCTTCAAATCCAAGCGAAACACATGATTTACCTTCAAATCAATGCGAAATATAAGGCTTAGCTTCAAATCAATGAGACGTAGAAGGCTTATCATCAAATCAATGTGAAACAAGTGGTTTAGCTTCAAATACTTGTGATATACAATGATTTAGCTTCAACTCCATGCGAAACAAATGGTTTAGCTTAAAATACTTGTGATATACATGATTTAGCTTCAACTGCATGCGAAACAAACAAGTTAGCTTCAAATCCAAGCGAAACACATGATTTATCTTCAAGTCAATGCGAAGTTGAAGGCTTTGCTTCAAATCCATGCGAAGCGAATGGTTTAGCTTCAAATACTTGTGATATACATGATTTATCTTCAAATACAGGCGAAAAAAACGAGTTATCTTCACATCTATGCCAAACATATGATTTAGCTTCAAATAAATGCGAAATAGACGGCTTAGCTTCAAATACATGAGAAACAAATGATTTATCTTCAGATAATTGCGATGTAAGTGATATAGCTTCAAATGCAGGCGAAACAATCGAGTTAGCTTCAAATCAATGCGAAGTGAAACGCTTAGCTTCAAATCCACGCGATACAAATGGGTTAGCTTCAAATACTTGTGCTATACATGATTTATCTTCAAATACAGGCGAAAAAAACGAGTTAGCTTCACATCCATGCGAAACATATGATTTAGCTTCAAACAAATGCGAAATAGACGGCTTAGCTTCAAATTCATGAGAAACAAATGATTTATCTTCAGATAATTGCGATGTAAGTGATATAGCTTCAAATGCAGGCGAAACAATCGAGTTAGCTTCAAATCAATGCGAAGTGAAACGCTTAGCTTCAAATCCACGCGATACAAATGGGTTAGCTTCAAATACTTGTGCTATACATGATTTATCTTCAAATGCAGGCGAAGCAAAAGAGTTAGCTTCAAAACCAAGCGAAACACATCATTTAGCTTCAAATTCATGCGAATCACATAGTTTAGCTCAATATTCATGCGAAACAGATGGTTTATATTCAGGTACTTGTGATAAACACAATTTAGCTTCAACTGCATGCGAAACAAGCGAGTTAGCTTCAAATCCAAGCAAAACACAAGATTTAGCTTCAAATCAATGCGAAGTAGAAGGCTTAGCTTCAAATTCATGCGAAAGAAATGGTTTAGCTTCAAATACTTGTTATATACATGATTCAGCTTCAACTGCATGCGAAACAGACGAGTTAGCTTCAAAACCAAGCAAAACACATGATTTAGATTCAAATCAATGCGAAGTAGAAGGCTTAGCTTCGAATTCATGCGAAACAAATGGTTTAGCTTCAAACACTTGTGATATACATGATTCAGCTTCAAATGCAGGCGAAACAAACGAGTTAGCTTCAAATCCATGCGAAAAACATGATTTAGCTTCAAATGCAGGCGAAACAATCGAGTTAGCTTCAAAGCCATGCCATACACACGATTTAGATTTAAATCAATGCGAAGTAGAAGGCTTATCTTCAAATCCATCCGAAACAAATGGTTTAGCTTCAAATACTTGCGATATAAATGAAACAGCTTCAAATGAAGACGAAACAAACGAGTTAGTTTCAAATCCATGCGAAACATATGATTTAGCATCAAATCAATGCGAAGTAGAAGGCTTTGCTTCATATCAATCCGAAACAAATGGTTTAGCTTCAAATACTTGTGATATACATGTTTTAGCTTCAACTGCATGCGAAACAAACGAGTTAGCTTCAAATCCAAGCGAAACACATGATTTACCTTCAAATCAATGCGAAATATAAGGCTTAGCTTCAAATCAATGAGACGTAGAAGGCTTATCATCAAATCAATGTGAAACAAGTGGTTTAGCTTCAAATACTTGTGATATACAATGATTTAGCTTCAACTGCATGCGAAACAAATGAGTTAGCTTCAAATCCAAGCGAAACACATGATTTAGATTCAAATCAATGCGAAGTAGAAGGCTTAGCTTCAAATTCATGCGATAGAAATGGTTTAGCTTCAAATACTTGTGATATACACGATTTATCTTCAAATACAGGCGAAACAAACGAGTTAGCTTCAAATCCATGCGAAACATATGATTTAGCTTCAAATAAATGCGAAATAGACGGCATAGCTTCAAATACATGAGAAGCAAATGATTTATCTTCAGATAATTGCGATATAAGTGATATAGATTCAAATGCAGTCGAATCAATCGAGTTAGCTTCAAATTAATGCAAAATAGGAGGCTTATCTTCAAATCCATGCGAAACAAATGGTTTGGCTTCAAATACTTGTGATATACATGATTCAGCTTCAACTGCATGCGAAACAAACGAGTTAGCTTCAAATCCATGCGAAACATATGATTTAGCTTCAAATCAATGCGCAATAGACGGCTTAGTTTCAAATACATGAGAAGCAAATGATTTATCTTCAGATAATTGCGATATAAGTGATATAGATTCAAATGCAGTCGAATCAATCGAGTTAGCTTCAAATCCATGCGAAACACACGATTTAGCTTCAAATCAATGCGAAGTAGAAGGCTTAGTTTCAAATTCAAACGAAACACATGATTTAGTTTCAAATCAGTACGAAGTAAAAGGCTTAATTTCAAATCCATGCGAATCAAATGGTTTAGCTTAAAATACTTGTGATATACATGAATTAGCTTCAACTGCATGCGTAACAAACGAGTTAGCTTCAAAACCATCAAAACACAAGATTTAGCTTCAAATCAATGCGAAGTAGAAGGCTTAGCTTCAAATTCATGCGAAAGAAATGGTTTAGCTTCAAATACTTGTGATATACATGATTCAGCTTCAACTGCATGCGAAACGGACGAGTTAGCTTCAAAACCAAGCAAAACACATGATTTAGATTCAAATCAATGCGAAGTAGAAGGCTTAGCTTCGAATTCATGCGAAACAAATGGTTTAGCTTCAAATACTTGTGATATACATGATTCAGCTTCAAATGCAGGCGAAACAAACGAGTTAGCTTCAAATCCATGCGAAAAACATGATTTAGCTTCAAATCAATGCGAAGTACAAGGCTTATCTTCAAATACATGAGAAACAAATGGTTTAGCTTCAAATACTTGTTATATACATGATTTAGCTTCAACTGCATACGAAACAAACGCTTTACCTTCAAATCGAAGCGAAACACATTATTTAGGTTCAAATCAATGCGAAATAGACGGCTTAGCTTCAAGTACATGAGAAACAAATGATTTATCTTCAGATAATTGCGATATAAGTGATATAGATTCAAATGCACTCGAATCAATCGAGTTAGCTTCAAATTAATGCGAAGTAGGAGGATTATCTTCAAATCCATACGAAACAAATGGTTTAGCTTCAAATACTTGTGATATACATGATTTAACTTCAAATGCAGGCGAAACAAACGAGTTAGCTTCAAATCCATGCCATACACACGATTTAGATTTAAATCAATGCGAAGTAGAAGGCTTATCTTCAAATCCATCCGAAACAAATGGTTTAGCTTCAAATACTTGCGACATAAATGAAACAGCTTCAAATGAAGACGAAACAAACGAATTAGTTTCAAATCCATGCGAAACATATGATTTAGCATCAAATCAATGCGAAGTAGAAGGCTTTGCTTCATATCAATCCGAAACGAATGGTTTAGCTTCAAATAATTGTGATATACATGTTTTAGCTTCAACTGCATGCGAAACAAACGAGTTAGCTTCAAATCCAAGCGAAACACATGATTTACCTTCAAATCAATGCGAAATATAAGGCTTAGCTTCAAATCAATGAGACGTAGAAGGCTTATCATCAAATCAATGTGAAACAAGTGGTTTAGCTTCAAATACTTGTGATATACAATGATTTAGCTTCAACTCCATGCGAAACAAACGAGTTAGCTTCAAATCCAAGCGAAACACATGATTTAGATTCAAATCAATGCGAAGTAGAAGGCTTAGCTTCGAATTCATGCGAAACAAATGGTTTAGCTTCAAATACTTGTGATATACATGATTCAGCTTCAAATGCAGGCGAAACAAACGAGTTAGCTTCAAATCCATGCGAAACAAACGAGTTAGCTTCAAATCCATGCGAAACTCATGATTTAGCTTCAAATCTATGCGAAATAGGAGGCTGATTTTCGGATCCATGCGAAACAAATGGTTTAGCTTCAAATACTTGTGATATACTAGATTTAGCTTCAACAGCATGCGAAACAAACGAGTTAGCTTTAAATCCATGCGATAGAAACGAGTTAGCTTCAAATCCATGCGAAACAAACGAGTTAGCTTCAAATCCATGCGAAACTCATGATTTAGCTTCAAATCTATGCGAAATAGAAGGCTGATTTTCGGATCCATGCGAAACAAATGGTTTAGCTTCAAATACTTGTGATATACATGATTAAGCTTCAACTGCATGCGAAACAAACGAGTTAGCTTCAAATCCAAGCGAAACACATGATTTAGCTTCAGATCAATGCGAAGTAGAAGGCTTAGCATCAAATCCATGCGACACAAATGATTTAGCTTCAAATCTATGCGAAATAGAAGGCTGATTTTCGGATCCATGCGAAACAAATGGTTTAGCTTCAAATACTTGTGATATACTAGATTTAGCTTCAACAGCATGCGAAACAAACGAGTTAGGTTTAAATCCATGCGATAGAAACGAGTTAGCTTCAAATCCATGAGAAACACATGATTTAGCTTCAAATCATTGCGAAATAGAATGCTGATTTTCGAATCCATGCGAAACAAATGGTTTAGCTTCAAATACTTGTGATATACATGATTGAGCTTCAACTGCATGCGAAATAAACGAGTTAGCTTCAAATCCAAGCGAAACACATGATTCGGCTTCAAATCAATGCGAAGTGGAAGGCTTAGCTCCAACTCCATGCGAAACGAATGATTTAGCTTCAAATACTTGTGATATACATGATTCAGCTTCAACTTCATAAGAAACAAACGTGTTAGCTTTAATTCCATGCGAAACTCATGATTTAGCTCCAAATCAATGCGAAATAGAAGGCTGATTTTCGAAACCATGCGAAACAAATGGTTTAGCTTCAAATAATTGTGATATACATGATATAGCTTCAACTGCATGCGAAACAAACGAGTTAGCTTCAAATCCATGCGAAACAAACGAGTTAGCTTCAAATCCATGGGAAACTCATGATTTAGCTTCAAATCATTGCGACATAGAAGGCTGATTTTCGAAACCATGCGAAACAAATGATTTAGCTTCAAACACTTGTGATATACATGATTTAGATTCAACTGCATGCGAAACAAACGAGTTATCTTTAAATCTATGCGAAACACATGATCTAACTTAAAATCAATACGAAGTAGAAGGTTTATCTTCGAATCCATGCAAACAAATGGATTAGCTTCAAATATTAGCGATATACATGATTTAGCTTCAAATGCAGGCGAAACAAACGAGTTAGCTTCAAATCCATGCGAAACAAACGAGATAGCTAGATAGAATCAATGAATGATTGAACTTCAAATACTTGCGAGTGTAAGAGATATAGCTTCGAATTCAAGCAAAAAAAACGGAGTTAGTTTCAAATTCGAGCGAAACACATGATTTAGCTTCAATTCAATGCGAAGTAGAAGGCTTAGTTTCAAATCCAAGCGAAAAACATGATTTAGCTTCAAATCAATGCGAAGTAGAAGGCTTTGTTTCAAATCCATGAGAATCAAATGGTTTTGCTTCAAATACTTGTGATATACATGATTTAGTTTCAAATGTAAGCGAAACAAACGAGTTAGCTCCAAATCCAAGCGGAACACATGATTTAGCTTCAAATCAATGCGAAGTAGAAGGCTTACCTTCAAATCCATGCGAAAGAAATGGTTTAGCTTCAAATAATTGTGATATACATGATATAGCTTCAACTGCATGCGAAACAAACGAGTTAGCTTCAAATCCATGCGAAACAAACGAGTTAGCTTCAAATCCATGGGAAACTCATGATTTAGCTTCAAATCATTGCGACATAGAAGGCTGATTTTCGAAACCATGCGAAACAAATGATTTAGCTTCAAACACTTGTGATATACATGATTTAGATTCAACTGCATGCGAAACAAACGAGTTATCTTTAAATCTATGCGAAACACATGATCTAACTTAAAATCAATACGAAGTAGAAGGTTTATCTTCGAATCCATGCAAACAAATGGATTAGCTTCAAATATTAGCGATATACATGATTTAGCTTCAAATGCAGGCGAAACAAACGAGTTAGCTTCAAATCCATGCGAAACAAACGAGATAGCTAGATAGAATCAATGAATGATTGAACTTCAAATACTTGCGAGTGTAAGAGATATAGCTTCGAATTCAAGCAAAAAAAACGGAGTTAGTTTCAAATTCGAGCGAAACACATGATTTAGCTTCAATTCAATGCGAAGTAGAAGGCTTAGTTTCAAATCCAAGCGAAAAACATGATTTAGCTTCAAATCAATGCGAAGTAGAAGGCTTTGTTTCAAATCCATGCGAATCAAATGGTTTTGCTTCAAATACTTGTGATATACATGATTTAGTTTCAAATGTATGCGAAACAAACGAGTTAGCTCCAAATCCAAGCGAAACACATGATTTAGCTTCAAATCAATGCGAAGTAGAAGGCTTAGCTTCAAATCCAAGCGAAACGCATGGTTTAGCTTAATTTTCACGAGAATCAAATGGTTCAGCTTCAAATACTTGTGATATACATGATTTAGCACCAACTGCATTCGAAACAATCGAGTTAGCTTCAAATCCAAGCGAAACACATGATTTAGCTTCAAATCAGTGCGACGTAGAAGTCTTAGCTTCAAATCAATGCGAAACAATAGGTTTAGCTTCAAATACTTGTGATATGCATGATTTAGCTTCTACTGCAGGCGAAACAAACGAGTTGGCCTCAAATACAAGCGAATACATGGTTCAGCTTCAAATCAATACGAAGTAGGGGGCTTAGATACAAATCCATGAGAAACGAATGATTTATCTACAAATACTGGCGAATATAAGTGATATTGGTTCAAATGCAGGAGAAACAAATGAGTTAGCTTCAAATCAATGCGAATCACATGATTTAGCTTCAAATCAATGCGAAGTAGAATACTTATCTTCGAATCCAAGCGAAACACATGGTTTAGCTTAATTTTCACGAGAATCAATTGGTTCAGCTTCAAATACTTGTGATATACATGATCTAGCATCAACTGCATTCGAAACAATCGAGTTAGCTTCAAATCCAAGCAAACACATGATTTAGCTTCACATCAATGCGAAGTGGACGGCTTAGCTTCAAATACATGAGGGACAAATGGTTTAGGTTCAAATACTTGTAAAATACATGATTTAGAATCAACTGCAGGCGAAACAAACGAGTTGGCTTCAAATCCATGCGAAACACATGATTTAGCTTCAAATTCATTACAAAAAAAATAGTTTAGCTTAATACTCATGCGAAACACATGGTTTAACTTAGTATTCATGCGAAACAAATTGTTCAGCTTCAAATACTTGTGATATACATGATTGAGCTTCAACTGCAAGTGAAACAAACGTGTTACCTTCAAATCCAAGCGAAACACATGGTTTAGCTTAATTTTCACGAGAATCAAATGCTTCAGCTTCAAATACTTGTGATATACATGATTTAGCATCAACTGCATTCGAAACAATCGAGTTAGCTTCAAATCCAAGCGAAACACATGATTTAGCTTCAAATCAATGCGAAGTAGAAGGCTTAGCTTCAAATACATGAGGAACAAATGGTTTAGGTTCAAATACTTGTGGTATACATGATTTAGCTTCAACTGCATGCGAAACAAACAAGTTAGCTTCAAATCCATGCGAAACACATGATTTAGCTTCAAATCCATGCGAAACACATGATTTAGCTTCAAATCCATGCGAAACACATGATTTAGCTTCAAATCAAAGCGAAGTAGAAGGCTTAGCTTCGAATCCATGCGAAACAAATGGTTTTGCTACAAATGCTTGTGATATACATGATTTAGCTTCAAATCTATGCGAAATAGAAGGCTGATCATCGAATCCATGCGAAACAAATAGTTTAGCTTCAAATAGTTGTGATATACGTGATTTAGCTTCAAATGTATGCGAGACAAACGAGTTAGCTTCAAATCCATTCGAAGCACATGATTTAGCTTCAAATCAAAGCGAATCACATGGTTTAGCTTAATACTCATGCGAAACACATGGTTTAACTTAATATTCATGCGAAACAAATTGTTCAGCTTCAAATACTTGTGATATACATGATTTAGCTTCAAATGTATGCGAAACAAACGAGTTAGCTCCAAATCCAAGCGAAACACATGATTTAGCTTCAAATCAATGCGAAGTAGAAGACTTAGCTTCAAATCCAAGCGAAACACATGGTTTAGCTTAATTTTCACGAGAATCAAATGGTTCAGCTTCAAATACTTGTGATATACATGATTTAGCATCAAAAGCATTCGAAACAGTCGAGTTAGCTTCAAATCCAAGCGAAACACATGATTTAGCTTCACATCAATGCAAAGTGGAAGGCTTAGCTTCAAATACATGAGGAACAAATGGTTTAGGTTCAAATACGTGTAAAATACATGTTTTAGAATCAACTGCAGGCGAATCAAACGAGTTGGCTTCAAATCCATGCGAAACACATGATTTAGCTTCAAATTCATTACAAAAACATGGTTTAGCTTAATACTCATGCGAAACACATGGTTTAACTTAGTATTCATGCGAAACAAATTGTTCAGCTTCAAATACTTGTGATATACATGATTGAGCTTCAACTGCAAGTGAAACAAACGTGTTACCTTCAAATCCAAGCGAAACACATGGTTTAGCTTAATTTTCACGAGAATCAAATGGTTCAGCTTCAAATACTTGTGGTATACATGATTTAGCTTCAACTGCATGCGAAACAAACAAGTTAGCTTCAAATCCATGCGAAAAACATGATTTAGCTTCAAATCAAAGCGAAGTAGAAGGCTTAGCTTCAAATTCATGCGAAACAAATGGTTTAGCTTCAAATACTTGTGATATACATGATTCAGCTTCAAATGCATGCGATACAAACGAGTTAGCTTCAAAACCAAGCGAAACACATGATTTAGCTTCAAATCAATGCGAAGTAGAAGGCTTAGCACCAAATCCATGCGAATCAAATTGTTTAGCTTCAAATACTTGTGATATACATGATTTATGTCCAAATGCAGGCGAAACAAAAGAGTTAGCTTCAAATCCATGCGAAACACATGATTTATCTTCAAATCAATGCGAAGTACAAGGCTTATGTTCAAATACATGAGAAACCAATGATTTATCTTCAGATAATTGCGACATAAGTGATATAGCTTCAAATGCACGCGATACAATCGAGTTAACTTCAAGTCCATGCGAAACAAATGGTTTAGCTTCAAATCAATGCGCTATAGACGGCTTAGCTTCAAATACATGAGAAGCAAATGATTTATCTTCAGATAATTGCGATATAAGTGATATAGATTCAAATGCAGTCGAATCAATCGAGTCAGCTTCAAATTAATGCGAAGTAGGAGGCTTATCTTCAAATCCATGCGAAACAAATGGTTTAGCTTCAAATACTTGTGATATACATGATTTAGCTTCAACTGCATGCGAAACAAACGAGTTAGCTTCAAAACCAAGCGAAACACATGATTTAGCTGCAAATCAATGCGAAGTAGAAGGCTTAGCTTCAAATCCATGCGAATCAAACAGTTTAGCTTCAAATACTCGTGATATACATGATTTATCTTCAAATGCAGGCGAAACAAAAGAGTTAGCTTCAAATCCATGCGAAACACATCATTTGGCTTCAAATTCATGCGAAACACATGGTTTAGATTCATAGATTCATATTCCTGCGAAACAGATGGTTTAGATTCAGATACTTGTGATAAACATGATCTAGCTTCAACTGCTTGCGAAACAATCATGTTAGCTTCAAATCCAAGAGAAACACGTGATTTAAATTCAAATCAATGTCAAGTAGAAGGCTTAGCTTCAAATCCATGCGAAACAAATTCTTTAGCTTCAAATACTTTTGATAAACATGATTTATCTTCAACTGCATGCGAAACAAACGAGTTAGCTTCAAATCCATGCGAAACATATGATTTAGCTTCAAATCAATGCGAAGTAGAAGGTTTAGCTTCAAATTCATGCGAAACAAAATGGTTTAGCTTCAAATACTTGTGATAAACATGATCTAGCTTCAACTGCATGCGAAACAAACGAGTTAGCTTCAAATCAATGCGAAGTGGAACGCTTAGCTTCAAATACATGAGAAACAAATGGTTTAGCTTCAAATACTTGTGATATACATGATTTAGCTTCAACTGCATGCGAAACAAACGCTTTACCTTCAAATCCAAGCGATAAACATGATTTAGGTTCAAATCAATGCGAAGTGGAAGGCTTAGTTTCAAATTCATGAGAAACAAATGGTTTAGATTCAAATACTTGTGATATACATGATTTAGCTTCAACTGCGTGCGAAACAAACGAGTTAGCTTCAAAACCAAGCGAAACACATGATTTAGCTTCAAATCAATGCGAAGTAGAAGGCTTAGCTTCAAATTCATGCGAAACAAAATGGTTTAGCTTCAAATACTTGTGATATACATGATTTATCTTCAAATACAGGCGAAAAAAACGAGTTAGCTTCACATCCATGCGAAACAGATGATTTAGCTTCAAATAAATTCGAAATAGACGGCTTAGCCTCAAATACATGAGAAACAAATGATTTATCTTCAGATAATTGCGATGTAAGTGATATAGCTTCAAATGCAGGCGAAACAATCGAGTTAGCTTCAAATCAATGCGAAGTGGAACGCTTAGCTTCAAATCCACGCGATACAAATGGTTTAGCTTCAAATACTTGTGCTATACGTGATTTATCTTCAAATGCAGGCGAAGAAAAAGAGTTAGCTTCAAAACCAAGCGAAACACATCATTAAGCTTCAAATTCATGCGAATCACTTAGTTTAGCTCAATATTCATGCGAAACAGATGGTTTATATTCAGGTACTTGTGATAAACATGATTTAGCTTCAACTGCATGCGAAACAAACGAGTTAGCTTCAAAACCAAGCGAAACACATGATTTAGCTTCAAATCAATGCGAAGTAGAAGGGTTAGCTTCAAATTCATGCGACGTAGAAGGCTTATCATCAAATCAATGCGAAACAAATGGTTTAGCTTCAAATACTTGTGATATACATGATTTAGCTTCAACTGCATGCGAAACAAACGAGTTAGCTTCAAAACCAAGCGAAACACATGATTTAGCTGCAAATCAATGCGAAGTAGAAGGCTTAGCTTCAAATCCATGCGAATCAAACGGTTTAGCTTCAAATACTCGTGATATACATGATTTATCTTCAAATGCAGGCGAAACAAAAGAGTTAGCTTCAAATCCATGCGAAACACATCATTTGGCTTCAAATTCATGCGAAACACATGGTTTAGATTCATAGATTCATATTCTTGCGAAACAGATGGTTTAGATTCAGATACTTGTGATAAACATGATCTAGCTTCAACTGCTTGCGAAACAAACATGTTAGCTTCAAATCCAAGAGAAACACATGATTTAAATTCAAATCAATGTCAAGTAGAAGGCTTAGCTTCAAATCCATGCGAAACAAATGCTTTAGCTTCAAATACTTTTGATAAACATGATTTAGCTTCAACTGCATGCGAAACAAACGAGTTAGCTTCAAATCCATGCGAAACATATGATTTAGCTTCAAATCAATGCGAAGTAGAAGGCTTAGCTTCAAATTCATGCGAAACAAAATGGTTTAGCTTCAAATACTTGTGATATACATAATTTAGCTTCAACTGCATGCGAAAGAAACGAGTTAGCTTCAAATCCAAGCGAAACACATGATTTATCTTCAAGTCAATGCGAAGTTGAAGGCTTTGCTTCAAATCCATGCGATGCGAATGGTGTAGCTTCAAATACTCGTGATATACATGATTTATCTTCAAATGCAGGCGAAACAAAAGAGTTAGCTTCAAATCCATGCGAAACACATCATTTGGCTTCAAATTCATGCGAAACACATGGTTTAGATTCATAGATTCATATTCCTGCGAAACAGATGGTTTAGATTCAGATACTTGTGATAAACATGATCTAGCTTCAACTGCTTGCGAAACAAACATGTTAGCTTCAAATCCAAGAGAAACACATGATTTAAATTCAAATCAATGTCAAGTAGAAGGCTCAGCTTCAAATCCATGCGAAACAAATTCTTTAGCTTCAAATACTTTTGATAAACATGATTTATCTTCAACTGCATGCGAAACAAACGAGTTAGCTTCAAATCCATGCGAAACATATGATTTAGCTTCAAATCAATGCGAAGTAGAAGGTTTAGCTTCAAATTCATGCGAAACAAAATGGTTTAGCTTCACATACTTGTGATAAACATGATCTAGCTTCAACTGCTTGCGAAACAATCATGTTAGCTTCAAATCCAAGAGAAACACATGATTTAAATTCAAATCAATGTCAAGTAGAAGGCTTAGCTTCAAATCCATGCGAAACAAATTCTTTAGCTTCAAATACTTTTGATAAACATGATCTATCTTCAACTGCATGCGAAACAAACGAGTTAGCTTCAAATCCATGCGAAACATATGATTTAGCTTCAAATCAATGCGAAGTAGAAGGTTTAGCTTCAAATTCATGCGAAACAAAATGGTTTAGCTTCAAATACTTGTGATAAACATGATCTAGCTTCAACTGCATGCGAAACAAACGAGTTAGCTTCAAATCAATGCGAAGTGGAACGCTTAGCTTCAAATACATGAGAAACAAATGGTTTAGCTTCAAATACTTGTGATATACATGATTTAGCTTCAACTGCATGCGAAACAAACGCTTTACCTTCAAATCCAAGCGATAAACATGATTTAGGTTCAAATCAATGCGAAGTGGAAGGCTTAGTTTCAAATTCATGAGAAACAAATGGTTTAGATTCAAATACTTGTGATATACATGATTTAGCTTCAACTGCGTGCGAAACAAACGAGTTAGCTTCAAAACCAAGCGAAACACATGATTTAGCTTCAAATCAATGCGAAGTAGAAGGCTTAGCTTCAAATTCATGCGAAACAAAATGGTTTAGCTTCAAATACTTGTGATATACATGATTTATCTTCAAATACAGGCGAAAAAAACGAGTTAGCTTCACATCCATGCGAAACAGATGATTTAGCTTCAAATAAATTCGAAATAGACGGCTTAGCCTCAAATACATGAGAAACAAATGATTTATCTTCAGATAATTGCGATGTAAGTGATATAGCTTCAAATGCAGGCGAAACAATCGAGTTAGCTTCAAATCAATGCGAAGTGGAACGCTTAGCTTCAAATCCACGCGATACAAATGGTTTAGCTTCAAATACTTGTGCTATACGTGATTTATCTTCAAATGCAGGCGAAGAAAAAGAGTTAGCTTCAAAACCAAGCGAAACACATCATTAAGCTTCAAATTCATGCGAATCACTTAGTTTAGCTCAATATTCATGCGAAACAGATGGTTTATATTCAGGTACTTGTGATAAACATGATTTAGCTTCAACTGCATGCGAAACAAACGAGTTAGCTTCAAAACCAAGCGAAACACATGATTTAGCTTCAAATCAATGCGAAGTAGAAGGGTTAGCTTCAAATTCATGCGACGTAGAAGGCTTATCATCAAATCAATGCGAAACAAATGGTTTAGCTTCAAATACTTGTGATATACATGATTTAGCTTCAACTGCATGCGAAACAAACGAGTTAGCTTCAAAACCAAGCGAAACACATGATTTAGCTGCAAATCAATGCGAAGTAGAAGGCTTAGCTTCAAATCCATGCGAATCAAACGGTTTAGCTTCAAATACTCGTGATATACATGATTTATCTTCAAATGCAGGCGAAACAAAAGAGTTAGCTTCAAATCCATGCGAAACACATCATTTGGCTTCAAATTCATGCGAAACACATGGTTTAGATTCATAGATTCATATTCTTGCGAAACAGATGGTTTAGATTCAGATACTTGTGATAAACATGATCTAGCTTCAACTGCTTGCGAAACAAACATGTTAGCTTCAAATCCAAGAGAAACACATGATTTAAATTCAAATCAATGTCAAGTAGAAGGCTTAGCTTCAAATCCATGCGAAACAAATGCTTTAGCTTCAAATACTTTTGATAAACATGATTTAGCTTCAACTGCATGCGAAACAAACGAGTTAGCTTCAAATCCATGCGAAACATATGATTTAGCTTCAAATCAATGCGAAGTAGAAGGCTTAGCTTCAAATTCATGCGAAACAAAATGGTTTAGCTTCAAATACTTGTGATATACATAATTTAGCTTCAACTGCATGCGAAAGAAACGAGTTAGCTTCAAATCCAAGCGAAACACATGATTTATCTTCAAGTCAATGCGAAGTTGAAGGCTTTGCTTCAAATCCATGCGATGCGAATGGTGTAGCTTCAAATACTCGTGATATACATGATTTATCTTCAAATGCAAGCGAAACAAAAGAGTTAGCTTCAAATCCATGCGAAACACATCATTTGGCTTCAAATTCATGCGAAACACATGGTTTAGATTCATAGATTCATATTCCTGCGAAACAGATGGTTTAGATTCAGATACTTGTGATAAACATGATCTAGCTTCAACTGCTTGCGAAACAAACATGTTAGCTTCAAATCCAAGAGAAACACATGATTTAAATTCAAATCAATGTCAAGTAGAAGGCTCAGCTTCAAATCCATGCGAAACAAATTCTTTAGCTTCAAATACTTTTGATAAACATGATTTATCTTCAACTGCATGCGAAACAAACGAGTTAGCTTCAAATCCATGCGAAACATATGATTTAGCTTCAAATCAATGCGAAGTAGAAGGTTTAGCTTCAAATTCATGCGAAACAAAATGGTTTAGCTTCAAATACTTGTGATAAACATGATCTAGCTTCAACTGCATGCGAAACAAACGAGTTAGCTTCAAATCAATGCGAAGTGGAACGCTTAGCTTCAAATACATGAGAAACAAATGGTTTAGCTTCAAATACTTGTGATATACATGATTTAGCTTCAACTGCATGCGAAACAAACGCTTTACCTTCAAATCCAAGCGAAAAACATGATTTAGGTTCAAATCAATGCGAAGTGGAAGGCTTAGTTTCAAATTCATGAGAAACAAATGGTTTAGATTCAAATACTTGTGATATACATGATTTAGCTTCAACTGCGTGCGAAACAAACGAGTTAGCTTCAAAACCAAGCGGAACACATGATTTAGCTTCAAATCAATGCGAAGTAGAAGGCTTAGCTTCAAATCCACGCGATACAAATGGTTTAGCTTCAAATACTTGTGCTATACATGATTTATCTTCAAATGCAGGCGAAACAAAAGAGTTAGCTTCATATCCATGCGAAACAAATGCTTTAGCTTGAAATACTTGTGATATACATGATTTAGCTTCAACTGCGTGCGAAACAAACGAGTTAGCTTCAAAACCAAGCGAAACACATGATTTAGCTTCAAATCAATGCGAAGTAGAAGGCTTAGCTTCAAATTCATGCGAAACAAAATGGTTTAGCTTCAAATACTTGTGATATACATGATTTATCTTCAAATACAGGCGAAAAAAACGAGTTAGCTTCACATCCATGCGAAACAGATGATTTAGCTTCAAATAAATTCGAAATAGACGGCTTAGCCTCAAATACATGAGAAACAAATGATTTATCTTCAGATAATTGCGATGTAAGTGATATAGCTTCAAATGCAGGCGAAACAATCGAGTTAGCTTCAAATCAATGCGAAGTGGAACGCTTAGCTTCAAATCCACGCGATACAAATGGTTTAGCTTCAAATACTTGTGCTATACGTGATTTATCTTCAAATGCAGGCGAAGAAAAAGAGTTAGCTTCAAAACCAAGCGAAACATATCATTAAGTTTCAAATTCATGCGAATCACTTAGTTTAGCTCAATATTCATGCGAAACAGATGGTTTATATTCAGGTACTTGTGATAAACATGATTTAGCTTCAACTGCATGCGAAACAAACGAGTTAGCTTCAAAACCAAGCGAAACACATGATTTAGCTTCAAATCAATGCGAAGTAGAAGGGTTAGCTTCAAATTCATGCGACGTAGAAGGCTTATCATCAAATCAATGCGAAACAAATGGTTTAGCTTCAAATACTTGTGATATACATGATTTAGCTTCAACTGCATGCGAAACAAACGAGTTAGCTTCAAAACCAAGCGAAACACATGATTTAGCTGCAAATCAATGCGAAGTAGAAGGCTTAGCTTCAAATCCATGCGAATCAAACGGTTTAGCTTCAAATACTCGTGATATACATGATTTATCTTCAAATGCAGGCGAAACAAAAGAGTTAGCTTCAAATCCATGCGAAACACATCATTTGGCTTCAAATTCATGCGAAACACATGGTTTAGATTCATAGATTCATATTCTTGCGAAACAGATGGTTTAGATTCAGATACTTGTGATAAACATGATCTAGCTTCAACTGCTTGCGAAACAAACATGTTAGCTTCAAATCCAAGAGAAACACATGATTTAAATTGAAATCAATGTCAAGTAGAAGGCTTAGCTTCAAATCCATGCGAAACAAATGCTTTAGCTTCAAATACTTTTGATAAACATGATTTAGCTTCAACTGCATGCGAAACAAACGAGTTAGCTTCAAATCCATGCGAAACATATGATTTAGCTTCAAATCAATGCGAAGTAGAAGGCTTAGCTTCAAATTCATGCGAAACAAAATGGTTTAGCTTCAAATACTTGTGATATACATAATTTAGCTTCAACTGCATGCGAAAGAAACGAGTTAGCTTCAAATCCAAGCGAAACACATGATTTATCTTCAAGTCAATGCGAAGTTGAAGGCTTTGCTTCAAATCCATGCGATGCGAATGGTGTAGCTTCAAATACTCGTGATATACATGATTTATCTTCAAATGCAGGCGAAACAAAAGAGTTAGCTTCAAATCCATGCGAAACACATCATTTGGCTTCAAATTCATGCGAAACACATGGTTTAGATTCATAGATTCATATTCCTGCGAAACAGATGGTTTAGATTCAGATACTTGTGATAAACATGATCTAGCTTCAACTGCTTGCGAAACAAACATGTTAGCTTCAAATCCAAGAGAAACACATGATTTAAATTCAAATCAATGTCAAGTAGAAGGCTCAGCTTCAAATCCATGCGAAACAAATTCTTTAGCTTCAAATACTTTTGATAAACATGATTTATCTTCAACTGCATGCGAAACAAACGAGTTAGCTTCAAATCCATGCGAAACATATGATTTAGCTTCAAATCAATGCGAAGTAGAAGGTTTAGCTTCAAATTCATGCGAAACAAAATGGTTTAGCTTCAAATACTTGTGATAAACATGATCTAGCTTCAACTGCATGCGAAACAAACGAGTTAGCTTCAAATCAATGCGAAGTGGAACGCTTAGCTTCAAATACATGAGAAACAAATGGTTTAGCTTCAAATACTTGTGATATACATGATTTAGCTTCAACTGCATGCGAAACAAACGCTTTACCTTCAAATCCAAGCGAAAAACATGATTTAGGTTCAAATCAATGCGAAGTGGAAGGCTTAGTTTCAAATTCATGAGAAACAAATGGTTTAGATTCAAATACTTGTGATATACATGATTTAGCTTCAACTGCGTGCGAAACAAACGAGTTAGCTTCAAAACCAAGCGGAACACATGATTTAGCTTCAAATCAATGCGAAGTAGAAGGCTTAGCTTCAAATCCACGCGATACAAATGGTTTAGCTTCAAATACTTGTGCTATACATGATTTATCTTCAAATGCAGGCGAAACAAAAGAGTTAGCTTCATATCCATGCGAAACAAATGCTTTAGCTTGAAATACTTGTGATATACATGATGCAGCTTCAAATGCAGGCGAAACAAACGAGTTAGCTTCAAATCCATGCGAAACACATGATTTAGATTCAAATCAATGCGAAGTACATGGCTTATCTTCAAATACATGAGAAACAAATGATTTATCTTCAGATAATTGCGATATAAGTGATATAGATTCAAATGCAGTCGAATCAATCGAGTTAGCTTCAAATCAATGCGAAGTATAATGCTTAGCTTCAAATCCATGCGAATCAAACGGTTTATCTTCAAATACTCGTGATATACATGATTTATCTTCAAATGCAGGCGAAACAAAAGAGTTAGCTTCAAATCCATGCGAAACACATCATTTGGCTTCAAATTCATGCGAAACACATGGTTTAGATTCATAGATTCATATTCTTGCGAAACAGATGGTTTAGATTCAGATACTTGTGATAAACATGATCTAGCTTCAACTGCTTGCGAAACAAACATGTTAGCATCAAATCCAAGAGGAACACATGATTTAAATTCAAATCAATGTCAAGTAGAAGGCTTAGCTTCAAATCCATGCGAAACAAATGCTTTAGCTTCAAATACTTTTGATAAACATGATTTAGCTTCAACTGCATGCGAAACAAACGAGTTAGCTTCAAATCCATGCGAAACATATGATTTAGCTTCAAATCAATGCGAAGTAGAAGGCTTAGCTTCAAATTCATGCGAAACAAAATGGTTTAGCTTCAAATACTTGTGATATACATAATTTAGCTTCAACTGCATGCGAAAGAAACGAGTTAGCTTCAAATCCAAGCGAAACACATGATTTATCTTCAAGTCAATGCCAAGTTGAAGGCTTTGCTTCAAATCCATGCGATGCGAATGGTGTAGCTTCAAATACTTGTGATATACATGATTTATCTTCAAATACAGGCGAAAAAACGAGTTAGCTTCACATCCATGCGAAACAGATGATTTAGCTTCAAATAAATTCGAAATAGACGGCTTAGCCTCAAATACATGAGAAACAAATGATTTATCTTCAGATAATTTCGATGTAAGTGATATAGCTTCAAATGCAGGCGAAACAATCGAGTTAGCTTCAAATCAATGCGAAGTGGAACGCTTAGCTTCAAATCCACGCGATACAAATGGTTTAGCTTCAAATACTTGTGCTATACATGATTTATCTTCAAATGCAGGCGAAACAAAAGAGTTAGCTTCATATCCATGCGAAACAAATGCATTAGCTTGAAATACTTGTGATATACATGATGCAGCTTCAAATGCAGGCGAAACAAACGAGTTAGCTTCAAATCCATGCGAAACACATGATTTAGATTCAAATCAATGCGAAGTACATGGCTAATCTTCAAATACATGAGAAACAAATGATTTATCTTCAGATAATTGCGATATAAGTGATATAGATTCAAATGCAGTCGAATCAATCGAGTTAGCTTCAAATTAATGCGAAGTAGGAGGATTATCTTCAAATCCATGCGAAACAAATGGTTTAGCTTCAAATACTTGTGATATACATGATTTAACTTCAAATGCAGGCGAAACAAACGAGTTAGCTTCAAATCCATGCCATACACACGATTTAGATTTAAATCAATGCGAAGTAGAAGGCTTATCTTCAAATCCATCCGAAACAAATGGTTTAGCTTCAAATACTTGCGATATAAATGAAACAGCTTCAAATGACGACGAAACAAACGAGTTAGTTTCAAATCCATGCGAAACATATGATTTAGCATCAAATCAATGCGAAGTAGATGGCTTAGCTACAAATCAATCAGAAACAAATGGTTTCGCTTCAAATACTTGTGATATACATAATTTAGCTTCAACTGCATGCAAAAGAAACGAGTTAGCTTCAAATCCAAGCGAAACACATGATTTATCTTCAAGTCAATGCGAAGTTGAAGGCTTTGCTTCAAATCCATGCGAAGCGAATGGTTTAGCTTCAAATACTTGAGATATACATGATTTATCTTCAAATACAGGCGAAAAAAACGAGTTAGCTTCAAATCCATGCGAAACTTATGATTTAGCTTCAAATCAGTGCGAAATAGACGGCTTAGCTTCAAATACATGAGAAACAAATGATTTATCTTCAGATAATTGCGATGTAAGTGATATAGCTTCAATTGCATGCGAAACAAACGCTTTATCTTCAAATCCATGCGAAACACATTATTTAGGTTCAAATCAATGCGAAGTGGAAGGCTTAGCTTCAAATTCATGAGAAACATATGGTTTAGATTCAAATACTTGTGATATACATGATTTAGCTTCAACTGCATGCGAAACAAACGAGTTAGCTTCAAAACCAAGCGAAACACATGATTTAGCTTCAAATCAATGCGAAGTAGAAGGCTTAGCTTCAAATTCATGCGAAACAAATGGTTTAGCAACAAATACTTGTGATATACATTATTAAGCCTCAACTGCATGCGAAACAAACGAGTTAGCTTCAAAACCAAGCGAAACACATGATTTAGCTTCAAATCAATGCGAAGTTGAAGGCTTTGCTTCAAATCCATGCGAAGCGAATGGTTCAGATTCAAATATTTGTGATATACATGATTTATCTCCAAATACAGGCGAAAAAAACGAGTTAGCTTCAAATCCATGCGAAACATATGATTTAGCTTCAAATAAATGCGAAATAGACGGATTAGCTTCAAATACATGAGAAGCAAATGATTTAACTTCAGATAATTGCGATATAAGTGGTATAGATTCAAATGCAGTCAAATCAATCGAGTTAGCTTCAAATTAATGCGATGTAGGAGGCTTATCTTCAAATCCATGCGAAACAAATGGTTTAGCTTCAAATACTTTTGATATACATGATTTAGCTTCAACTGCATGCCAAAAAAACGAGTTAGTTTCAAATCCATGCGAAACATATGATTCAGCATCAAATCAATGCGAAGTAGCAGGCTTAGCCCCAAATACATGAGAAACAAATGATTTATCTTCAGATAATTGCGATATATGTCATATAGCTTCAAATGCACGCGAAACAATCGAGTTAGATTCAAATCCATGCGAAATACATGATTTAGATTCAAATCAATGCGAATTGGAAGGATTAGCTTCAAATCCATGCGAATCAAACGGTTTAGATTCAGATACTTGTGATAAACATGATTTAGCTTCAACAGCATGCGAAACAAACAAGTTTGCTTCAAATCCCAGCGAAACACATGATTTAGCTGCAAATCAATGCGAAGTAGAAGGGTTAGCTTCAAATCCGTGCGAATCAAAAGGTTGAGCTTCAAATACTTGTGATATACATGATTTATCTTCAAATGCAGGCGAAACAAAAGAGTTAGCTTCATATCCATGCGAAACAAATGCTTTAGCTTGAAATACTTTTGATAAACATGATTTAGCTTCAACTGCATGCGAAACAAACGAGTTAGCTTCAAATCCCAGCGAAACACATGATTTAGCTGCAAATCAATGCGAAGTAGAAGGGTTAGCTTCAAATCCATGCGAATCAAACGGTTGAGCTTCAGATACTTGTGATATACATGATTTATCTTCAAATGCAGGCGAAACAAAAGAGTTAGCTTCATATCCATGCGAAACACATCATTTAGCTTCAAATTCATGCGAAACAAATGGTTTAGCTTCAAATACTTGTGATATACATGATTTATGTCCAAATGCAGGCGAAACAAAAGAGTTAGCTTCAAATCCATGCGAAACACATGATTTCGCTTCAAATCAATGCGAAGTACAAGGCTTATGTTCAAATACATGAGAAGCATATGATTTATCATCAGATAATTGCGATAAATGTGATATAGATGCAAATGCAGTCGAATCAATCGAGTTAGCTTCAAATTAATGCGAAGTAGGAGGATTATCTTCAAATCCATGCGAAACAAATGGTTTAGCTTCAAATACTTGTGATATACATGATTTAACTTCAAATGCAGGCGAAACAAACGAGTTAGCTTCAAATCCATGCCATACACACGATTTAGATTTAAATCAATGCGAAGTAGAAGGCTTATCTTCAAATCCATTCGAAACAAATGGTTTAGCTTCAAATACTTGCGATATAAATGAAACAGCTTCAAATGTAGACGAAACAAACGAGTTAGTTTCAAATCCATGCGAAACATATGATTTAGCATCAAATCAATGCGAAGTAGAAGGCTGAGCTACAAATCAATCCGAAACAAATGGTTTCGCTTCAAATACTTGTGATATACATAATTTAGCTTCAACTGCATGCGAAAGAAACGAGTTAGCTTCAAATCCATGCGAAACATATGATTTAGCTTCAAATCAATGCGAAGTAGAAGGCTTAGCTTCAAATTCATGCGAAACAAAATGGTTTAGCTTCAAATACTTGTGATATACATAATTTAGCTTCAACTGCATGCGAAAGAAACGAGTTAGCTTCAAATCTAAGCGAAACACATGATTTATCTTCAAGTCAATGCGAAGTTGAAGGCTTTGCTTCAAATCCATGCGAAGCGAATGGTTTAGCTTCAAATACTTGAGATATACATGATTTATCTTCAAATACAGGCGAAAAAAACGAGTTAGCTTCAAATCCATGCGAAACTTATGATTTAGCTTCAAATCAGTGCGAAATAGACGGCTTAGCTTCAAATACATGAGAAACAAATGATTTATCTTCAGATAATTGCGATGTAAGTGATATAGCTTCAATTGCATGCGAAACAAACGCTTTATCTTCAAATCCATGCGAAACACATTATTTAGGTTCAAATCAATGCGAAGTGGAAGGCTTAGCTTCAAATTCATGCGAAAGAAATGGTTTAGCTTCAAATACTTGTGATATACATGATTCAGCTTCAACTGCATGCGAAAAAGACGAGTTAGCTTCAAAAGCAAGCAAAACACATGATTTAGATTCAAATCAATGCGAAGTAGAAGGCTTAGCTTCAAATTCATGCGAAAGAAATGGTTTAGCTTCAAATACTTGTGATATACATGATTCAGCTTCAAATGCAGGCGAAACAAACGAGTTAGCTTCAAATCCATGCGAAAAACATGATTTAGCTTCAAATCAATGCGAAGTACAAGGCTTATCTTCAAATACATGAGAAACAAATGATTTATCTTCAGATAATTGCGATGTAAGTGATATAGCTTCAAATGCAGGCGAAACAATCGAGTTAGCTTCAAAACAATGCGAAGTGGAACGCTTAACTTCAAATACATGAGAAACAAATGGTTTAGCTTCAAATACTTGTGATATACATGATTCAGCTTCAACTGCATGTGAAACAAACGAGTTAGCTTCAAAACCAAGCGAAACACATGATTTAGCTGCAAATCAATGCGAAGTAGAAAGCTTAGCTTCAAATCCATGTGAATCAAACGGTTTAGCTTCAAATACTCGTGATATACATGATTTATCTTCAAATGCAGGCGAAACAAAAGAGTTAGCTTCAAATCCATGCGAAACAAATGCTTTAGCTTCAAATACTTTTGATAAACATGATTTAGCTTCAACTGCATGTGAAACAAACGAGTTAGTTTCAAATCCATGCGAAACATATGATTTAGCTTCAAATAAATGCGATATAGACGGCTTAGCTTCAAATACATGAGAAGCAAATGATTTATCTTCAGATAATTGCGATATAAGAGATATAGATTCAAATGCAGTCGAATCAATCGAGTTAGCTTCAAATTAATGCGAAGTAGGAGGCTTATCTTCAAATCCATGCGAAACAAATTGTTTAGCTTCAAATACTTGTGATATACATGATTTAGCTTCAATTGCATGCGAAACAAACGAGTTAGCTTCAAAACCAAGCGAAACACATGATTTAGATCTAAATCAATGCGAAGTAGAAGGCTTAGTTTCAAATTCATGCGAAACAAATGGTTTAGCATCAATTACTTGTGATATACATGATGCAGCTTCAAATGCAGGCGAAACAAACGAGTTAGCTTAAAATCCATACGAAACACATGACTTAGATTCAAATAAATGCGAAGTACATGGCTTATCTTCAAATACATGAGAAACAAATGATTTATCTTCAGATAATTGCGATATAAGTGATATAGCTTCATATGCAGGCCAAAGAATCGAGTTAGCTTCAAATCCATACGAAACACATGATTTAGATTCAAATAAATGCGAAGTACATGGCTTATCTTCAAATACATGAGAAACAAATGATTTATCTTCAGATAATTGCGATATAAGTGATATAGCTTCATATGCAGGCCAAAGAATCGAGTTAGCTTCAAATCCATGCGAAAAACATGATTTAGCTTCAAATCAATGCGAAGTACAAGGCTTATCTTCAAATACATGAGAAGCAAATGATTTATCTTCAGATAATTGCGATATAAGTGATATAGATTCAAATGCAGTCGAATCAATCGAGTTAGCTTCAAATCCATGCGAAACACACGATTTAGCTTCAAATCAATGCGAAGTAGAAGGCTTAGTTTCAAATTCAAACGAAACACATGATTTAGCTTCAAATCAGTGCGAAGTAGAAGGCTTAATTTAAAATCCATGCGAATCAAATGGTTTAGCTTAAAATACTTGTGATATACATGATTTAGATTCAACTGCATGCGTAACAAACGACTTAGCTACAAAACCAAGGAAACCACAAGATTTAGCTTCAAAACAATGCGAAGTGGAACGCTTAACTTCAAATACATGAGAAACAAATGGTTTAGCTTCAAATACTTGTGATATACATGATTTAGCTTCAACTGCATGCGAAACAAACGAGTTTGCTTGAAATCCAAGCGAAACACATGATTTATCTTCAAATCAATGCGATGTGGAAGGTTTATCTTCAACTCAATGCGAAACGAATGATTTAGCTTCAAATACTTGCGAGCATAAGTGATATAGCTTCAACTGCATGCGAAACAAACGAGTTTTCTTCAAACCCAAACGAAACACTTGATTTAGCTTCAAATCAATGCGAAGTAGGAGGCTTAGCTTCAAATCCATGCGAATCAAATGGTTTAGCTTCAAATACCTGTGATATACATGATATAGCTTCAACTGCATGCAAAACAATCGTGTTATCTTTAAATCCATGCGAAACAAATGGTTTAGCTTCAAATACTTGTGATATACATGATTCAGCTTCAACTGCATGCGAAACAAACGAGTTAGCTTCAAATCCATGCGAAAAATATGATTTAGCTTCAAATCAATGCGCAATAGACGGCTTAGTTTCAAATACATGAGAAGCAAATGATTTATCTTCAGATAATTGCGATATAAGTGATATAGATTCAAATGCAGTCGAATCAATCGAGTTAACTTCAAATCCATGCGAAACACACGATTTAGCTTCAAAACAATGCGAAGTAGAAGGCTTAGTTTCAAATTCAAAAGAAACACATGATTTAGCTTCAAATCAGTACGAAGTAGAAGGCTTAATTTCAAATCCATGCGAATCAAATGGTTTAGCTTAAAATGCTTGTGATATACATAATTTAGCTTCAACTGCATGCGAAAGAAACGAGTTAGCTTCAAATCCAAGCGAAACACATGATTTATCTTCAAGTCAATGCGAAGTTGAAGGCTTTGCTTCAAATCCATGCGATGCGAATGGTTTAGCTTCAAATACTTGTGATATACATGATTTATCTTCAAATACAGGCGAAAAAAACGAGTTAGCTTCACATCCATGCGAAACAGATGATTTAGCTTCAAATAAATTCGAAATAGACGGCTTAGCCTCAAATACATGAGAAACAAATGATTTATCTTCAGATAATTGCGATGTAAGTGATATAGCTTCAAATGCAGGCGAAACAATCGAGTTAGCTTCAAATCAATGCGAAGTGGAACGCTTAGCTTCAAATCCACGCGATACAAATGGTTTAGCTTCAAATACTTGTGATATACATGATTCAGCTTCAACTGCATGCGAAACAAACGAGTTAGCTTCAAAACCAAGCGAAACACATGATTTAGCTGCAAATCAATGCGAAGTAGAAAGCTTAGCTTCAAATCCATGAGAATCAAACGGTTTAGCTTCAAATACTCGTGATATACATGATTTATCTTCAAATGCAGGCGAAACAAAAGAGTTAGCTTCAAATCCATGCGAAACAAATGCTTTAGCTTCAAATACTTTTGATAAACATGATTTAGCTTCAACTGCATGTGAAACAAACGAGTTAGCTTCAAATCCATGCGAAACATATGATTTAGCTTCAAATAAATGCGATATAGACGGCTTAGCTTCAAATACATGAGAAGCAAATGATTTATCTTCAGATAATTGCGATATAAATGAAACAGCTTCAAATGAAGACGAAACAAACGAGTTAGATTCAAATCCATGCGAAACATATGATTTAGCATCAAATCAATGCGAAGTAGAAGGCTTAGCTACAAATCAATCCGAAACAAATGGTTTCGCTTCAAATACTTGTGATATACATAATTTAGCTTCAACTGCATGCGAAAGAAACGAGTTAGCTTCAAATCCAAGCGAAACACATGATTTATCTTCAAGTCAATGCGAAGTTGTAGGCTTTGCTTCAAATCCATGCGAAGCGAAAGGTTTAGCTTCAAATACTTGAGATATACATGATTTATCTTCAAATACAGGCGAAAAAAACGAGTTAGCTTCAAATCCATGCGATACTTATGATTTAGCTTCAAATCAGTGCGAAATAGACGGCTTAGCTTCAAATACATGCGACGTAGAAGGCTTATCATCAAATCAATGCGAAACAAATGGTTTAGCTTCAAATACTTGTGATATACATGATTTAGCTTCAACTGCATGCGAAACAAACGAGTTAGCTTCAAAACCAAGCGAAACACATGATTTAGCTGCAAATCAATGCGAAGTAGAAGGCTTAGCTTCAAATCCATGCGAATCAAACGGTTTAGCTTCAAATACTCATGATATACATGATTTATCTTCAAATGCAGGCGAAACAAAAGAGTTAGCTTCAAATCCATGCGAAACACATCATTTGGCTTCAAATTCATGCGAAACACATTATTTAGGTTCAAATCAATGCGAAGTGGAAGGCTTAGCTTCAAATTCATGAGAAACATATGGTTTAGATTCAAATACTTGTGATATACATGATTTAGCTTCAACTGCATGCGAAACAAACGAGTTAGCTTCAAAACCAAGCGAAACACATGATTTAGCTTCAAATCAATGCGAAGTAGAAGGCTTAGTTTCAAATTCAAACGAAACACATGATTTAGCTTCAAATCAGTGCGAAGTAGAAGGCTTAATTTCAAATCCATGCGAATCAAATGGTTTAGCTTAAAATACTTGTGATATACATGATTTAGATTCAACTGCATGCGTAACAAACGACTTAGCTTCAAAACCAAGCAAACCACAAGATTTAGCTTCAAAACAATGCGAAGTGGAACGCTTAACTTCAAATACATGAGAAACAAATGGTTTAGCTTCAAATACTTGTGATATACATGATTTAGCTTCAACTGCATGCGAAACAAACGAGTTTGCTTGAAATCCAAGCGAAACACATGATTTATCTTCAAATCAATGCGAAGTGGAAGGTTTATCTTCAACTCAATGCGAAACGAATGATTTAGCTTCAAATACTTGCGAGCATAAGTGATATAGCATCAACTGCATGCGAAACAAACGAGTTTTCTTCAAACCCAAACGAAACACTTGATTTAGCTTCAAATCAATGCGAAGTAGGAGGCTTAGCTTCAAATCCATGCGAATCAAATGGTTTAGCTTCAAATACTTGTGATGTACATGATATAGCTTCAACTGCATGCAAAACAATCGTGTTATCTTTAAATCCATGCGAAACAAATGGTTTAGCTTCAAATACTTGTGATATACATGATTCAGCTTCAACTGCATGCGAAACAAACGAGTTAGCTTAAAATCCATACGAAACACATGACTTAGATTCAAATAAATGCGAAGTACATGGCTTATCTTCAAATACATGAGAAACAAATGATTTATCTTCAGATAATTGCGATATAAGTGATATAGCTTCATATGCAGGCCAAAGAATCGAGTTAGCTTCAAATCCATACGAAACACATGATTTAGATTCAAATCAATGCGAAATAGAAGGCTTAGCTTCAAATCAATGCGACGTAGAAGGCTTATCATCAAATCAATGCGAAATAAATGGTTTAGCTTCAAATACTTGTGATATACATGATTTAGATCCAACTGCATGCGAAACAAACGCTTTACCTTCAAATCCAAGCGAAAAACATGATTTACGTTCAAATCAATGCGAAGTGGAAGGCTTAGTTTCAAATTCATGAGAAACAAATGGTTTAGATTCAAATACTTGTGATATACATGATTTAGCTTCAACTGCGTGCGAAACAAACGAGTTAGCTTCAAAACCAAGCGAAACACATGATTTAGCTGCAAATCAATGCGAAGTAGAAGGCTTAGCTTCAAATACATGAGAAGCAAATGATTTATCTTCAGATAATTGCGATATAAGTGATATAGATTCAAATGCAGTCGAACCAATCGAGTTAGCTTCAAATTAATGCGAAGTAGAAGGCTTAGCTTCAAATTCATGCGAAAGGAATGGTTTAGCTTCAAATACTTGTGATATACATGATTCAGCTTCACCTGCATGCGAAACAGACGAGTTAGCTTCAAAACCAAGCGAAACACATGATTTAGCTTCAAATCAATGCGAAGTAGAAGGCTTAGTTTCAAATTCAAACGAAACACATGATTTAGCTTCAAATCAGTGCGAAGTAGAAGGCTTAATTTCAAATCCATGCGAATCAAATGGTTTAGCTTAAAATACTTGTGATATACATGATTTAGATTCAACTGCATGCGTAACAAACGACTTAGCTTCAAAACCAAGCAAACCACAAGATTTAGCTTCAAAACAATGCGAAGTGGAACGCTTAACTTCAAATACATGAGAAACAAATGGTTTAGCTTCAAATACTTGTGATATACATGATTTAGCTTCAACTGCATGCGAAACAAACGAGTTTGCTTGAAATCCAAGCGAAACACATGATTTATCTTCAAATCAATGCGAAGTGGAAGGTTTATCTTCAACTCAATGCGAAACGAATGATTTAGCTTCAAATACTTGCGAGCATAAGTGATATAGCTTCAACTGCATGCGAAACAAACGAGTTTTCTTCAAACCCAAACGAAACACTTGATTTAGCTTCAAATCAATGCGAAGTAGGAGGCTTAGCTTCAAATCCATGCGAATCAAATGGTTTAGCTTCAAATACTTGTGATGTACATGATATAGCTTCAACTGCATGCAAAACAATCGTGTTATCTTTAAATCCATGCGAAACAAATGGTTTAGCTTCAAATACTTGTGATATACATGATTCAGCTTCAACTGCATGCGAAACAAACGAGTTAGCTTAAAATCCATACGAAACACATGACTTAGATTCAAATAAATGCGAAGTACATGGCTTATCTTCAAATACATGAGAAACAAATGATTTATCTTCAGATAATTGCGATATAAGTGATATAGCTTCATATGCAGGCCAAAGAATCGAGTTAGCTTCAAATCCATGCGAAAAACATGATTTAGCTTCAAATCAATGCGAAGTACAAGGCTTATCTTCAAATACATGAGAAGCAAATGATTTATCTTCAGATAATTGCGATATAAGTGATATAGATTCAAATGCAGTCGAATCAATCGAGTTAGCTTCAAATCCATGCGAAACACACGATTTAGCTTCAAATCAATGCGAAGTAGAAGGCTTAGTTTCAAATTCAAACGAAACACATGATTTAGCTTCAAATCAGTGCGAAGTTGAAGGCTTAATTTCAAATCCATGCGAATCAAATGGTTTAGCTTGAAATACTTGTGATATACATGATTTAGATTCAACTGCATGCGTAACAAACGACTTAGCTTCAAAACCAAGCAAACCACAAGATTTAGCTTCAAAACAATGCGAAGTGGAACGCTTAACTTCAAATACATGAGAAACAAATGGTTTAGCTTCAAATACTTGTGATATACATGATTTAGCTTCAACTGCATGCGAAACAAACGAGTTTGCTTGAAATCCAAGCGAAACACATGATTTATCTTCAAATCAATGCGAAGTGGAAGGTTTATCTTCAACTCAATGCGAAACGAATGATTTAGCTTCAAATACTTGCGAGCATAAGTGATATAGCTTCAACTGCATGCGAAACAAACGAGTTTTCTTCAAACCCAAACGAAACACTTGATTTAGCTTCAAATCAATGCGAAGTAGGAGGCTTAGCTTCAAATCCATGCGAATCAAATGGTTTAGCTTCAAATACTTGTGATGTACATGATATAGCTTCAACTGCATGCAAAACAATCGTGTTATCTTTAAATCCATGCGAAACAAATGGTTTAGCTTCAAATACTTGTGATATACATGATTCAGCTTCAACTGCATGCGAAACAAACGAGTTAGCTTCAAATCCATGCGAAAAATATGATTTAGCTTCAAATCAATGCGCAATAGACGGCTTAGTTTCAAATACATGAGAAGCAAATGATTTATCTTCAGATAATTGCGATATAAGTGATATAGATTCAAATGCAGTCGAATCAATCGAGTTAGCTTCAAATCCATGCGAAACACACTATTTAGCTTCAAAACAATGCGAAGTAGAAGGCTTAGTTTCAAATTCAAACGAAACACATGATTTAGCTTCAAATCAGTACGAAGTAGAAGGCTTAATTTCAAATCCATGCGAATCAAATGGTTTAGCTTAAAATGCTTGTGATATACATAATTTAGCTTCAACTGCATGCGAAAGAAACGAGTTAGCTTCAAATCCAAGCGAAACACATGATTTATCTTCAAGTCAATGCGAAGTTGAAGGCTTTGCTTCAAATCCATGCGATGCGAATGGTTTAGCTTCAAATACTTGTGATATACATGATTTATCTTCAAATACAGGCGAAAAAAACGAGTTAGCTTCACATCCATGCGAAACAGATGATTTAGCTTCAAATAAATTCGAAATAGACGGCTTAGCCTCAAATACATGAGAAACAAATGATTTATCTTCAGATAATTGCGATGTAAGTGATATAGCTTCAAATGCAGGCGAAACAATCAAGTTAGCTTCAAATCAATGCGAAGTGGAACGCTTAGCTTCAAATCCACGCGATACAAATGGTTTAGCTTCAAATACTTGTGCTATACATGATTTATCTTCAACTGCATGCGAAACAAACGAGTTAGCTTCAAAACCAAGCGAAACACATGATTTAGCTTCAAATCAATGCGAAGTAGAAGGCTTAGCTTCAAATTCATGCGACGTAGAAGGCTTATCATCAAATCAATGCGAAACAAATGGTTTAGCTTCAAATACTTGTGATATACATGATTTAGCTTCAACTGCATGCGAAACAAACGAGTTAGCTTCAAAATCAAGCGAAACACATGATTTAGATTCAAATCAATGCGAAATAGAAGGCTTAGCTTCAAATCAATGCGACGTAGAAGGCTTATCATCAAATCAATGCGAAATAAATGGTTTAGCTTCAAATACTTGTGATATACATGATTTAGATCCAACTGCATGCGAAACAAACGCTTTACCTTCAAATCCAAGCGAAAAACATGATTTACGTTCAAATCAATGCGAAGTGGAAGGCTTAGTTTCAAATTCATGAGAAACAAATGGTTTAGATTCAAATACTTGTGATATACATGATTTAGCTTCAACTGCGTGCGAAACAAACGAGTTAGCTTCAAAACCAAGCGAAACACATGATTTAGCTGCAAATCAATGCGAAGTAGAAGGCTTAGCTTCAAATACATGAGAAGCAAATGATTTATCTTCAGATAATTGCGATATAAGTGATATAGATTCAAATGCAGTCGAACCAATCGAGTTAGCTTCAAATTAATGCGAAGTAGAAGGCTTAGCTTAAAATTCATGCGAAAGGAATGGTTTAGCTTCAAATACTTGTGATATACATGATTCAGCTTCACCTGCATGCGAAACAGACGAGTTAGCTTCAAAACCAAGCGAAACACATGATTTAGATTCAAATCAATGCGAAGTAGAAGGCTTAGCTTCGAATTCATGCGAAACAAATGGTTTAGCTTCAAATACTTGTGATATACATGATTTAGCTTCAACTGCATGCGAAACAAACGAGTTAGCTTCAAATCCATGCGAAACACATGATTTATCTTCAAATCAATGCGAAGTGGAAGGCTTAGCTTCAACTCCATGCGAAACGAATGATTTAGCTTCAAATACTTGCGAGCATAAGTGATATAGCTTCAACTGCATGCGAAACAAACGAGTTTTCTTCAAACCCAAACGAAACACTTGATTTAGCTTCAAATCAATGCGAAGTAGGAGGCTTAGCTTCAAATCCATGCGAATCAAATGGTTTAGCTTCAAATACTTGTGATATACATGATATACCTTCAACTGCATGCGAAACAATCGTGTTATCTTTAAATCCATGCGAAACAAATGGTTTAGCTTCAAATACTTGTGATATACATGATTCAGCTTCAACTGCATGCGAAACAAACGAGTTAGCTTCAAATCCATGCGAAACACACGATTTAGCTTCAAAACAATGCGAAGTAGAAGGCTTAGTTTCATATTCAAACGAAACACATGATTTAGCATCAAATCAGTACGAAGTAGAAGGCTTAATTTCAAATCCATGCGAATCAAATGGTTTAGCTTAAAATACTTGTGATATACATGATTTAGCTTCAACTGCATGCGTAACAAACGACTTAGCTTCAAAACAAAGCAAAACACAAGATTTATCTTCAAATCAATGCGTAGTAGAATGCTTAGCTTCAAATTCATGCGAAAGAAATGGTTTAGCTTCAGATAATTGCGATGTAAGTGATATAGCTTCAAATGCAGGCGAAACGATCGACTTAGCTTCAAAACAATGCGAAGTGGAACGCTTAACTTCAAATACATGAGAAACAAATGGTTTAGCTTCAAATACTTGTGATTTACATGATTCAGCTTCAACTGCATGCGAAACAAACGAGTTAGCTTCAAAACCAAGCGAAACACATGATTTAGCTGCAAATCAATGCGAAGTAGAAAGCTTAGCTTCAAATCCATGTGAATCAAACGGTTTAGCTTCAAATACTCGTGATATACATGATTTATCTTCAAATGCAGGCGAAACAAAAGAGTTAGCTTCAAATCCATGCGAAACAAATGCTTTAGCTTCAAATACTTTTGATAAACATGATTTAGCTTCAACTGCATGTGAAACAAACGAGTTAGCTTCAAATCCATGCGAAACATATGATTTAGCTTCAAATAAATGCGATATAGACGGCTTAGCTTCAAATACATGAGAAGCAAATGATTTATCTTCAGATAATTGCGATATAAGAGATATAGATTCAAATGCAGTCGAATCAATCGAGTTAGCTTCAAATTAATGCGAAGTAGGAGGCATATCTTCAAATCCATGCGAAACAAATTGTTTAGCTTCAATTACTTGTGATATACATGATGCAGCTTCAAATGCAGGCGAAACAAACGAGTTAGCTTCAAAACCATACGAAACACGTGATTTAGATTCAAATCAATGCGAAGTACATGGCTTATCTTCAAATACATGAGAAACAAATGATTTATCTTCATATAATTGCGATATAAGTGATATAGCTTCATAAGCAGGCCAAACAATCGATTTAGCTTTAAATCCATGCGAAAAACATGATTTAGCTTCAAATCAATGCGAAGTACAAGGCTTATCTACAAATACATGAGAAGCAAATGATTTATCTTCAGATAATTGCGATATAAGTGATATAGATTCTAATGCAGTCGAATCAATCGAGTTAGCTTCAAATCCATGCGAAACACACGATTTAGCTTCAAATCAATGCGAAGTAGAAGGCTTAGTTTCAAATTCAAACGAAACACATGATTTAGCTTCAAATCAGTACGAAGTAGAAGGCTTAATTTCAAATCCTTGCGAATCAAATGGTTTAGCTTAAAATACTTGTGATATACATGATTTAGCTTCAACTGAATGCGAAACGTACGAGTTAGCTTCAAATCCAAGCGAATCACATGATTTAGATCCAAATCAATGCGAAGTTGAATGCTTAGCTTCAAATCCATGCGAAACGAATTATTTAGTGTCAAATACTTGTGAATAGAAGTGATATAGCTTCAAATCCATGCGAAACAAACGAGTTAGCTTCAAATCCATGTGAAACACATGATTTAGCTTCAAATCAATGCGAAATAGAAGGCTGTTTTTCGAAACCACGCAAAACAAATGGTTTAGCTTCAAATACTTGTGATATACATGATTTAGGTTCAACTGCATGCGAAACAAACGTGTTAGCTTTATGTCCATGCGAAACACATGATTTAGCTTCAAATCAATGCGAAGTAGAAGGCTTAGCTTCAAATCCATGCGAAACGAATGGTTTAGCTTTAAATACTTGTGATATACATGACTAGCTTCAACTGCATGTGAAACAAACGAGTTAGCTTCAAATCCAATCGAAACACATGATTTAGCTTCGAATGCATGCGAAGTAGAAGGCCAAGCTTCAAATCCATGCGAAACGAATGGTTTAGCTTGAAATACTTTTGATATACTAGATTTAGCTTCAACAGCATGCGAAATAAACGAGTTAGCTATAAATCCATGCGATAGAAACGAGTTAGCTTCAAATCCATGAGAAGCACATGATTTAGCATCAAATCATTGCGAAATAGAAGGCTTAGCTCCAAATTCATGGGAATCAAATGGTTTAGCTTCAAATACTTGTGATATACGTGATTTAGCTTCAACTGCATGCGAAACAAACGTGTTATCTTTAAATCCATGCGAAATACATGATTTAACTTAAAATCAATGCGAAGTAGAAGGTTTATCGTCGAATGCATGCGGAACAAATGGATTAGCTTCAAATATTTGTGATATACATGATTTAGCTTCAAATGCAGGCGAAACAGACGAGTTAGCTTCAAATCCATGCGAAACAAACGAGATAGCTTCAATTCCATCTGAAACGCATGATTTAGCTTCAAATCAATGCGAAATAGAAGGCTGATTTTCTAATCCATGCGAAACAAATGGTTTAGCTTCAAATACTTGTGATATACATCATTTAGCTTCAACTGCATGCGAAACAAACGTGTTAGCTTTAAATCCATGCAAAACACATAATTTAGCTTCACATCAATGCGAAGTAGAAGGCTAAGCTTCAAATCCATGCGAATCAAATGGTTTAGCATCAAATACTTGTGATATACATGATTTAGATTCAACTGCATGAGAAAAGAACTAGTTAGCTTCAAAGCCTTTCGAAACACGTGATTTAGCTTCAAATCAATGCGAAATAGAAGGCTTAGCTTCAAATCCATGCGACGCGAATGATTTAGCTTCAAATTCTTGCGATATAAGTTATATAGCTTCAAACGCATGCGAAACAAACGAGTTAGCTTCAAATCCATCCGAAACAAATGGTTTAGGATCACATACTTGTGATATACATGATTTAGGTTCAACTGCATGCGAAACAAACGTGTTAGCTTTATGTCCATGCGAAACACATGATTTAGCTTCAAATCAATGCGAAGTAGAAGGCTTAGCTTGAAATCCATGCGAAACGAATGGTTTAGCTTTAAATACTTGTGATATACATGACTAGCTTCAACTGCATGTGAAACAAACGAGTTAGCTTCAAATCCAATCGAAACACATGATTTAGCTTCGAATGCATGCGAAGTAGAAGGCCAAGCTTCAAATCCATGCGAAACGAATGGTTTAGCTTGAAATACTTTTGATATACTAGATTTAGCTTCAACAGCATGCGAAATAAACGAGTTAGCTATAAATCCATGCGATAGAAAAGAGTTAGCTTCAAATCCATGAGAAGCACATGATTTAGCATCAAATCATTGCGAAATAGAAGGCTTAGCACCAAATTCATGGGAATCAAATGGTTTAGCTTCAAATACTTGTGATATACATGATTTTTCTTCAACTGCATGCGAAACAAACGAGTTAGCTTCAAATCCATGCGAAACAAATGGTTTGGCTTCAAATATTTGTGATATACATGATTTAGCTTCAAATGCAGACGAGATAAACGAGTGAGCTTTAAATCCATGCGATAGAAACGAGTTAGCTTCAAATCCATGAGAAACACGTGATTTAGCTTCAAACCAATGCGAAATAGAAGGCTGATTTTCGAAACCACGCAAAACAAATGGTTTAGCTTCAAATACTTGTGATATACATGATTTAGCTTCAACTGCATGCGAAACAATCGTGTTATCTTTAAATCCATGCGAAACACATGATTTAGCTCCAAATCAATGCGAAGTAGTAGGTTTAGCTCCAAATCCATGGGAATCAAATGGTTTAGCTTCAAATACTTGTGATATACATGATTTAGGTTCAACTGCATGCGAAAAAAACGTGTTAGCTTTAAGTCAATGCGAAACACATGATTTAGCTTCAAATCCAAGCGAAATACATGATTAAGCTTCAAATCAATGCGAAGTAGAAGGCTTAGCTTCAAATCCAAGCGAATCAAATGGTTTAACTTCTAATACTTGTGATATACATGATTTTGCTTCAACTGCATGCGAAGCAAACGAGTTAGCTTCAAATCCATGCGAAACAAACGAGTTAGCTTCAAATCCATGCGAAACTCATGATTTAGCTTCAAATCAATGCGAAATAGAATGCTGATTTTCGAATCCATGCGAAACAAATGGTTTAGCTTCAAATACTTGTGATATACATGATTTAGCTTCAACTGCATGCGAAACAATCGTGTTATCTTTAAATCCATGCGAAACACATGATTTAGCTCCAAATCAATGCGAAGTAGTAGGCTTAGCTCCAAATACATGGGAATCAAATGGTTTAGCTTTAAATACTTGTGATATACATGATTTAGATTCAACTGCAAGCGAAACAAACGAGTTATCTTTAAATCCATGCGAAACAAACGAGTTAGCTTCAAATCCATGCGAAACTCATGGTTTAGCTTCAAATCAATGCGAAATAGAAGGCTGATTTTCGAATCCATGCGAAACAAATGGTTTAGCTACAAATACTTGTGATATACATGATTTAGCTTCAACTGCATGCGAAACAATCGTGTTATCTTTAAATCCATGCGAAACACATGATTTAGCTCCAAATCAATGCGAAGTAGTAGGCTTAGCTCCAAATCCATGGGAATCAAATGGTTTAGCTTCAAATACTTGTGATATACATGATTTAGATTCAACTGCAAGCGAAACAAACGAGTTATCTTTAAATCCATGCGAAACTCATGATTTAACTTAAAATCTATACGAAGTAGAAGGTTTATCTTCGAATCCATGCAAACAAATGTATTAGCTTCAAATATTAGCGATATACATGATTTAGATTCGAATGCAGGCGAAACAATCGAGTTAGCTTCAAATCCATGCGAAACTCATGATTTAGCTTCAAATCAATGCGAAATAGAAGGCTGATCTTCGAATACATGCGAAACAAATGGTTTAGCTTCAAATACTTGTGATATACTAGATTTAGCTTCAACAGCATGCGAAATAAACGAGTTAGCTATAAATCCATGCGATAGAAACGAGTTAGCTTCAAATCCATGAGAAACACATGATTTAGCATCAAATCATTGCGAAATAGAAGACTGATTTTCGAATCCATGCGAAACAAATGGTTTAGCTTCAAATACTTGTGAGATACATGATTTAGCTTCAACTGCATGCGAAACAATCGTGTTATCTTTAAAACCATGCGAAACACATGATTTAGCTCCAAATCAATGCGAAGTAGTAGGTTTAGCTCCAAATCCATGGGAATCAAATGGTTTAGCTTAAAATGCTTGTGATATACATGATTTAGGTTCAACTGCATGCGACACAAACGTGTTAGCTTTAAGTCCATGCGAAACACATGATTTAGCTTCAAATCCAAGCGAAATACATGATTAAGCTTCAAATCAATGCGAAGTAGAAGGCTTAGCTTCAAATCCAAGCGAATCAAATGGTTTAACTTCTAATACTTGTGATATACATGATTTTGCTTCAACTGCATGCGAAACAAACGAGTTAGCTTCAAATCCATGCGAAGCAAACGAGTTAGCTTCAAATCCATGCGAAACTCATGATTTAGCTTCAAATCAATGCGAAATAGAAGGCTGATTTTCGAATCCATGCGAAAAAAATGGTTTAGCTTCAAATACTTGTGATATACATGATTTAGCTTCAACTGCATGCGAAACAATCGTGTTATCTTTAAATCCATGCGAAACACATGATTTAGCTCCAAATCAATGCGAAGTAGTAGGTTTAGCTCCAAATCCATGGGAATCAAATGGTTTAGCTTCAAATACTTGTGATATACATGATTTAGGTTCAACTGCATGCGAAACAAACGTGTTAGCTTTAAGTCAATGCGAAACACATGATTTAGCTTCAAATCCAAGCGAAATACATGATTAAGCTTCAAATCAATGCGAAGTAGAAGGCTTAGCTTCAAATCCAAGCGAATCAAATGGTTTAACTTCTAATACTTGTGATATACATGATTTTGCTTCAACTGCATGCGAAACAAACGAGTTAGCTTCAAATCCATGCGAAACAAACGAGTTAGCTTCAAATCCATGCGAAACTCATGATTTAGCTTCAAATCAATGCGAAATAGAAGGCTGATTTTCGAATCCATGCGAAACAAATGGTTTAGCTTCAAATACTTGTGATATACATGATTTAGCTTCAACTGCATGCGAAACAATCGTGTTATCTTTAAATCCATGCGAAACACATGATTTAGCTCCAAATCAATGCGAAGTATTAGGCTTAGCTCCAAATACATGGGAATCAAATGGTTTAGCTTTAAATACTTGTGATATACATGATTTATATTCAACTGCAAGCGAAACAAACGAGTTATCTTTAAATCCATGCGAAACAAACGAGTTAGCTTCAAATCCATGCGAAACTCATGGTTTAGCTTCAAATCAATGCGAAATAGAAGGCTGATTTTCGAATCCATGCGAAACAAATGGTTTAGCTACAAATACTTGTGATATACATGATTTAGCTTCAACTGCATGCGAAACAATCGTGTTATCTTTAAATCCATGCGAAACACATGATTTAGCTCCAAATCAATGCGAAGTAGTAGGCTTAGCTCCAAATCCATGGGAATCAAATGGTTTAGCTTCAAATACTTGTGATATACATGATGTAGATTCAACTGCAAGAGAAACAAACGAGTTATCTTTAAATCCATGCGAAACTCATGATTTAACTTAAAATCTATACGAAGTAGAAGGTTTATTTTCGAATCCATGCAAACAAATGGATTAGCTTCAAATATTAGCGATATACATGATTTAGATTCGAATGCAGGCGAAACAATCGAGTTAGCTTCAAATCCATGCGAAACTCATGATTTAGATTCAAATCAATGCGAAATAGAAGGCTGATTTACGAATCCATGCGAAACAAATGGTTTAGCTTCAAATACTTGTGATATACATGATTTAGCTTCAACTGCATGCGAAACAATCGTGTTATCTTTAAATCCATGCGAAACACATGATTTAGCTCCAAATCAATGCGAAGTAGTAGGTTTAGCTCCAAATCCATGGGAATCAAATGGTTTAGCTTCAAATACTTGTGATATACATGATTTAGGTTCAACTGCATGCGAAACAAACGTGTTAGCTTTAAGTCCATGCGAAACACATGATTTAGCTTCAAATCCAAGCGAAATACATGATTAAGCTTCAAATCAATGCGAAGTAGAAGGCTTAGCTTCAAATCCAAGCGAATCAAATGGTTTAACTTCTAATACTTGTGATATACATGATTTTGCTTCAACTGCATGCGAAACAAACGAGTTAGCTTCAAATCCATGCGAAACAAACGAGTTAGCTTCAAATCCATGCGAAACAAACGAGTTAGCTTCAAATCCATGCGAAACTCATGATTTAGCTTCAAATCAATGCGAAATAGAAGGCTGATTTTCGAATCCATGCGAAACAAATGGTTTAGCTTCAAATACTTGTGATATACATGATTTAGCTTCAACTGCATGCGAAACAATCGTGTTATCTTTAAATCCATGCGAAACACATGATTTAGCTCCAAATCAATGCGAAGTAGTAGGCTTAGCTCCAAATACATGGGAATCAAATGGTTTAGCTTTAAATACTTGTGATATACATGATTTAGATTCAACTGCAAGCGAAACAAACGAGTTATCTTTAAATCCATGCGAAACAAACGAGTTAGCTTCAAATCCATGCGAAACTCATGGTTTAGCTTCAAATCAATGCGAAATAGAAGGCTGATTTACGAATCCATGCGAAACAAATGGTTTAGCTTCAAATACTTGTGATATACATGATTTAGCTTCAACTGCATGCGAAACAATCGTGTTATCTTTAAATCCATGCGAAACACATGATTTAGCTCCAAATCAATGCGAAGTAGTAGGTTTAGCTCCAAATCCATGGGAATCAAATGGTTTAGCTTCAAATACTTGTGATATACATGATTTAGGTTCAACTGCATGCGAAACAAACGTGTTAGCTTTAAGTCCATGCGAAACACATGATTTAGCTTCAAATCCAAGCGAAATACATGATTAAGCTTCAAATCAATGCGAAGTAGAAGGCTTAGCTTCAAATCCAAGCGAATCAAATGGTTTAACTTCTAATACTTGTGATATACATGATTTTGCTTCAACTGCATGCGAAACAAACGAGTTAGCTTCAAATCCATGCGAAACAAACGAGTTAGCTTCAAATCCATGCGAAACAAACGAGTTAGCTTCAAATCCATGCGAAACTCATGATTTAGCTTCAAATCAATGCGAAATAGAAGGCTGATTTTCGAATCCATGCGAAACAAATGGTTTAGCTTCAAATACTTGTGATATACATGATTTAGCTTCAACTGCATGCGAAACAGTCGTGTTATCTTTAAATCCATGCGAAACACATGATTTAGCTCCAAATCAATGCGAAGTAGTAGGCTTAGCTCCAAATACATGGGAATCAAATGGTTTAGCTTTAAATACTTGTGATATACATGATTTAGATTCAACTGCAAGCGAAACAAACGAGTTATCTTTAAATCCATGCGAAACAAACGAGTTAGCTTCAAATCCATGCGAAACTCATGGTTTAGCTTCAAATCAATGCGAAATAGAAGGCTGATTTTCGAATCCATGCGAAACAAATGGTTTAGCTACAAATACTTGTGATATACATGATTTAGCTTCAACTGCATGCGAAACAATCGTGTTATCTTTAAATCCATGCGAAACACATGATTTAGCTCCAAATCAATGCGAAGTAGTAGGCTTAGCTCCAAATCCATGGGAATCAAATGGTTTAGCTTCAAATACTTGTGATATACATGATGTAGATTCAACTGCAAGCGAAACAAACGAGTTATCTTTAAATCCATGCGAAACTCATGATTTAACTTAAAATCTATACGAAGTAGAAGGTTTATCTTCGAATCCATGCAAACAAATGGATTAGCTTCAAATATTAGCGATATACATGATTTAGATTCGAATGCAGGCGAAACAATCGAGTTAGCTTCAAATCCATGCGAAACTCATGATTTAGATTCAAATCAATGCGAAATAGAAGGCTGATTTACGAATCCATGCGAAACAAATGGTTTAGCTTCAAATACTTGTGATATACATGATTTAGCTTCAACTGCATGCGAAACAATCGAGTTAACTTCAAATCCATGCGAAACGAACGAGATAGTTTCAATTCCATGCGAAACGCATGATTTAGCTTCGAATCAGTGCGAAATAGAAGGCTGGTTTTCGAATCCATGCGAAACGAATGATTTAGCTTCAAATACTTGCGAACATCAGTGATATAGCTTCAACTGTATGCGAAACAAACGAGTTAGATTCAAATACAAACGACACACTTGATTTAACTTCAAATCAATGCGAAGTAGAAGGCTTAGCTTCAAATCCATGCGAATCAAATGGATTATCGTCAAATACTTGTGATATACATGATTTAGCTTCAACTGCATGCGAAACAAACGTGTTAGCTTTAAATTCATGCGAAACACATGATTTAGCCCCAAATCAATGCGAAGTAGTAGGTTTAGCTCCAAATCCATGGGAATCAAATTGTTTAGCTTCAAATACTTGTGATATACATGATTTAGGTTCAACTGCATGCGCAACAAACGTGTTAGCTTTAAGTCCGTGCGAAACACATGATTTAGCTTCAAATCCAAGCGAAATACATGATTAAGCTTCAAATCAATGCGAAGTAGAAGGCTTAGCTTCAAATCCATGCGAATCAAATGGTTCAGCTTCTAACACTTGTGATATACATGATTTTTCTTCAACTGCATGCGAAACAATCGTGTTATCTTTAAATCCATGCGAAACACATGATTTAGCTCCAAATCAATGCGAAGTAGTAGGTTTAGCTCCAAATCCATGGGAATCAAATGGTTTAGCTTCAAATACTTGTGATATACATGATTTAGGTTCAACTGCATGCGAAACAAACGTGTTAGCTTTAAGTCCATGCGAAACACATGATTTAGCTTCAAATCCAAGCGAAATACATGATTAAGCTTCAAATCAATGCGAAGTAGAAGGCTTAGCTTCAAATCCAAGCGAATCAAATGGTTTAACTTCTAATACTTGTGATATACATGATTTTGCTTCAACTGCATGCGAAACAAACGAGTTAGCTTCAAATCCATGCGAAACAAACGAGTTAGCTTCAAATCCATGCGAAACTCATGATTTAGCTTCAAATCAATGCGAAATAGAAGGCTGATTTTCGAATCCATGCGAAACAAATGGTTTAGCTTCAAATACTTGTGATATACATGATTTAGCTTCAACTGCATGCGAAACAATCGTGTTATCTTTAAATCCATGCGAAACACATGATTTAGCTCCAAATCAATGCGAAGTAGTAGGCTTAGCTCCAAATACATGGGAATCAAATGGTTTAGCTTTAAATACTTGTGATATACATGATTTATATTCAACTGCAAGCGAAACAAACGAGTTATCTTTAAATCCATGCGAAACAAACGAGTTAGCTTCAAATCCATGCGAAACTCATGGTTTAGCTTCAAATCAATGCGAAATAGAAGGCTGATTTTCGAATCCATGCGAAACAAATGGTTTAGCTACAAATACTTGTGATATACATGATTTAGCTTCAACTGCATGCGAAACAATCGTGTTATCTTTAAATCCATGCGAAACACATGATTTAGCTCCAAATCAATGCGAAGTAGTAGGCTTAGCTCCAAATCCATGGGAATCAAATGGTTTAGCTTCAAATACTTGTGATATACATGATGTAGATTCAACTGCAAGCGAAACAAACGAGTTATCTTTAAATCCATGCGAAACTCATGATTTAACTTAAAATCTATACGAAGTAGAAGGTTTATCTTCGAATCCATGCAAACAAATGGATTAGCTTCAAATATTAGCGATATACATGATTTAGATTCGAATGCAGGCGAAACAATCGAGTTAGCTTCAAATCCATGCGAAACTCATGATTTAGATTCAAATCAATCCGAAATAGAAGGCTGATTTACGAATCCATGCGAAACAAATGGTTTAGCTTCAAATACTTGTGATATACATGATTTAGCTTCAACTGCATGCGAAACAATCGTGTTATCTTTAAATCCATGCGAAACACATGATTTAGCTCCAAATCAATGCGAAGTAGTAGGTTTAGCTCCAAATCCATGGGAATCAAATGGTTTAGCTTCAAATACTTGTGATATACATGATTTAGGTTCAACTGCATGCGAAACAAACGTGTTAGCTTTAAGTCCATGCGAAACACATGATTTAGCTTCAAATCCAAGCGAAATACATGATTAAGCTTCAAATCAATGCGAAGTAGAAGGCTTAGCTTCAAATCCAAGCGAATCAAATGGTTTAACTTCTAATACTTGTGATATACATGATTTAGCTTCAACTGCATGCGAAACAATCGTGTTATCTTTAAATCCATGCGAAACACATGATTTAGCTCCAAATCAATGCGAAGTAGTAGGTTTAGCTCCAAATCCATGGGAATCAAATGGTTTAGCTTCAAATACTTGTGATATACATGATTTAGGTTCAACTGCATGCGAAACAAACGTGTTAGCTTTAAGTCCATGCGAAACACATGATTTAGCTTCAAATCCAAGCGAAATACATGATTAAGCTTCAAATCAATGCGAAGTAGAAGGCTTAGCTTCAAATCCAAGCGAATCAAATGGTTTAACTTCTAATACTTGTGATATACATGATTTTGCTTCAACTGCATGCGAAACAAACGAGTTAGCTTCAAATCCATGCGAAACAAACGAGTTAGCTTCAAATCCATGCGAAACAAACGAGTTAGCTTCAAATCCATGCGAAACTCATGATTTAGCTTCAAATCAATGCGAAATAGAAAGCTGATTTTCGAATCCATGCGAAACAAATGGTTTAGCTTCAAATACTTGTGATATACATGATTTAGCTTCAACTGCATGCGAAACAATCGTGTTATCTTTAAATCCATGCGAAACACATGATTTAGGTCCAAATCAATGCGAAGTAGTAGGCTTAGCTCCAAATCCATGGGAATCAAATGGTTTAGCTTCAAATACTTGTGATATACATGATGTAGATTCAACTGCAAGCGAAACAAACGAGTTATCTTTAAATCCATGCGAAACTCATGATTTAACTTAAAATCTATACGAAGTAGAAGGTTTATCTTCGAATCCATGCAAACAAATGGATTAGCTTCAAATATTAGCGATATACATGATTTAGATTCGAATGCAGGCGAAACAATCGAGTTAGCTTCAAATCCATGCGAAACTCATGATTTAGATTCAAATCAATGCGAAATAGAAGGCTGATTTACGAATCCATGCGAAACAAATGGTTTAGCTTCAAATACTTGTGATATACATGATTTAGCTTCAACTGCATGCGAAACAATCGTGTTATCTTTAAATCCATGCGAAACACATGATTTAGCTCCAAATCAATGCGAAGTAGTAGGTTTAGCTCCAAATCCATGGGAATCAAATGGTTTAGCTTCAAATACTTGTGATATACATGATTTAGGTTCAACTGCATGCGAAACAAACGTGTTAGCTTTAAGTCCATGCGAAACACATGATTTAGCTTCAAATCCAAGCGAAATACATGATTAAGCTTCAAATCAATGCGAAGTAGAAGGCTTAGCTTCAAATCCAAGCGAATCAAATGGTTTAACTTCTAATACTTGTGATATACATGATTTTGCTTCAACTGCATGCGAAACAAACGAGTTAGCTTCAAATCCATGCGAAACAAACGAGTTAGCTTCAAATCCATGCGAAACAAACGAGTTAGCTTCAAATCCATGCGAAACTCATGATTTAGCTTCAAATCAATGCGAAATAGAAAGCTGATTTTCGAATCCATGCGAAACAAATGGTTTAGCTTCAAATACTTGTGATATACATGATTTAGCTTCAACTGCATGCGAAACAATCGTGTTATCTTTAAATCCATGCGAAACACATGATTTAGCTCCAAATCAATGCGAAGTAGTAGGCTTAGCTCCAAATACATGGGAATCAAATGGTTTAGCTTTAAATACTTGTGATATACATGATTTAGATTCAACTGCAAGCGAAACAAACGAGTTATCTTTAAATCCATGCGAAACAAACGAGTTAGCTTCAAATCCATGCGAAACTCATGGTTTAGCTTCAAATCAATGCGAAATAGAAGGCTGATTTTCGAATCCATGCGAAACAAATGGTTTAGCTACAAATACTTGTGATATACATGATTTAGCTTCAACTGCATGCGAAACAATCGTGTTATCTTTAAATCCATGCGAAACACATGATTTAGCTCCAAATCAATGCGAAGTAGTAGGCTTAGCTCCAAATCCATGGGAATCAAATGGTTTAGCTTCAAATACTTGTGATATACATGATGTAGATTCAACTGCAAGCGAAACAAACGAGTTATCTTTAAATCCATGCGAAACTCATGATTTAACTTAAAATCTATACGAAGTAGAAGGTTTATCTTCGAATCCATGCAAACAAATGGATTAGCTTCAAATATTAGCGATATACATGATTTAGATTCGAATGCAGGCGAAACAATCGAGTTAGCTTCAAATCCATGCGAAACTCATGATTTAGATTCAAATCAATGCGAAATAGAAGGCTGATTTACGAATCCATGCGAAACAAATGGTTTAGCTTCAAATACTTGTGATATACATGATTTAGCTTCAACTGCATGCGAAACAATCGAGTTAGCTTCAAATCCATGCGAAACGAACGAGATAGTTTCAATTCCATGCGAAACGCATGATTTAGCTTCGAATCAGTGCGAAATAGAAGGCTGGTTTTCGAATCCATGCGAAACGAATGATTTAGCTTCAAATACTTGCGAACATCAGTGATATAGCTTCAACTGTATGCGAAACAAACGAGTTAGATTCAAATACAAACGACACACTTGATTTAACTTCAAATCAATGCGAAGTAGAAGGCTTAGCTTCAAATCCATGCGAATCAAATGGATTATCGTCAAATACTTGTGATATACATGATTTAGCTTCAACTGCATGCGAAACAAACGTGTTAGCTTTAAATTCATGCGAAACACATGATTTAGCCCCAAATCAATGCGAAGTAGTAGGTTTAGCTCCAAATCCATGGGAATCAAATTGTTTAGCTTCAAATACTTGTGATATACATGATTTAGGTTCAACTGCATGCGAAACAAACGTGTTAGCTTTAAGTCCGTGCGAAACACATGATTTAGCTTCAAATCCAAGCGAAATACATGATTAAGCTTCAAATCAATGCGAAGTAGAAGGCTTAGCTTCAAATCCATGCGAATCAAATGGTTCAGCTTCTAACACTTGTGATATACATGATTTTTCTTCAACTGCATGCGAAACAATCGTGTTATCTTTAAATCCATGCGAAACACATGATTTAGCTCCAAATCAATGCGAAGTAGTAGGTTTAGCTCCAAATCCATGGGAATCAAATGGTTTAGCTTCAAATACTTGTGATATACATGATTTAGGTTCAACTGCATGCGAAACAAACGTGTTAGCTTTAAGTCCATGCGAAACACATGATTTAGCTTCAAATCCAAGCGAAATACATGATTAAGCTTCAAATCAATGCGAAGTAGAAGGCTTAGCTTCAAATCCAAGCGAATCAAATGGTTTAACTTCTAATACTTGTGATATACATGATTTTGCTTCAACTGCATGCGAAACAAACGAGTTAGCTTCAAATCCATGCGAAACAAACGAGTTAGCTTCAAATCCATGCGAAACTCATGATTTAGCTTCAAATCAATGCGAAATAGAAGGCTGATTTTCGAATCCATGCGAAACAAATGGTTTAGCTTCAAATACTTGTGATATACATGATTTAGCTTCAACTGCATGCGAAACAATCGTGTTATCTTTAAATCCATGCGAAACACATGATTTAGCTCCAAATCAATGCGAAGTAGTAGGCTTAGCTCCAAATACATGGGAATCAAATGGTTTAGCTTTAAATACTTGTGATATACATGATTTATATTCAACTGCAAGCGAAACAAACGAGTTATCTTTAAATCCATGCGAAACAAACGAGTTAGCTTCAAATCCATGCGAAACTCATGGTTTAGCTTCAAATCAATGCGAAATAGAAGGCTGATTTTCGAATCCATGCGAAACAAATGGTTTAGCTACAAATACTTGTGATATACATGATTTAGCTTCAACTGCATGCGAAACAAACGTGTTAGCTTTAAGTCCATGCGAAACACATGATTTAGCTTCAAATCCAAGCGAAATACATGATTAAGCTTCAAATCAGTGCGAAGTAGAAGGCTTAGCTTCAAATCCAAGCGAATCAAATGGTTTAACTTCTAATACTTGTGATATACATGATTTTGCTTCAACTGCATGCGAAACAAACGAGTTAGCTTCAAATCCATGCGAAACAAACGAGTTAGCTTCAAATCCATGCGAAACTCATGATTTAGCTTCAAATCAATGCGAAATAGAAGGCTGATTTTCGAATCCATGCGAAAAAAATGGTTTAGCTTCAAATACTTGTGATATACATGATTTAGCTTCAACTGCATGCGAAACAATCGTGTTATCTTTAAATCCATGCGAAACACATGATTTAGCTTCAAATCATTGCGAAATAGAAGGCTGATTTTCGAATCCATGCGAAACAAATGGTTTAGCTTCAAATACTTGTGATATACATGATTTAGCATCAACTGCATTCGAAACAATCGAGTTAGCTTCAAATCCAAGCGAAACACATGATTTAGCTTCACATCAATGCGAAGTGGAAGGCTTAGCTTCAAATACATGAGGAACAAATGGTTTAGGTTCAAATACTTGTAAAATACATGATTTAGAATCAACTGCAGGCGAATCAAACCAGTTGGCTTCAAATCCATGCGAAACGCATGATTTAGCTTCAAATTCATTACAAAAACATGGTTTAGCTTAATACTCATGCGAAACACATGGTTTAACTTAGTATTCATGCGAAACAAATTGTTCAGCTTCAAATACTTGTGATATACATGATTGAGCTTCAACTGCAAGTGAAACAAACGTGTTACCTTCAAATCCAAGCGAAACATATGATTTAGCTTCAAATCAATGCGAAGTAGAAGGCTTAGCTTCAAATCCGAGCGAAACACATGATTTAGATTCAAATACTTGTGATATACATGAAATAGCTTCAAATGTAGACGAAACAAACGAGTTATCTTCAAATTCAGGCGAAATACATGATTTAACTTCAAATCAGTAAGAAGTAGGAGGCATATCTTCGAAACCATGCGAAACTAATGGTTTAGCTTCAAAAACTTGTGATATACTGCATGCGAAACAAAGGAGTTAGACTCAAATCCGTGCGAATCTCATGATTTAGCGTCACGTCAATGCGAAGTAGAAGGCTGATTTTCGAAACCATGCGAAACAAATGGTTTAGCTTCAAATACTTGTGATATATTAGATTTAGCTTCAACAGCATGTGAAGCAAACGAGTTAGCTTCAAATCCATGCGAAACACATGATTTAGATTCAAATCAATGCCAAGTAGAAGGTTTAGCATCAAATCCATGCGAAACAAATGGTTTAGCTTCAAATCAGTGCGAAGTAAAAGGCTTATCTTCAAATCCATGTGAAGCAAATGGTTTTGCTTCAAATACTTGTGATATACATGATATAGCTTCAAATAAATGCGAAGCAGAAGGCTTAGCTTCTAGTACATGAGAAACAAATGATTTACCTTCAGATAATTGCAATGTAAGTGATATAGATTCAAATGCAGGCGAAACAAACGAGATAGCTTCAAATACATGCGAAACGGTTGATTTAGGTTCAAATCAATGCGAAATAGAAGTCTTAGCTGCAAATCCATGCGACACAAATGATTTAGCTTCAAATACTTGCGATATAAGTGATATTGGTTCAAATGCAGGAGAAACAAACGAGTTAGCTTCAAATCCATCTGAAACACATCATTTAGCTGCAAATTCATGCGAAACACAAGGTTTAGTTTAATATTCGTGCGAAACACATGGTTTAGCTTAATATTCATGCGAATCAAATGGTTCAGCTTCAAATACTTGTGATATACTTGGTTTAGCTTCATCTGCGTGCGAAACTAACGTGTTACCTTCAAATCCAAACCAAACACATGATTTAGCTTCAAATCAGTGCGACGTAGAAGTCTTAGCTACAAATCAATGCGAAACAATAGGTTTAGCTTCAAATACTTGTGATATACATGATTTAGCTTCTACTGCAGGCGACACAAACGAGTTGGCCTCAAATACAAGCGAATACATGGTTCAGCTTCAAATCAATACGAAGTTGGGGGCTTAGATACAAATCCATGAGAAACGAATGATTTATCTGCAAATACTGGCGAATATAAGTGATATTGGTTCAAATGCAGGAGAAACAAATGAGTTAGCTTCAAATCCGAGCGAAACACATGATTAGGATTCAAATCAATGCGAAGTAGAAGGCTTAGCTTCAAATCCATGCGAAACGGATGACTGGGCTTCAAATACTTGCGATTATACGTGATATAACTTCGAATGCAGGCGAAACAACCGAGTTAGCTTCAAATCCATACCAAACACAAGATTTAGCTTCCAATCAATGCGAAGTAGAAGGCTTAGTTTCAAATCCAAGCGAAACACATGATTTAGCTTCAAATCAATGCGAAGTAGATGGCTTAGTTTCAAATCCAAGCGAAACACATGATTTAGCTTCAAATCAATGCGATGTAGAAGGCTTAGCTTCAAATCCAAGCGAAACACGTGGTTTAGCTTAATTTTCACGAGAATCAAATGGTTCAGCTTCAAATACTTGTGATATACATGATTTAGCATCAACTGCAGGCGAAACAAACGAGTTGGCTTCAAATCCATGCGAAACACATGATTTAGCTTCACATCAATGCGAAGTGGAAGGCTTAGCTTCAAATACATGAGGAACAAATGGTTTAGGTTCAAATACTTGTAAAATACATGATTTAGAATCAACTGCAGGCGAAACAAACGAGTTGGCTTCAAATCCATGCGAAACACATGATTTAGCTTCAAATTCATTACAAAAACATGGTTTAGCTTAATACTCATGCGAAACACATGGTTTAACTTAGTATTCATGCGAAACAAATTGTTCAGCTTCAAATACTTGCGATATACATGATTGAGCTTCAACTGCAAGTGAAACAAACGTGTTACCTACAAATCCAAGAGAAACACTTGATTTAGCTTCAAATCAATGCGAAGTGGAAGGCTGATCTTCGAATCCATTCGAAACAAATGGTTTAGCTTCAAATACTTGTGATATACATGATTTAGCTTCAAATCAATGCGAAGTAGAAGGCTTAGCTTCAAATCCATGCGAAACGGATGACTGGGCTTCAAATACTTGCGATTATACGTGATATAACTTCGAATGCAGGCGAAACAACCGAGTTAGCTTCAAATCCATACCGACCACAAGATTTAGCTTCCAATCAATGCAAAGTAGAAGGCTTAGTTTCAAATCCTAGCGAAACACATGATTTAGCTTCAAATTCTTGCAAATCACATGGTTTAGCTTCAAATCCTTGCGATACAAATGGTTTAGCTTCAAATACTTGTGATACATATGATTTAGTTTCGACTGCATGTGAAGCAAACGAGTTAGCTTCAAATCCATGCGAAAAACATGATTTAGATTCAAATCAATGCCAAGTAGAAGGTTTAGCATCAAATCCATGCGAAACAAATGGTTTAGCTTCAAATCAGTGCGAAGTAAAAGGCTTATCTTCAAATCCATGTGAAGCAAATGGTTTTGCTTCAAATACTTGTGATATACATGATTTCTCTTCAGCTACATGCGAAACAGTCGATTTAGCTTCACACCCATGGGAAACACATGATTTTACTTCAAATCAATGCGAAGTAGAAGCATTAGTTTCAAATCAACGCGAAACAAACCATTTGATTTGGCTTCAACTGCATGCTAAAAAAACCAGTTAGCTACAAATCCATGCTAAACACATGATTTAGCTTCAAATCAATGCGAAGTAGAAGGCTTAGCTGCAAATCCATGCGAAGCGAATGATTAAGATTCAAATACTTGCGAATATAAGTGATACAGTTTCAAATGCAGGCGAAACAAACGAGTTAGCTTCAAATCCATTCGAATTACATGATGTAGCTTCAAATTAATGCGAAGTAGAAGGCTTATTTTCAAACCCATGCGAATCAAATGGTTTAGCTTCAAATACTTGTGATATACATGATTTAGCTTCAAATTCATGCGAAACACATGGTTTAGCTTAATATTCATGCGAAACAGATGGTTTAGATTCAGATAATTGTGATAAACATGATGAAGCTTCAACTGCGTGCGAAACAAACGAGATATCTTCAAACCAAAGCGAAACACATGATTTAGCTTCAAATCAATGCGAATGTGAAGGTTTAGCTTCAAATCCATACAAAACAAATAGTTTTGCTTCAAATACTTGCGAATATAAATGATATAGCTTCAACTGCTGGCGAAACAAACCAGTTAGCTTCAAATCGATGCGAAACACATGATTTAGCTTCAAATCAATGCGAAGTAGAAGGCTTAGCTCCAAATACATGTAAACAAATGATTTATTTTCAGATAATTGCGACATAAGTGATACAGCTTCAAATGCAGGGGAAACAATCGAGTTAGCTTCAAATCCATTCCAAACGCATGATTTAGCTTCAAATCAATGCGAAGTAGAAGGCTTAGCTTCAAATCCGAGCGAAACACATGATTTAGATTCAAATACTTGCGATATACATGAAATAGCTTCAAATGTAGGCGAAACAAACGAGTTATCTTCAAATTCAGGCGAAATACATGATTTATCTTCAAATCAGTAAGAAGTAGGAGGCATATCTTCGAAACCATGCGAAACTAATGGTTTAGCTTCAAAAACTTGTGATATACTGCATGCGAAACAAAGGAGTTAGACTCAAATCCGTGCGAAACACATGATTTAGCGTCACATCAATGCGAGGAAGAAGGCTTAGCTTCAAATCCATACGAATCAAATGGTTTAGCTTCAAATACTTATGATATACCTGATTTAGCTTGAACAGCATGCGAGACAAACGAGTTAGCTTCAAATGCAAGCGAAACACACGATTTAGCTTCAAATTAATGCGAAGTAGAAGGTTTATCTTCAAATACTTGTGATATACATGATTTAGGTTCAACTGCATGCGAAATAAAACGCATTACGTTCAACTCCAAGCGAAACACATTATTTAGGTTCAAATCAATGCAAAGTGGAAGGCTTATCTTCAAATCCATGCGAAACAAATGGTTTAGCTTCAAATACTTGCGATATAAATGAAACAGCTTCAAATGAAGACGAAACAAACGAGTTAGCTTCAAATCCATGCCATACACACGATTAAGATTTAAATCAATGCGAAGTAGAAGGCTTAGCTTCAAATCCATGCGAAACAAATGGTTTTGCTACAAATACTTGTGATATACATGATTTAGCTTCAACTGCATGCGAAACAAACAAGTTAGCTTCAAATCCATGCGAAACACATGATTTAGCTTCAAATCAAAGCGAAGTAGAAGGCTTAGCTTCAAATCCATGCGAAACAAATGGTTTTGCTACAAATACTTGTGATATACATGATTTAGCTTCAAATCTATGCGAAATAGAAGGCTGATCATCGAATCCATGCGAAACAAATAGTTTAGCTTCAAATAATTGCGATATACGTGATTTAGCTTCAAATGTATGCGAAACAAACGAGTTAGCTTCAAATCCAAGCGAAACACATGATTTAGCTTCAAATCAATGCGAAGTAGAAGGCTTAGCTTAAAATCCATGCGAATCGGATGATTGGACTTCAAATACTTGCGAATGTAAGAGATATAGCTTCGAATTCAAGCAAAACAAACGAGTTAGCTTCAAATCCATGCGAAGCACATGATTTAGCTTCAAATCAATGCGAAGTAGAAGGCTTAGCTTCAAATCCATGCGAAACAAATGGTTTTGATACAAATACTTGTGATATACATGATTTAGCTTCAACTGCATGCGAAACAAACAAGTTAGCTTCAAATCCATGCGAAACACATGATTTAGCTTCAAATCAAAGCGAAGTAGAAGGCTTAGCTTCAAATCCATGCGAAACGAATAATTGAACTTCAAATACTTGCGAATGTAAGAGATATAGCTTCGAATTCAAGCAAAACAAACGAGTTAGATTCAAATTCATGCGAAACACATGATTTAGCTTCAATTCAATGCGAAGTAGAAGGCTTAGTTTCAAATCCAAGCGAAAGACATGATTTAGCTTCAAATCAATGCGAAGTAGAAGGCTTAGCTCCAAATCCATCAGAATCAAATGGTTTAGCTTCAAATACTTGTGATATACATGATTTTGCTTCAACTGCATGCGAAACTAACGAGTTAACTTCAAATCCATGCGAAAAACATGATTTAGATTCAAATCAATGCCAAGTAGAAGGTTTAGCATCAAATCCATGCGAAACAAATGGTTTAGCTTCAAATCAGTGCGAAGTAAAAGGCTTATCTTCAAATCCATGTGAAGCAAATGGTTTTGCTTCAAATACTTGTGATATACATGATTTCTCTTCAGCTACATGCGAAACAGTCGATTTAGCTTCACACCCATGGGAAACACATGATTTTACTTCAAATCAATGCGAAGTAGAAGCATTAGTTTCAAATCAACGCGAAACAAACCATCTGATTTGGCTTCAACTGCATGCTAAAAAAACCAGTTAGCTACAAATCCATGCTAAACACATGATTAAGCTTCCAATCAATGCGAAGTAGAAGGCTTAGCTGCAAATCCATGCGAAGCGAATGATTAAGATTCAAATACTTGCGAATATAAGTGATATAGTTTCAAATGCAGGCGAAACAAACGAGTTAGCTTCAAATCCCTTCGAATTACATGATGTAGCTTCAAATTAATGCGAAGTAGAAGGCTTATTTTCAAACCCATGCGAATCAAATGGTTTAGCTTCAAATACTTGTGATATACATGATTTAGCTTCAAATTCATGCGAAACACATGGTTTAGCTTAATATTCATGCGAAACAGATGGTTTAGATTCAGATAATTGTGATAAACATGATGAAGCTTCAACTGCGTGCGAAACAAACGAGATATCTTCAAACCAAAGCGAAACACATGATTTAGCTTCAAATCAATGCGAATGTGAAGGTTTAGCTTCAAATCCATACAAAACAAATAGTTTTGCTTCAAATACTTGCGAATATAAATGATATAGCTTCAACTGCTGGCGAAACAAACCAGTTAGCTTCAAATCGATGCAAAACACATGATTTAGCTTCAAATCAATGCGAAGTAGAAGGCTTAGCTCCAAATACATGTAAACAAATGATTTATTTTCAGATAATTGCGACATAAGTGATACAGCTTCAAATGCAGGGGATACAATCGAGTTAGCTTCAAATCCATTCCAAACGCATGATTTAGCTTCAAATCAATGCGAAGTAGAAGGCTTAGCTTCAAATCCGAGCGAAACACATGATTTAGATTCAAATACTTGCGATATACATGAAATAGCTTCAAATGTAGACGAAACAAACGAGTTATCTTCAAATTCAGGCGAAATACATGATTTAACTTCAAATCAGTAAGAAGTAGGAGGCATATCTTCGAAACCATGCGAAACTAATGGTTTAGCTTCAAAAACTTGTGATATACTGCATGCGAAACAAAGGAGTTAGACTCAAATCCGTGCGAAACACATGATTTAGCGTCACATCAATGCGAAGAAGAAGGCTTAGCTTCAAATCCATACGAATCAAATGGTTTAGCTTCAAATACTTATGATATACATGATTTAGCTTGAACAGCATGCGAGACAAACGAGTTAGCTTCAAATGCAAGCGAAACACACGATTTAGCTTCAAATTAATGCGAAGTAGAAGGTTTATCTTCAAATACTTGTGATATACATGATTTAGGTTCAACTGCATGCGAAATAAAACGCATTACGTTCAACTCCAAGCGAAACACATTATTTAGGTTCAAATCAATGCAAAGTGGAAGGCTTATCTTCAAATCCATGCGAAACAAATGGTTTAGCTTCAAATACTTGCGATATAAATGAAACAGCTACAAATGAAGACGAAACAAACGAGTTAGCTTCAAATCCATGCCATACACACGATTAAGATTTAAATCAATGCGAAGTAGAAGGCTTAGCTTCAAATCCATGCGAAACAAATGGTTTTGCTACAAATACTTGTGATATACATGATTTAGCTTCAACTGCATGCGAAACAAACAAGTTAGCTTCAAATCCATGCGAAACACATGATTTAGCTTCAAATCAAAGCGAAGTAGAAGGCTTAGCTTCAAATCCATGCGAAACAAATGGTTTTGCTACAAATACTTGTGATATACATGATTTAGCTTCAAATCTATGCGAAATAGAAGGCTGATCATCGAATCCATGCGAAACAAATAGTTTAGCTTCAAATAATTGCGATATACGTGATTTAGCTTCAAATGTATGCGAAACAAACAAGTTAGCTTCAAATCCATGCGAAACACATGATTTAGCTTCAAATCAAAGCGAAGTAGAAGGCTTAGCTTCAAATCCATGCGAAACGAATAATTGAACTTCAAATACTTGCGAATGTAAGAGATATAGCTTCGAATTCAAGCAAAACAAACGAGTTAGATTCAAATTCATGCGAAACACATGATTTAGCTTCAATTCAATGCGAAGTAGAAGGCTTAGTTTCAAATCCAAGCGAAAGACATGATTTAGCTTCAAATCAATGCGAAGTAGAAGGCTTAGCTCCAAATCCATCAGAATCAAATGGTTTAGCTTCAAATACTTGTGATATACATGATTTTGCTTCAACTGCATGCGAAACTAACGAGTTAACTTCAAATCCATGCGAAACACTTGATTTAGCTTCAAATCAATCCGAAGTAGAAGGCTTAGCTTCAAAACCAATGAGAAACAAATGGTTCAGCTTCAAGTACTTGTGATATACATGATTTAGCTTCAACTGAATGCGAAACAAACGAGTTAGCTTTAAATCCATGCGTTAGAAACGAGTTAGCTTCAAATCCATGCCAATCAAATGGTTTAGCTTCAAATACCAGTGATATACATGATTTTGCTTCAACTGCATGCAAAACAAATGAGTCAGCTTCAAATCCATGCGAAACAAACGAGTTAGCTTCAAATCCATGGGAAACTCATGATTTAGCTTCAAATCAATGCGAAATAGGAGGCTGATTCTCTAATCCATGCGAAACAAATGGTTTAGCTTCAAATACTTGTGATGTACATGATTTAGCTTCAACTGCATGCGAAACAAACGTGTTAGCTTTAAATCCATGCGAAACACATGATTTAGCTCGAAATCAATGCGAAGTAGAAGGCTTAGCTCCAAATCCATGAGAATCAAATGGTTTAGCTTCAAATACTCGTGATATACATGATTTAGCATCAATTATATGCGAAACAAACGTGTTAGCTTCAAATCCATGCGAAACACATGATTTAGCTCGAAATCAATGCGAAGTAGAAGGCTTAGCTCCAAATCCATGAGAATCAAATGGTTTAGCTTCAAATACTCGTGATATACATGATTTAGCATCAATTATATGCGAAACAAACGTGTTAGCTTCAAATCCATGCGAAAGTCATGATTTAGCTTCAAATCAATGCGAAATAGAAGGCTGATTTTCGAAACCATGCGAAACAAATGGTTTAGCTTCAAATACTTGTGATATACTAGATTTAGCTTCAACTGCATGCGAAACAAACGAGTTAGATTCAAATCCAAGCGAAACACATGATTTAGCTTCAAATTCTTGCAAATCACATGGTTTAGCTTCAAATCCTTGCGATACAAATGGTTTAGCTTCAAATACTTGTGATACATATGATTTAGTTTCGACTGCATGTGAAGCAAACGAGTTAGCTTCAAATCCATTCGAATTACATGATGTAGCTTCAAATTAATGCGAAGTAGAAGGCTTATTTTCAAACCCATGCGAATCAAATGGTTTAGCTTCAAATACTTGTGATATACATGATTTAGCTTCAAATTCATGCGAAACACATGGTTTAGCTTAATATTCATGCGAAACAGATGGTTTAGATTCAGATAATTGTGATAAACATGATGAAGCTTCAACTGCGTGCGAAACAAACGAGATATCTTCAAACCAAAGCGAAACACATGATTTAGCTTCAAATCAATGCGAATGTGAAGGTTTAGCTTCAAATCCATACAAAACAAATAGTTTTGCTTCAAATACTTGCGAATATAAATGATATAGCTTCAACTGCTGGCGAAACAAACCAGTTAGCTTCAAATCGATGCGAAACACATGATTTAGCTTCAAATCAATGCGAAGTAGAAGGCTTAGCTCCAAATACATGTAAACAAATGATTTATTTTCAGATAATTGCGACATAAGTGATACAGCTTCAAATGCAGGGGAAACAATCGAGTTAGCTTCAAATCCATTCCAAAAGCATGATTTAGCTTCAAATCAATGCGAAGTAGAAGGCTTAGCTTCAAATCCGAGCGAAACACATGATTTAGATTCAAATACTTGCGATATACATGAAATAGCTTCAAATGTAGACGAAACAAACGAGTTATCTTCAAATTCAGGCGAAATACATGATTTATCTTCAAATCAGTAAGAAGTAGGAGGCATATCTTCGAAACCATGCGAAACTAATGGTTTAGCTTCAAAAACTTGTGATATACTGCATGCGAAACAAAGGAGTTAGACTCAAATCCGTGCGAAACACATGATTTAGCGTCACATCAATGCGAGGAAGAAGGCTTAGCTTCAAATCCATACGAATCAAATGGTTTAGCTTCAAATACTTATGATATACCTGATTTAGCTTGAACAGCATGCGAGACAAACGAGTTAGCTTCAAATGCAAGCGAAACACACGATTTAGCTTCAAATTAATGCGAAGTAGATGGTTTATCTTCAAATACTTGTGATATACATGATTTAGGTTCAACTGCATGCGAAATAAAACGCATTACGTTCAACTCCAAGCGAAACACATTATTTAGGTTCAAATCAATGCAAAGTGGAAGGCTTATCTTCAAATCCATGCGAAACAAATGGTTTAGCTTCAAATACTTGCGATATAAATGAAACAGCTTCAAATGAAGACGAAACAAACGAGTTAGCTTCAAATCCATGCCATACACACGATTAAGATTTAAATCAATGCGAAGTAGAAGGCTTAGCTTCAAATCCATGCGAAACAAATGGTTTTGCTACAAATACTTGTGATATACATGATTTAGCTTCAAATCTATGCGAAATAGAAGGCTGATCATCGAATCCATGCGAAGCAAATAGTTTAGCTTCAAATAATTGCGATATACGTGATTTAGCTTCAAATGTATGCGAAACAAACGAGTTAGCTTCAAATCCAAGCGAAACACATGATTTAGCTTCAAATCAATGCGAAGTAGAAGGCTTAGCTTAAAATCCATGCGAATCGGATGATTGAACTTCAAATACTTGCGAATGTAAGAGATATAGCTTCGAAATCAAGCAAAACAAACGAGTTAGATTCAAATTCATGCGAAACACATGATTTAGCTTCAATTCAATGCGAAGTAGAAGGCTTAGTTTCAAATCCAAGCGAAAAACATGATTTAGCTTCAAATCAATGCGAAGTAGAAGGCTTTGTTTCAAATCCATGCGGATCAAATGGTTTTGCTTCAAATACTTGTGATATACATGATTTAGCTTCAAATGTATGCGAAACAAACGAGTTAGCTCCAAATCCAAGCGAAACACATGATTTAGCTTCAAATCGATGCGAAGTAGAAGGCTTAGCTTCAAATCCGAGCGAAACACATGGTTTAGCTTAATTTTCACGAGAATCAAATGGTTCAGCTTCAAATACTTGTGATATACATGATTTAGCATCAACTGCATGCGAAACAAACGAGTTAGCTTCAAATCCATGCGAAGCACATGATTTAGCTTCAAATCAATGCGAAGTAGAAGGCTTAGCTTCAAATCCATGCGAAACAAATGGTTTTGATACAAATACTTGTGATATACATGATTTAGCTTCAACTGCATGCGAAACAAACAAGTTAGTTTCAAATCCATGCGAAACACATGATTTAGCTTCAAATCAAAGCGAAGTAGAAGGCTTAGCTTCAAATCCATGCGAAACGAATGATTGAACTTCAAATACTTGCGAATGTAAGAGATATAGCTTCGAATTCAAGCAAAACAAACGAGTTAGATTCAAATTCATGCGAAACACATGATTTAGCTTCAATTCAATGCGAAGTAGAAGGCTTAGTTTCAAATCCAAGCGAAAGACATGATTTAGCTTCAAATCAATGCGAAGTAGAAGGCTTAGTTTCAAATCCAAGCGAAAGACATGATTTAGCTTCAAATCAATGCGAAGTAGGAGGCTTAGCTTCAAATCCAAGCGAAACACATGGTTTAGCTTAATTTTCACGAGAATCAAATGGTTCAGCTTCAAATACTTGTGATATACATGATTTAGCTTCAACTGCATGCGAAACAAACGAGTGAACTTCAAATACAAGCGAAACACATGCTTTAGCTTCAAATCAATGCGAAGTAGAGGGCTTAGCTTCAAATCCATGCGAATCAAATGGATTAGCTTCAAATACTTGTGATATACATGATTTAGCTTCAACTGCATGCGAAACAAACGAGTTCGCTTCAAATCCAAGCGAAACACCTGATTTAGTTCAAATTCATGCGATGTAGAAAGATAAGCTTCAAAAACAAGCGAAACGAATGGTTTAGCTTCAAATACTTGTTTATACATGATTCAGCTTCAACTGCATGCGAAACAAACGAGTTAGCTTTAAATCCAAGCGGAACACTTGATTTAGCTTCAAATCAATGCGAAGTAGAAGGCTTACCTTCACATCCATGAGAATCAAATGGTTTAGCTTCAAATACTTGTGATATACATGATTTTGCTTCAACTGCATGCGAAAATAACGAGTTAACTTCAAATCCATGCGAAACACTTGATTTAGCTTCAAATCAATCCGAAGTAGAAGGCTTAGCTTCAAAACCAATGAGAAACAAATGGTTCAGCTTCAAGTACTTGTGATATACATGATTTAGCTTCAACTGCTGGCGAAACAAACCAGTTAGCTTCAAATCGATGCGAAACACATGATTTAGCTTCAAATCAATGCGAAGTAGAAGGCTTAGCTCCAAATACATGTAAACAAATGATTTATTTTCAGATAATTGCGACATAAGTGATACAGCTTCAAATGCAGGGGAAACAATCGAGTTAGCTTCAAATCCATTCCAAATGCATGATTCAGCTTCAAATCAATGCGAAGTAGAAGGCTTAGCTTCAAATCCGAGCGAAACACATGATTTAGATTCAAATACTTGCGATATACATGAAATAGCTTCAAATGTAGACGAAACAAACGAGTTATCTTCAAATTCAGGCGAAATACATGATTTAACTTCAAATCAGTAAGAAGTACGAGGCATATCTTCGAAACCATGCGAAACTAATGGTTTAGCTTCAAAAACTTGTGATATACTGCATGCGAAACAAAGGAGTTAGACTCAAATCCGTGCGAAACACATGATTTAGCGTCACATCAATGCGAAGAAGAAGGCTTAGCTTCAAATCCATACGAATCAAATGGTTTACCTTCAAATACTTATGATATACATGATTTAGCTTGAACAGCATGCGAGACAAACGAGTTAGCTTCAAATGCAAGCGAAACACACGATTTAGCTTCAAATTAATGCGAAGTAGAAGGTTTATCTTCAAATACTTGTGATATACATGATTTAGGTTCAACTGCATGCGAAATAAAACGCATTACGTTCAACTCCAAGCGAAACACATTATTTAGGTTCAAATCAATGCAAACTGGAAGGCTTATCTTCAAATCCATGCGAAACAAATGGTTTAGCTTCAAATACTTGCGATATAAATGAAACAGCTTCAAATGAAGACGAAACAAACGAGTTAGCTTCAAATCCATGCGAAACGCATGATTTATCTTCAAATCAATGCGAAGTAGAAGGCTTAGCTTCAAATCCATGCGAAACAAATGGTTTTGATACAAATACTTGTGATATACATGATTTAGCTTCAACTGCATGCGAAACAAACAAGTTAGCTTCAAATCCATGCGAAACACATGATTTAGCTTCAAATCAAAGCGAAGTAGAAGGCTTAGCTTCAAATCCATGCGAAACAAATGGTTTTGCTACAAATACTTGTGATATACATGATTTAGCTTCAACTGCATGCGAAACAAACGAGTTAGCTTCAAATCCATGCGAAACACATGATTTAGCTTCAAATCAATGCGAAGTAGAAGGCTTAGCTTAAAATCCATGCGAATCGGATGATTGAACTTCAAATACTTGCGAATGTAAGAGATATAGCTTCGAATTCAAGCAAAACAAACGAGTTAGATTCAAATTCATGCGAAACACATGATTTAGCTTCAATTCAATGCAAAGTAGAAGGCTTAGTTTCAAATCCAAGCGAAAAACATGATTTAGCTTCAAATCAATGCGAAGTAGAAGGCTTTGTTTCAAATCCATGCGAATCAAATGGTTTTGCTTCAAATACTTGTGATATACATGATTTAGCTTCAACTGCATGCGAAACAAACAAGTTAGCTTCAAATCCATGCGAAACACATGATTTAGCTTCAAATCAAAGCGAAGTAGAAGGCTTAGCTTCAAATCCATGCGAAACGAATGATTGAACTTCAAATACTTGCGAATGTAAGAGATATAGCTTCGAATTCAAGCAAAACAAACGAGTTAGATTCAAATTCATGCGAAACACATGATTTAGCTTCAATTCAATGCAAAGTAGAAGGCTTAGTTTCAAATCCAAGCGAAAAACATGATTTAGCTTCAAATCAATGCGAAGTAGAAGGCTTTGTTTCAAATCCATGCGAATCAAATGGTTTTGCTTCAAATACTTGTGATATACATGATTTAGCTTCAAATGTATACGAACAAACGAGTTAGCTCCAAATCCAAGCGAAACACATGATTTAGCTTCAAATCAATTGCGAAGTAGAAGGCTTATTTTCAAATCCATGCGAAACAAATGGCTTAGCTACAAATACTTGTGCTATACATGATTTATCTTCAAATGCAGGCGAAACAAAGAGTTAGCTTCAAAACCAAGCGAAACACATCATTTAGCTTCAAATTCATGCGAAACACATGGTTTAGCTTAATATTCATGAGAATCAAATGGTTTAGCTTCAAATACTTGTGATATACATGAATTAGCTTCAACTATATGCGAAACAAACGTGTTACTTTAAATCCATGCGAAACACATGATTTAGCTCCAAATCAATGCGAAGTAGAAGGCTGAGTTTCGAATCATTGCGAAACAAATGGTTCAGCTTCAAATACTTGCGATATATGTAATATAGCTTCAAATGCTGGTTACAAAAAACGAGTGAGCTTCATATCCAAGCGTAACACATGATTCAGTTTCAAATCAATGCGAAGTAGAATGCTTAGCTTTAAAACCAATGCGAAACAAATGGTTTAGCTTCAAATACTTGTGATATACATGAATTAGCTTCAACTATATGCGAAACAAACGTGTTAGCTTTAAATCCATGCGAAACACATGATTTAGCTCCAAATCAATGCGAAGTAGAACGCTGAGTTTCGAATCATTGCGAAACAAATGGTATAGCATCAAATACTTGTGATATAATAGATTTAGCTTCAACAGCATGCTAAACAAATGAGTTAGCTTTAAATCCATGCGATAGAAACGAGTGAGCTTGAAATCCAAGCGAAACACATGATTCAGCTTCAAATCAATGCGAAGTAGAAGGCATAGCTTCAGATCCATGCGAACCGAATGATTAAGTTTCAAATACTTGTGATATACATGATTTAGCTTCAAACTGCATGCGAAACAAACGAGTTAGCTTCAAATGCAGGAGAAACACATGATCTAGCTTCAAATCAAAGCGAAGTAGAAGGCTTAGCTTCAAATCCATGCGAAACGAATGGTTCAGCTACAAATACTTGCGAATATAAATGATATAGCTTCAAATGCAGGCGAAACAAACGAGTTAGTTTCAAATCCGCACGGAACGCATGATTTAGCTTCACATGAATGCGCAGTAGAAGGCATAGCTTCAAATCCATACGAAACAAATGGTTCAGCTTCAAATAATGTGATATACATGATTTAGCTTCAACTGCTGGCGAAACAAACCAGTTAGCTTCAAATCGATGCGAAACACATGAATTAGCTTCAAATCCATGCGAAGTAGAAGGCTTATCTTCGAAACCATGCGAAACAAATGGTTTAGTTTCAAATAATTTTGATATTAATGATTTAGCTTTAAATTCATGCAAAACACATCGTTTAGATTCATATTCATGCGAAGCACATGGTTTAACTTAATATTCATGCGAAACAAATTGTTCAGCTTCAAATACTTGTGATTGACATGATTGAGATTCAAGTGCATGTGAAAACAAACGTGTTAACTACAAATCCAAGCGAAACTCATGATTTAGCTTCAAATCAATGCGAAGTGGAAGGGTTACCATCAAATCCAAGTGTATCACATGATTTAGATTCAAATCAATGCGAAGTGGAAGGCTTAGCTTCAAATTCATGCGAAACGAATGATTGACCGTCAAATACTTGCGAATATAAGTGATATAGCTTCAAATGCAGGCGAAACAAACGAGTTAGCATCGAATACATGCGAAACGCATGATTTAGATTCAAATCAATGCGAAATAGAAGTCTTAGCTTTCAAATCCATGCGAAAGAAATGGTTTAGCTTCAAATACTTGTGATATAAGTGGTATAGCTTCAAATGTAGGCGAAACAATCGAGTTAGCTTCAAATCAATGCGAATTAGGAGGCTTATCTTCAAATCCATGCGAATCATATGAATTAGCTTCTAATACTTGTAATATACATTATTTAGCTTCAACTGCATGCGAAACAAACGAGTTAGCTACAAATTCAAGCGCGACACATGGTTTAGCTTCAAATTCATGCAAAGTAGAAGACTTAGCTACAAATCAATGCGAATCAAATGGTTTAGCTTCAAATACTTGCGATATTCGTGATTTAGCTTCTACTGCATGCGAAACAAAAGAGTTACCTTCAAATCAATGTCGATCGCATGATTTAGCTTCAAATCAATGCGAAGTAGAATGCTTATCTTCGAAACCATGCGAAACAGATGGTTCAGCTTCAAATACTTGTGATAAACATGATTTAGCTTCAAATGCAGGAGAAACAAACGAGTTAGCTTCAAATCCCAGCGAAACATATGATTTAGCTTCAAATCAATGCGAAGTAGAAGGCTTAGCTTCAAATCCATGCGAAAAAAATGACTGAGCTTCAAATACTTGCGATTATACGTGATATAACTACGAATGCAGGCGAAACAACCGAGTTATCTTCAAATCCAAGCGAAACACATGATTCGGCTTCAAATCAATGCGAAGTAGAAGGCTTAGCTTCAAATCCATGCGAACCGAATGATTAAGGTTCAAATACTTGTGATATACATAGTTTAGCTTCAAATGCATACGAAACAAACGAGTTAGCTTCAAATCAATGCGAAGTAGAAGACATAGCTTCAGATCCATGCGAACCGAATGATTAAGTTTCAAATACTTGTGATATACATGATTTAGCTTCAACTGCATGCGAAACAAACGAGTTAGCTTCAAATGCAAGAGAAACACATGATCTAGCTTCAAATCAAAGCGAAGTAGAAGGCTTAGCTTTAAATCCATGCGAAACGAATGGTTCAGCTACAAATACTTGCGAATATAAATGATTATAGCTTCAAATGCAGGCGAAACAAACGAGTTAGTTTCAAATTCCGCGCGGAACACATGATTTAGCCTTCAAATCAATGCGCAGTAGAAGGCATAGCTTCAAATCCATACGAAACAAATGGTTCAGCTGCAAATAATTGTGATATACATGATTTAGCTTCAACTGCATGCGAAACAAACGAGTTAGATTCAAAACCAAGCGAAACACATGATTTAGCTGCAAATCAATGCGAAGTAGAAGGGCTTAGCTTCAAATCCATGTGAATCAAACGGTTTAGCTTCAAAAACTCGTGATATACATGATTTATCTTCAAATGCAGGCGAAACAAAAGAGTTAGCTTCAAATCCATGCGAAAAACATGATTTAGCTTCAAATCAATGCGAAGTAGAAGGCTTTGTTTCAAATCCATGCGAATCAAATGGTTTTGCTTCAAATACTTGTGATATACATGATTTAGCTTCAAATGTATGCGAAACAAACGAGTTAGCTCCAAATCCAAGCGAAACACATGATTTAGCTTCAAATCAATGCGAAGTAGAAGGCTTAGCTTCAAATCCAAGCGAAACACATGGTTTAGCTTAATTTTCACGAGAATCAAATGGTTCAGCTTCAATACTTGTGATATACATTATTTAGCATCAACTGCATTCGAAACAATCGAGTTAGCTTAACCAATAGCTAAATCAATGCGAAACAATAGGTTTAGCTTCAAATTCTTGTGATATACATGATTTAGCTTCTACTGCAGGCGAAACAAACGAGTTGGCCTCAATACAAGCGAATACATGGTTCAGCTTCAAATCAATACGAAGTAGGGGGCTTAGATACAAATCCATGAGAAACGAATGATTTATCTACAAATACTGGCGAATATAAGTGATATTGGTTCAAATGCAGGAGAAACAAATGAGTTAGCTTCAAATCCGAGCGAAACACATGATTTAGCTTCAAATCAATGCGAAGTAGGAGGCTTAGCTTCCAATCCATGCGAAACGGATGACTGGGCTTCAAATACTTGCGATTATACGTGATATAACTTCGAATGCAGGCGAAACAACCGAGTTAGCTTCAAATCCATAGCAAACACATGATTTAGCTTCAAATGAATGCGAAGTAGAAGGCTTAGTTTCAAATCCAAGCGAAACACATGATTTAGCTTCAAATCAATGCGAAGTAGAAGGCTTAGCTTCAAATCCAAGCGAAACAAATGGATTAGCTTAATTTTCACGAGAATCAAATGGTTCAGCTTCAAATACTTGTGATATACATGATTTAGCATCAACTGCATTCGAAACAATCGAGTTAGCTTCAAATCCAAGCGAAACACATGATTTAGCTTCACATCAATGCGAAGTGGAAGGCTTAGCTTCAAATACATGAGGAACAAATGGTTTAGGTTCAAATACTTGTAAAAATACATGATTTAGAATCAACTGCAGGCGAATCAAACGAGTTGGCTTCAAATCCATGCGAAACACATGATTTAGCCTCAAATTCATTACAAAAACATGGTTTAGCTTAATACTCATGCGAAACACATGGTTTAACTTAGTATTCATGCGAAACAAATTGTTCAGCTTCAAATACTTGTGATATACATGATTGAGCTTCAACTGCAAGTGAAACAAACGTGTTACCTTCAAATCCAAGCGAAACATATGATTTAGCTTTCAAAATCAATGCGAAGTAGAAGGCTTAGCTTCAAATCCATGCGAAACGGATGACTGAGCTTCAAATACTTGCGACTATACGTTTTATAACTTCGAATGCAGGCGAAACAACCGAGTTAGCTTCAAATCCATACCAAACACAAGATTTAGCTTCCAATCAATGCGAAGTAGAAGGCTTAGTTTCAAATCCAAGCCTAACACATGATTTAGCTTCAAATCAATGCGAAGTAGAAGGCTTAGCTTGAAATCCAAGCGAAACGAATGATTGAACTTCAAATACTTGCGAGTGTAAGTGATATAGCTTCGAATTCAAGCAAAACAACCGAGTTAGTTTCAAATTCGAGCGAAACACATGATTTAGCTTCAATTCAATGCGAAGTAGAAGGCTTAGTTTCAAATCCAAGCGAAAAAACATGATTTAGCTTCAAATCAATGCGAAGTAGAAGGCTTTGTTTCAAATCCATGCGAATCAAATGCTTTTGCTTCAAATACTTGTGATATACATGATTTAGCTTCAAATGTATGCGAAACAAACGAGTTAGCTCCAAATCCAAGCGAAACACATGATTTAGCTTCACATCAATGCGAAGTGGAAGGCTTAGCTTCAAATACATGAGGAACAAATGGTTTAGGTTCTAATCAATGCGAAGTAGAAGGCTTAGCTTCAAATCCAAGCGAAACACATGGTTTAGCTTAATTTCACGAGAATCAAATGGTTCAGCTTCAAATTCTTGTGATATACATGATTTAGCATCAACTGCATTCGAAACAATCGAGTTAGCTTCAAATCCAAGCAAACACATGATTTAGCTTCACATCAATGCGAAGTGGACGGCTTAGCTTCAAATACATGAGGAACAAATGGTTTAGGTTCAAATACTTGTAAAATACATGATTTAGAATCAACTGCAGGCGAATCAAACGAGTTGGCTTCAAATCCATGCGAAACACATGATTTAGCCTCAAATTCATTACAAAAACATGGTTTAGCTTAATACTCATGCGAAACACATGGTTTAACTTAGTATTCATGCGAAACAAATTGTTCAGCTTCAAATACTTGTGATATACATGATTGAGCTTCAACTGCAAGTGAAACAAACGTGTTACCTTCAAATCCAAGCGAAACATATGATTTAGCTTCAAATCAATGCGAAGTAGAAGGCTTAGCTTCAAATCCATGCGAAACGGATGACTGGGCTTCAAATACTTGCGATTATACGTGATATAACTTCGAATGCAGGCGAAACAACCGTGTTAGCTTCAAATCCATACCAAACACAAGATTTAGCTTCCAATCAATGCGAAGTAGAAGGCTAAGTTTCAAATCCCAAGCGAAACACATGATTTAGCTTCAAATCAATGCGAAGTAGAAGGCTTAGCTTCAAATCCAAGCGAAACACATGACTTAGCTTCAAATCAATACGAAGTAGAAGGCTTAGCTTCAAATTCATGCGAAAGGAATGATTGACCTTCAAATACTTGCGAATATAAGTGATATAGCTTCAAATGCAGGCGAAACAAACGAGATAGCTTCAAATACATGCGAAACGGTTGTTTTAGGTTCAAATCAATGCGAAATAGAAGTCTTAGCTGCAAATCCATGCGACACAAATGATTTAGCTTCAAATACTTGCGAATATAAGTGATATAGCTTCAAATGCAGGCGAAACAAACGAGTTAGCTTCAAATCCATGTGAAACTCATCATTTAGCTGCAAATTCATGTGAAACACATGGTTTAGCTTAATATTCGTGCGAAACACATGGTTTAGCTTAATATTCATGCGAATCAAATGGTTTAGCTTCAAATACTTGTGATATACTTGGTTTAGCTTCATCTCTGCGTGCGAAACTAACGTGTTACCTTCAAATCCAATCCAAACACATGATTTAGCTTCAAATCAGTGCGACGTAGAAGTCTTAGCTTCAAATCAATGCGAAACAATAGGTTTAGCTTCAAATACTTGTGATATACATGATTTAGCTTCTACTGCAGGCGAAACAAACGAGTTGGCCTCAAATACAAGCGAATACATGGTTCAGCTTCAAATCAATACGAAGTAGGGGGCTTAGATACAAATCCATGAGAAACGAATGATTTATCTACAAATACTGGCGAATATAAGTGATATTGGTTCAAATGCAGGAGAAACAAATGAGTTAGCTTCAAATCCGAGCGCAACACTTGATTTAGCTTCAAATCAATGCGAAGTAGAAGGCTTAGCTTCAAATCCATGCGAAACGGATGACTGGGCTTCAAATACTTGCGATTATACGTGATATAACTTCGAATGCAGGCGAAACAACCGAGTTTGCATCAAATCCATACCAAACACAAGATTTAGCTTCCAATCAATGCGAAGTAGAAGGCTTAGTTTCAAATCCAAGCGAAACACATGATTTAGCTTCAAATCAATGCGAAGTAGAAGGCTTAGTTTCAAATCCAAGCGAAACACATGATTTAGCTTCAAATCAATGCGAAGTAGAAGGCTTAGGGTTCAAATCCAAGCGAAACACATGGTTTAGCTTAATTTTCACGAGAATCAAATGGTTCAGCTTCAAATACTTGTGATATACATGATTTAGCATCAACTGCATTCGAAACAATCGAGTTAGCTTCAAATCCAAGCGAAACACATGATTTAGCTTAACATCAATGCGAAGTGAAAGGCTTAGCTTCAAATACATGAGGAACAAATGGTTTAGGTTCAAATACTTGTAAAATACATGATTTAGAATCAACTGCAGGCGAAACAAACGAGTTGGCTTCAAATCTATGCGAAACACATGATTTAGCTTCAAATTCATTACAAAAACATGGTTTAGCTTAATACTCATGCGAAACACATGGTTTAACTTAGTATTCATGCGAAACAAATTGTTCAGCTTCAAATACTTGTGATATACATGATTGAGCTTCAACTGCAAGTGAAACAAACGTGTTACCTTCAAATCCAAGCGAAACATATGATTTAGCTTCAAATCAATGCGAAGTAGAAGGCTTAGCTTCAAATCCATGCGAAACAGATGACTGAGCTTCAAATACTTGCGATTATACGTTTTATAACTTCGAATGCAGGCGAAACAACCGAGTTAGCTTCAAATCCATACCAAACACAAGATTTAGCTTCCAATCAATGCGAAGTAGAAGGCTTAGTTTCAAATCCAAGCCTAACACATGATTTAGCTTCAAATCAATGCGAAGTAGAAGGCTTAGCTTCAAATCCAAGCGAAACGAATGATTGAACTTCAAATACTTGCGAGTGTAAGTGATATAGCTTCGAATTCAAGCAAAACAACCGAGTTAGTTTCAAATTCGAGCGAAACACATGATTTAGCTTCAATTCAATGCGAAGTAGAAGGCTTAGTTTCAAAATCCAAGCGAAAAACATGATTTAGCTTCAAATCAATGCGAAGTAGAAGGCTTTGTTTCAAATCCATGCGAATCAAATGCTTTTGCTTCAAATACTTGTGATATACATGATTAGCTTCAAATGTATGCGAAACAAACGAGTTAGCTCCAAATCCAAGCGAAACACATGATTTAGCTTCACATCAATGCGAAGTGGAAGGCTTAGCTTCAAATACATGAGGAACAAATGGTTTAGGTTCAAATCAATGCGAAGTAGAAGGCTTAGCTTCAAATCCAAGCGAAACACATGGTTTAAGCTTAATTTTCACGAGAATCAAATGGTTCAGCTTCAAATTCTTGTGATATACATGATTTAGCATCAACTGCATTCGAAACAATCGAGTTAGCTTCAAATCCAAGCAAACACATGATTTAAGCTTCACATCAATGCGAAGTGGACGCTTAGCTTCAAATACATGAGGAACAAATGGTTTTAGGTTCAAATACTTGTAAAATACATGATTTAGAATCAACTGCAGACGGAACAACGAGTTGGCTTCAAATCCATGCGAAACACATGATTTAGCTTCAAATTCATTACAAAAACATGGTTTAGCTTAATACTCATGCGAAACACATGGTTTAACTTAGTATTCATGCGAAACAAATTGTTCAGCTTCAAATACTTGTGATATACATGATTGAGCTTCAACTGCAAGTGAAACAAACGTGTTACCTTCAAATCCAAGCGAAACACATGGTTTAGCTTAATTTTCACGAGAATCAAATGTTCAGCTTCAAATACTTGTGATATACATGATTTAGCATCAACTGCATTCGAAACAATCGAGTTAGCTTCAAATCCAAGCGAAACACATGATTTAGCTTCACATCAATGCGAAGTGGACGGCTTAGCTTCAAATACATGAGGAACAAATGTTTAGGTTCAAATACTTGTAAAATATATGATTAGAATCAACTGCAGACGAAACAAACGAGTTGGCTTCAAATCCATGCGAAACACATGATTTAGCTTCAAATTCATTACAAAAACGTGGTTTAGCTTAATACTCATGCGAAAACACATGGTTTAACTTAGTATTCATGCGAAACAAATTGTTCAGCTTCAAATACTTGTGATATACATGATTGAGCTTCAACTGCAAGTGAAACAAACGTGTTACCTTCAAATCCATGCGAACATATGATTTAGCTTCAAATCAAAGCGAAGTAGAAGGCTTAGCTTCAAATCCATGCGAAACAAATGGTTTTGCTACAAATGCTTGTGATATACATGATTTAGCTTCAAATCTATGCGAAATAGAAGGCTGATCATCGAATCCATGCGAAACAAATAGTTTAGCTTCAAATAGTTGTGATATACGTGATTTAGCTTCAAATGTATGCGAAACAAACGAGTTAGCTTCAAATCCATTCGAAGCACATGATTTAGCTTCAAATCAAAGCGAATCACATGGTTTAGCTTAATACTCATGCGAAACACATAGTTTAACTTAATATTCATGCGAAACAAATTGTTCAGCTTCAAATACTTGTGATATACATGATTTAGCTTCAAATGTATGCGAAACAAACGAGTTAGCTCCAAATCCAAGCGAAACACATGATTTAGCTTCAAATCAATGCGAAGTAGAAGACTTAGCTTCAAATCCAAGCGAAACACATGGTTTAGCTTAATTTTCACGAGAATCAAATGGTTCAACTTCAAATACTTGTGATATACATGATTTAGCATCAACTGCATTCGAAACAGTCGAGTTAGCTTCAAATCCAAGCAAACACATGATTTAGCTTCACATGAATGCAAAGTGGAAGGCTTAGCTTCAAATACATGAGGAACAAATGGTTTAGGTTCAAATACTTGTAAAATACATGATTTAGAATCAACTGCAGGCGAATCAAACGAGTTGGCTTCAAATCCATGCGAAACACATGATTTAGCCTCAAATTCATTACAAAAACATGGTTTAGCTTAATACTCATGCGAAACACATGGTTTAAACTTAGTATTCATGCGAAACAAATTGTTCATCTTCAAATACTTGTGATATACAATGATTGAGCTTCAACTGCAAGTGAAACAAACGTGTTACCTTCAAATCCAAGCGAAACATATGATTTAGCTTCAAATCAATGCGAAGTAGAAGGCTTAGCTTCAAATCGATGCGAAACGGATGACTGGGCTTCAAATACTTGCGATTATACGTGATATAACTTCGAATGCAGGCGAAACAACCGTGTTAGCTTCAAATCCATACCAAACGCAAGATTTAGCTTCCAATCAATGCGAAGTAGAAGCTCAGTTTCAAATCCAAGCGAAACACATGATTTAGCTTCAAATCAATGCGAAGTAGAAGGCTTAGCTTCAAATCAAGCGAAGCACATGGTTTAGCTTCAAATCAATGCGAAGTAGAAGGCTTAGCTTCAAATTCATGCGAAACGAATGATTGACCTTCAAATACTTGCGAATATAAGTGATATAGCTTCAAATGCAGGCGAAACAAACGAGATAGCTTCAAATACATGCGAAACGGTTGATTTAGGTTCAAATCAATGCGAAATAGATGTCTTAGCTGCAAATCCATTCGACACAAATGATTTAGCTTGAAATACTTGCGATATAAGTAATATAGCTTCAAATGCAGGCGAAACAAACGAGTTAGCTTCAAATCCATGTGAACCTCATCATTTAGCTGCAAATTCATGCGAAACACATGGTTTAGCTTAATATTCGTGCGAAACACATGGTTTAGCTTAATATTCATGCGAATCAAATGGTGCAGCTTCAAATACATGTGATATACTTGGTTTAGCTTCATCTGCGTGCGAAACTAACGTGTTACCTTCAAATCCAAACCAAACACATGATTTAGCTTCAAATCAGTTCGACGTAGAAGTCTTAGCTACAAATCAATGCGAAACAATAGGTTTAGCTTCAAATACTTGTGATATACATGATTTAGCTTCTACTGCAGGCGAAACAAACGAGTTGGCCTCAAATACAAGCGAATACATGATTCAGCTTCAAATCAATACGAAGTTGGGGGCTTAGATATAAATCCATGAGAAACGAATGATTTATCTGCAAATACTGGCGAATATAAGTGATATTGGTTCAAATGCAGGAGAAACAAATGAGTTAGCTTCAAATCCGAGCGAAACACACGATTAGGATTCAAATCAATGCGAAGTAGATGGCTTAGCTTCAAATCCATGCGAAACAGATGACTGGGCTTCAAATACTTGCGATTATACGTGATATAACTTCGAATGCAGGCGAAACAACCGAGTTAGCTTCAAATCCATACGAAACACAAGATTTAGCTTCAAATCAATGCGAAGTAGAAGGCTTAGTTTCAAATCCAAGCGAAACACATGGCTTAGCTTCAAATACTTGTGATATACATGATTGGGCTTCAACTGCATGCGAAACAAACGTGTTACCTTCAAATCCAAGCGAAACATATGATTTTGCTTCAAATCAATGCGAAGTAGAAGGCTTGGCTTCAAAATCCATGCGAAACAGATGACTGAGCTTCAAGTACTTGCGATTATACGTGATATAACTACGAATGCAGGCGAAACAACCGAGTTATCTTCAAATCCAAGCGAAACACATGATTCGGCTTCAAATCAATGCGAAGTAGAAGGCTTAGCTTCAAATCCATGCTAACCGAATGATTAAGGTTCAAATACTTGTGATATACATAGTTTAGCTTCAAATGCATACGAAACAAACGAGTTAGCTTCAAATCCAAGCGAAACACATGATTCAGCTTCAAATCAATGCGAAGTAGAAGACATAGCTTCAGATCCATGCGAACCGAATGATTAAGTTTCAAATACTTGTGATATACATGATTTAGCTTCAACTGCATGCGAAACAAACGAGTTAGCTTCAAATGCAAGAGAAACACATGATCTAGCTTCAAATCAAAGCGAAGTAGAAGGCTTAGCTTTAAATCCATGCGAAACGAATGGTTCAGCTACAAATACTTGCGAATATAAATGATATAGCTTCAAATGCAGGCGAAACAAACGAGTTAGTTTCAAATCCGCGCGGAACACATGATTTAACTTCACATCAATGCGCAGTAGAAGGCATAGCTTCAAATCCATACGAAACAAATGGTTCAGCTTCAAATAATTGTGATATACATGATTTAGCTTCAACTGCTGGCGAAACAAACCAGTTAGATTCAAATCTTTGCGAAACACATGAATTAGCTTCAAATCAATGCGAAGTAGGAGGATTAGCTTCAAATCCATGCGAAGTAGAAGGATTATCTTCGAAACCATGCGAAACAAATGGTTTAGTTTCAAATAATTTTGATATTAATGATTTAGCTTTAAATTCACGCGAAACACATCGTTTAGATTCATATTCATGCGAAGCACGTGGTTTAACTTAATAATCATGCGAAACAAATTGTTCAGCTTCAAATACTTGTGATTTACATGATTGAGCTTCAAGTGCATGTGAAACAAACGTGTTAACTACAAATCCAAGCGAAACTCATGATGTAGCTTCAAATCAATGCGAAGTGGAAGGGTTAGCATCAAATCCAAGTGAATCACATGATTTAGATTCAAATCAATGCGAAGCGGAAGTCTTAGCTTCAAATCCATGCGAAAGAAATGGTTTAGCTTCAAATACTTGTGATATAAGTGGTATAGCTTCAAATGTAGGCGAAACAATCGAGTTAGCTTCAAATCAATGCGAAGTAGGAGGCTTATCTTCAAATCCATGCGAATCATATGAATTAGCTTCTAATACTTGTAATATACATTATTTAGCTTCAACTGCATGCGAAACAAACGAGTTAGCTACAAATTCAAGCGCGACACATGGTTTAGCTTCAAATTCATGCAAAGTAGAAGACTTAGCTACAAATCAATGCGAATCAAATGGTTTAGCTTCAAATACTTGCGATATTCGTGATTTGGCTTCTACTGCATCCGAAACAAAAGAGTTACCTTCAAATCAATGTCGATCGCATGATTTAGCATCAAATCAATGCCAAGTAGAATGCTTATCTTCGAAACCATCCGAAACAGATGGTTCAGCTTCAAATACTTGTGATAAACATGATTTAGCTTCAAAAGCAGGAGAAACAAACGAGTTAGCTTCAAATCCCAGCGAAACATATGATTTAGCTTCAAATCAATGCGAAGTAGAAGGCTTAGCTTCAAATCCATGCGAAAAAAATGACTGAGCTTCAAATACTTGCGATTATACGTGATATAACTTCGAATGCAGGCGAAACAACCGAGTTAGCTTCAAATCCATACGAAACAAAAGATTTAGCTTCAAATCAATGCGAAGTAGAAGGCTTAGTTTCAAATCCAAGCGAAACACATGGCTTAGCTTCAAATACTTGTGATATACATGATTTAGCTTCAACTGCATGCGAAACAATCGAGTTAGATTCAAAACCAAGCGAAACACATGATTTAGCTGCAAATCAATGCGAAGTAGAAGGCTTAGCTTCAAATCCATGTGAATCAAACGGTTTAGCTTCAAAAACTCGTGATATACATGATTTATCTTCAAATGCAGGCGAAACAAAAGAGTTAGCTTCAAATCCATGCGAAAAACATGATTTAGCTTCAAATCAATGCGAAGTAGAAGGCTTTGTTTCAAATCCATGCGAATCAAATGGTTTTGCTTCAAATACTTGTGATATACATGATTTAGCTTCAAATGTATGCGAAACAAACGAGTTAGCTCCAAATCCAAGCGAAACACATGATTTAGCTTCAAATCAATGCGAAGTAGAAGGCTTAGCTTCAAATCCAAGCGAAACACATGGTTTAGCTTAATTTTCACGAGAATCAAATGGTTCAGCTTCAAATACTTGTGATATACATTATTTAGCATCAACTGCATTCGAAACAATCGAGTTAGCTTAACCAATAGCTAAATCAATGCGAAACAATAGGTTTAGCTTCAAATTCTTGTGATATACATGATTTAGCTTCTACTGCAGGCGAAACAAACGAGTTGGCCTCAAATACAAGCGAATACATGGTTCAGCTTCAAATCAATACGAAGTAGGGGGCTTAGATACAAATCCATGAGAAACGAATGATTTATCTACAAATACTGGCGAATATAAGTGATATTGGTTCAAATGCAGGAGAAACAAATGAGTTAGCTTCAAATCCGAGCGAAACACATGATTTAGCTTCAAATCAATGCGAAGTAGGAGGCTTAGCTTCCAATCCATGCGAAACGGATGACTGGGCTTCAAATACTTGCGATTATACGTGATATAACTTCGAATGCAGGCGAAACAACCGAGTTAGCTTCAACTCCATAGCAAACACATGATTTAGCTTCAAATGAATGCGAAGTAGAAGGCTTAGTTTCAAATCCAAGCGAAACACATGATTTAGCTTCACATCAATGCGAAGTGGAAGGCTTAGCTTCAAATACATGAGGAACAAATGGTTTAGGTTCAAATACTTGTAAAATACATGATTTAGAATCAACTGCAGGCGAAACAAACGAGTTGGCTTCAAATCCATGCGAAACACATGATTTAGCTTCAAATTCAGTACAAAAACATGGTTTAGCTTAATACTCATGCGAAACACATGGTTTAACTTAGTATTCATGCGAAACAAATTGTTCAGCTTCAAATACTTGTGACATACATGATTGAGCTTCAACTGCAAGTGAAACAAACGTGTTTCCTTCAAATCCAAGCGAAACATATGATTTAGCTTCAAATCAATGCGAAGTAGAAGGCTTAGCTTCAAATCCATGCCAAACGGATGACTGAGCTTCAAATACTTGCGATTATACGTGATATAACTTCGAATGCAGGCGAAACAACCGTGTTAGCTTCAAATCCATACCAAACACAAGATTTAGCTTCCAATCAATGCGAAGTAGAAGGCTCAGTTTCAAATCCAAGCGAAACACATGATTTAGCTTCAAATCAATGCGAAGTAGAAGGCTTAGCTTCAAATTCATGCGAAACGAATGATTGACCTTCAAATACTTGCGAATATAAGTGATATAGCTTCAAATGCAGGCGAAACAAACGAGATAGCTTCAAATACATGCGAAACACATGATTTAGCTTCAAATCAATGCGAAGTAGAAGGCTTAGCTTCAAATCCATGCGAAACGGATGACTGGGCTTCAAATACTTGCGATTATACGTGATATAACTTCGAATGCAGGCGAAACAAACGAGTTAGCTTCAAATCCATGTGAAACACACCATTTAGCTGCAAATTCATGCGAAACACATGGTTTAGCTTAATATTCGTGCGAAACACATGGTTTAGCTTAATATTCATGCGAATCAAATGGTTCAGCTTCAAATACTTGTGATATACTTGGTTAAGCTTCATCTGCGTGCGAAACTAACTTGTTACCTTCAAATCCAAACCAAACACATGATTTAGCTTCAAATCAGTGCGACGTAGAAGTCTTAGCTACAAATCAATGCGAAACAATAGGTTTAGCTTCAAATACTTGTGATATACATGATTTAGCTTCTACTGCAGGCGAAACAAACGAGTTGGCCTCAAATACAAGCGAATACATGGTTCAGCTTCAAATCAATACGAAGTTGGGGGCTTAGATACAAATCCATGAGAAACGAATGATTTATCTGCAAATACTGGCGAATATAAGTGATATTGGTTCAAATGCAGGAGAAACAAATGAGTTAGCTTCAAATCCGAGCGAAACACATGATTAGCATTCAAATCAATGCGAAGTAGAAGGCTTAGCTTCAAATCCATGCGAAACGGATGACTGGGCTTCAAATACTTGCGATTATACGTGATATAACTTCGAATGCAGGCGAAACAACCGAGTTAGCTTCAAATCCATACCAAACACAAGATTTAGCTTCCAATCAATGCGAAGTAGAAGGCTTAGTTTCAAATCCAAGCGAAACACATGATTTAGCTTCAAATCAATGCGAAGTAGAAGGCTTAGCTTCAAATCCAAGCGAAACATATGGTTTAGCTTAATTTTCACGAGAATCAAATGGTTCAGATTCAAATACTTGTGATATAGATGATTTAGCATCAACTGCATTCGAAACAATCGAGTTAGCTTCAAATCCAAGCGAAACACATGATTTAGCTTCACATCAATGCGAAGTGGAAGGCTTAGCATCAAATACATGAGGAACAAATGGTTTAGGTTCAAATACTTGTGATATATTAGATTTAGCTTCAACAGCATGTGAAGCAAACGAGTTAGCTTCAAATCCATGCGAAACACATAATTTAGATTCAAATCAATGCCAAGTAGAAGCCTTAGCTTCAAATCAATGCGAAACAAACGGTTTAGCTTCAAATCAATGCGAAGTAAAAGGATTGTGATCAAATCCATGCGGAACAAATGGTTTTGCTTCAAATACTTCTGATACACATGATTTAGCTTCAACTGCATGCGACACAAACGAGTTATCTTGAAATCCATGCGGAACACATGATTTAGCTACAAATCAATGCGAAGTCGAAGGCTTAGCTTCAAATCCATACGAGACACATGATTTAGCTCCAAATTCATGCGAAACGCATGGATCATCTTCATAGCTTCATATTCTTGCGAAACAGATGGTTTAGATTCAGATACTTGTGATATACATGATATATCGTCAAATGCAGGCTAAACAAACGACTTAGCTTCAAATCCATTCGATACACATGATTTAGCATTAAATCAATGCGAAGTAGAATGCTAATATTCAAATCCATCCATAACAAATGTTTTAGCTTCAAATGCTTGTGATATACATGATTTAGCTTCAACTACATGCGAAACAAACGAGATAGGTTCAAATGCATGCGAAACACACGATTTAGCATCAAATCAATGCGAAGAAGAAGGCTTAGCTTCAAATCAATGCGAAGTAGAAGGCTTAGCTTCAAATACATGAGAAACAAATGATTTATCTTCAGATAATTGCGATATAAGTGATATAGCTTCAAATGCAGGCGAAACTATCGAGTTAGCTTCAAATCCATGCGAATCACACGATTTAGCTTCAAATCAATGCGAAGTAGAAGGCTTAGCTTTAAATACATGAGAAACAAATAATTTATCTTCAGATAAATGCGATATAAGTGATATAGCTTCAAATCCATGCGAAACACATGATTTAGATTCAAATTCATGCGAATCACATGGATTAGCTTCACAGCATCATATTCTTGCGAAACGGATGGATTATATTCTGATGCTTGTGGTGTACATGTTTTAGCTTCAACTGCATGCTAAACAAACGTGTTAGCTTCAAATCCAAGCGAAACACATGATTTAGCTTCAAATTCATTCGAAGTAGAACACATAGATTCAAAATCATGCGAAACGAACGTTTTAGTTTCAAATACTTGCGAATATAAGTGATATAGCTTCAAATTCAGGAGAAACAAACGATTTAGCTTCCAATCCAAGCGAAACACATAACTCAGCTTCAAATACGTGCGAAACACATGCTTTAGCTTAATATTCATGCAAAACAAATGGTTCAGCTTCAAATACTTGTGATATACACGATTTAGCTTCAACTATATGCGAAACAAACGTGTTAGCTTTAAATCCATGAGAAACACATGATTTAGCTCCAAATCAATGCGAAGTAGAAGTCTTAGCTCCAAATCCATGAGAATCAAATGGTTTTGCTTCAAATACTTGAGATATACATGATTTTGCTTCAACTGCATGCGAAACTAACGAGTTAACTTCAAATCCATGCGAAACACTTGATTTAGCTTCAAATCAATCCGAAGTAGAAGGCTTAGCTCCAAATCCATGAGAATCAAATGGTTTAGCTTCAAATACTCGTGAAATACATGATTTAGCATCAATTATATGCGAAACAAACGTGTTAGCTTCAAATCCATGCGAAACTCATGATTTAGATTCAAATTCATGCGAAGTAGAAGGCTTAGCTTCAAATCAATGCGAAACGAATGATTGACCTTCAAATACTTGCGAATATAAGTGATATAGCCTCAACTGCATGCGAAACAAACGAGTTATCTTCAAATCCAAGCGAAACACATGATTTAGCTTGAAATCAGTGCGAAGTAGAAGGATTAGCATCAAATCCATGCGACCGAAATTATTTAGATTCATATACTTGCGATATAAGTGATATAGCTTCAAATGCAGGCGAAACAAACGAGTGAGCTTCAAATCCAAGCGTAACACATGATTTAGCTTCAATTCAATGCGAAGCCGAAGGCTTAGCATCAAATCCATACGACACAAATGATTTAGCTTCAAATACTTGTTACATACATGATTTAGCTTCAACTGCATGCGAAACAAACGAGTTAGTTTCAAATCCAATCGAAACACTTGATTTAGCTTCAAATTCAAGCGAAGTAGAAGGCTTAGCTTCAAATCCATGCGATACAGATTATTTAGATTCGTATACTTGCGATATAAGTGATATAGCTTGAAATGCAGGCGAAACAAACGAGTGAAATTCAAATCCAAGAGAAACACATGATTTAGCTCCAAATCAATGCGAAGTAGAAGTCTTAGCTCCAAATCCATGAGAATCAAATGGTTTTGCTTCAAATACTTGAGATATACATGATTTTGCTTCAACTGCATGCGAAACTAACGAGTTAACTTCAAATCCATGCGAAACACTTGATTTAGCTTCAAATCAATCCGAAGTAGAAGGCTTAGCTTCAAAACCAATGAGAAACAAATGGTTCAGCTTCAAGTACTTGTGATATACATGATTTAGCTTCAACTGCATGCGAAACAAACGTGTTAGCTTTAAATCCATGCGAAACACATGATTTAGCTCGAAATCAATGCGAAGTAGAAGGCTTAGCTCCAAATCCATGAGAATCAAATGGTTTAGCTTCAAATACTCGTGAAATACATGATTTAGCATCAATTATATGCGAAACAAACGTGTTAGCTTCAAATCCGTGCGAAACTCATGATTTAGATTCAAATTCATGCGAAGTAGAAGGCTTAGCTTCAAATCAATGCGAAACGAATGATTGACCTTCAAATACTTGCGAATATAAGTGATATAGCCTCAACTGCATGCGAAACAAACGAGTTATCTTCAAATCCAAGCGTAACACATGATTTAGCTTCAATTCAATGCGAAGCCGAAGGCTTAGCATCAAATCCATACGACACAAATGATTTAGCTTCAAATACTTGTTACATACATGATTTAGCTTCAACTGCATGCGAAACAAACGAGTTAGTTTCAAATCCAATCGAAACACATGATTTAGCTTCAAATTCAAGCGAAGTAGAAGGCTTAGCTTCAAATCCATGCGATACAGATTATTTAGATTCGTATACTTGCGATATAAGTGATATAGCTTGAAATGCAGGCGAAACAAACGAGTGAAATTCAAATCCAAGAGAAACACATGATTCATCTTCAAATCAATGCGAAGTAGACGGCTTAGCTTCAAATCCATGCGAAACAGATGGTTCAGCTTCAAATAATTGTGATATACATGATTTAGCTTCATCTGCAGGCGAAACAAACGAGTTGGCTTCAAATCCAAGCGAATACATGATTTACCTTCAAATCAATACGAAGTAGGAGGCTTAGCTTCAAATCCATGCGAAACGAGTGATTTATCTTCAAATACTTGCGAATATAAGTGATATAGCGTCAACTGCATGCGAATCAAACGAGTTGGCTTAAATGCAAGCGAATACATGATTTAGTTTCAAATCAATGCGAAGTAGACGGCTTAGCTTCAAATCCATGCGAAACAGATGGTTCAGCTTCAAATAATTGTGATATACATGGTTTAGCTTCATCTGCAGGCGAAACAAACGAGTTGGCTTCAAATCCAAGCGAATACATGATTTAGCTTCAAATCAATACGAACTAGGAGGCTTAGCTTCAAATCCATGCGAAACGAATGATTTATCTTCAAATACTGACGAATATAAGTGATATCGGTACAAATACAGACGAAACAAACGAGCTATCTTCAAATCAATGCGAAACACGTGACTTGGCAACAAATAAATACGTTGTTGAAGGCTTAGCTTCAAATCCATGCGAAACAAATGGTTCAGCTTCAAATAATTGTGATATACATGGTTTAGCTTCAACTGCGTGCGAAACAAACGTGTTAGCTTCAAATTCAGTCGAAACACATGTTTTAGCTACAAATCCATGCGAAGTAGAAGGCTTATCTTCGAAACCATGCGAAACATATGGTTTAGCTTCAAATACTTTTGATATAAATGATTTATCTTTAAATTCATGCGAAACACATCGTTTAGATTCATATTCATGCGAAGCACATGAGTTAACTTTATATTCATGCGAAACAAATTGTTCAGCTTCAAATACTTGTGATATACATGATTGAGCTTCAACTGCATGCGAAACAAAGGAGTTAGCCTCAAATCCGTGCGAAACACATGATTTAGGGTCAAATCAATGCGAAGAAGAAGGCTTAGCTTCAAATCCATGCGAATCAAATGGTTTAGCTTCAAATACTTATGATATACATGATTTAGCTTGAACAGCATGCGAGACAAACGAGTTAGCTTCAAATGCAAGCGAAACACACGATTTAGCTTCAAATTAATGCGAAGTAGGACGCATAGCTTCAAATTCATGCAAAACGAATGGTTTAGCTTCAAATACTTGTGAATATAAGTGATATAGCTTCAAATCCATGCGAAACAAATGACTTATCTTCAAATCCAAGCGAAACACATGATTTAGATTCAAAATCAAGCGAAGTAGAATGCTTAGCTTCAAATCCATGCGAAACGCATGATTTAGCTTCAAATACTTTTTTTATACACGATTTGGCGTCATCTGCATGAATAATCAAAATAGGTTAGCTTCAAATCCAAGCGAAACGCATGATTTAGCTTCAAATCATTGCGAAGTAGAAGGCTTAGCTTCAAATCCATACGAAACACATGATTTAGCTTGAAATCAATGCGAAGTATAAGGCTTAGCTTCAAATCTATGCGAAACAAATGGTTTAGCTTCAAATACTTGTGATACGCATGATTTAGCATGAACTGCAAGCGAAACAAACGAGTTAGCTTCAAATCCATGCTAAACACATGATTTAGCTACAAATCAATGCGAAGTAGAAGGCTTAGCTGCAAATCCATGCGAAGCGAATGGTTTAGCTTCAAATACTTGTGATATACATGATTTAGCTTCAACTGCACGGGAAACAAACGAGTTAGCTTCAAATCCAAGCGAAATACATGAATTAGCCTCAAATTCATGCGAAACACATGATTTAGCTTCAAATCAGTGCGAAGTAGAAGGCTGATTTTCGAATCCATGCGAAAAAAACGGTTTAGCTTCAAATACTTGTGATATACATAATTTAGCTTCAACTGCATGCGACACAAACGAGTTAGCTTCAAATCCAAGCGAAACACATGATTTATCTTCAAGTCAATGCGAAGTTGAAGGCTTTGCTTCAAATCCATGCGAAGCGAATGGTTTAGCTACAAATGCTTGTGATATACATGATTTATCTTCAAATACAGGCGAAAAAAACGAGTTAGCTTCAAATCCATGCGAAACATATGATTTAGCTTCAAATAAATGCGAAATAGACGGCTTAGCTTCAAATACATGAGAAACAAATGATTTATCTTCAGATAATTGCGATGTAAGTGATATGGCTTCAAATGCAGGCGAAACAATCGAGTTAGCTTCAAATCATTGCGAAGTGGAACGCTTAGCTTCAAATACATGAGAAACAAATGGTTTAGCTTCAAATACTTGTGATATACATGATTCAGCTTCAACTGCATGCGAAACAAACGCTTTACCTTCAAATCCAAGCGAAACACATTATTTAAGTTCAAATCAATGCGAAGTGAAAGGCTTAGCTTCAAATACATGAGAAACAGATGGCTTAGCTGCAGATAATTGCGTTATAAGTGATATAGCTTCATATGCAGGCGAAACAAACGAGTTAGCTTCAAATCCAAGCGAAACACATGATTTACCTTCAAATCAATGCGAAATATAAGGCTTAGCTTCAAATCAATGCGACGTAGAAGGCTTATCATCAAATCAATGTGAAACAAGCGGTTTAGCTTCAAATACTTGTGATATACAATGATTTAGCTTCAACTGCATGCGAAACAAACGAGTTAGCTTCAAATCCAAGCGAAACAAATGATTTATCTTCAAATCAATGCGAAGTTGAAGGCTTTGCTTCAAATTCATGCGAAGCGAATGGTTTAGCTTCAAATACTTGTGATATACATGATTTATCTCCAAATACAGGCGAAAAAAACGAGTTAGCTTCAAAACCAAGCGAAACACATGATTTAGATTCAAATCAATGCGAAGTAGAAGGATTAGCTTCAAATTCATGCGAAACAAATGGTTTAGCTTCAAATACTTGCGATATAAATGAAACAGCTTCAAATGAATACGAAACAAACGAGTTAGTTTCAAATCCATGCGAAACATATGATTTAGCATCAAATCAATGCGAAGTAGAAGGCTTAGCTACAAATCAATCCGAAACAAGTGGTTTAGCTTCAAATACTTGTGATAAACATAAATTAGCTTCAACTGCATGCGAAACAAACGAGTTAGCTTCAAATCCAAGCGTAACAAAAGATTTAGCTGCAAATCAATGCGACGTAAAAGGCTTAGCTTAAAATCCATGCGAATCAAACGGTTGAGCTTCAAGTACTTGTGATATACATGATTTATCTTCAAATGCAGGCGAAACAAAAGAGTTAGCTTCATATCCATTCGAAACACATCATTTAGCTACAAATTCATGCGAAACACATGGTTTAGCTCAATAGTCATGCGACACAGTTGGTTTATATTCAGATACTTGTGTTAAACATGATTTAGCTTCAACTGCAAACGAGACAAACGAGTTAGCTTCAAATCCAAGCGAAACACATGATTTACCTTCAAATCACTGCGAAGTAGAAGACTTAGCTTCAAATCAATGCGAAGTAGAAGGCTTAGCTTCAAATGCAGGCGTAGCAAATGAGTTAGCTTCAAATCCAAGCGAATTACATTATTTATCTTCAAATCAATGCGATTTAGAAGGTTTAGCTTCAAATCCACGCGAAACACATGATTTAGCTTCAAATTAATGCGAAGTAGAAGGCTTTGCTTCCAATCCAAGCGAAACACATGATTTAGCTTCAAATCAATGCGAAGTAGAAGGCTTAGCTTCGAATCCATGAGAAACAAATGGCTTAGCTGCAGATAATTGCGATATAATTGATATAGCTTCATATGCAGGCGAAACAATCGAGTTAGCTTCAAATCCATGCGAAACATATGATTTAGCTTCAAATAAATGCGAAATAGACGGCTTAGATTCAAATCCACGCGAAACAAATGGTTTAGCTTCAAATACTTGTGCTATACATGATTTATCTTCAAATGCAGGCGAAACAAAAGAGTTAGCTTCAAAACCAAGCGAAACACATCATTTAGCTTCAAATTTATGCGAATCACATGGTTTAGCTCAATATTCATGCGAAACAGATGGTTTATATTCAGATACTTGTGGTAAACATGATTTAGCTTCAACTGCATGCGAAACAAACGAGTTAGCTTCAAATCCAAGGGAAACACATGATTTATCTTCAAGTCAATGCGAAGTTGAAGGCTTTGTTTCAAATCCATGCGAAGCGAATGGTTTAGCTTCAAATACTTGTGATATACATGATTTATCTTCAAATACAGGCGAAAAAAACGAGTTAGCTTCAAATCCATGCGAAACATATGATTTAGCTTCAAATAAATGCGAAATAGTCGGCTTAGCTTCAAGTAGATGAGAAACAAATGATTTATCTTCAGATAATTGCGATGTAAGTGATATGGCTTCAAATGCAAACGAAACAATCGAGTTAGCTTCAAATCAATGCGAAGTGGAACGCTTAGCTTCAAATACATGAGCAACAATTGGATTAGCTTCAAATACTTGTGATATACATGATTTAGCTTCAACTGCATGCGAAACAAACGAGTTAGCTTCAAAACCAAGCGAAACACATCATTTGGCTTCAAATTCATGCGAAAAATATGATTTAGCTTCAAATAAATGCGAAATAGACGGCTTAGCTTCAAATACATGAGAAACAAATGATTTATCTTCAGATAATTGCGATATAAGTGATATAGATTCAAATGCAGTCGAATCAATCGTGTTAGCTTCAAATTAATGCGAAGTAGGAGGCTTATCTTCAAATCCATGTGAAACAAATGGTTTAGCTTCAAATACTTGTGATATACATGATTTAGCTTCAACTGCATGCGAAACAAACTAGTTAGCTTCAAAACCAAGCGAAACACATGATTTAGCTTCTAATCAATGCGAAGTAGAAGGCTTAGCTTCAAATTCATGCGAAACAAAATGGTTTAGCTTCAAATACTTGTGATATACATAATTTAGCTTCAACTGCATGCGAAATAAACGAGATAGCTTCAAATCCAAGCGAAACACATGATTTATCTTCAAATCAATGCGAAGTTGAAGGCTTTGCTACAAATCCATGCGAAGCGAATGGTTTAGCTTCAAATACTTGTGATATACATGATTTATCTTCAAATACAGGCGAAAATAACGAGTTAGCTGCAAATCCATGCGAAACATATGAATTAGCTTCAAATAAATGCGAAATAGACGGCTTAGCTTCAAATACATGAGAAACAAATGATTTATCTTCAGAAAATTGCGATGTAAGTGATATAGCTTCAAATGCAAGCGAAACAATCGAGTTAGCTTCAAATCCATGCGAAACAAACGAGATAGCTTCAATACCATGCGAAACGCATGATTTAGCTTCGAATCAGTGCGAAATAGAAGGCTGATTTTCGAATCCATGCGAAACAAACGGTTTAGCTTCAAATACTTGTGATATACATGATTTAGCTTCAACTGCATGCGAAACAAACGAGTTATCTTTAAATCCATGCGAAACACATGATCTAACTTAAAATCAATACGAAGTAGAAGGTCTATCTTCGAATCCATGCAAACAAAATCCAAGCTTCAAATATTAGCGATATATATGTTTTAGTTTCAAATGCAGGCGAAACAAACGAGTTAGCTTCAAATCCATGCGAAACAAACGAGGTAGCTTCAATTCCATGCGAAACGCATGATTTAGCTTCGAATCAGTGCGAAATAGAAGGCTGATTTTCGAATCCATGCGAAACAAACGGTTTAGCTTCAAATACTTGTGATATACATGATTTAGCTTCAGCTGCATGCGAAACAAACGTGTTAGCTTTAAATCCATGCGAAACACATGATTTAGCTCCAAATCAATGCGAAGTAGAAGGCTTAGCTCAAAATCCATGCGAAACAAATGGAATAGTTACAAATACTTATGATATACGTGATTTAGCTTCAACTGCATGCGAAACAAACTTGTTAGCTTCAAATACAAGGGAAACACATGATTTAGATTCAAATTCATGCGAAGTAGAAGGCTTAGCTTCAAATCCCAGCGGAACACATTATTTAGCTTCAAATTAATGCTAAGTAGATGACTTGGTTACAAATTCTTGTGAATCAAATGGTATAGCTTCAAATACTTGTGATATACATGATTTAACTTCCGCTGCAAGCGAAACAAACGATTTAGCTTCATACCTAAGGAGACACATGATTTAACATCAAATCAATGCGAAGTAGAAGGCGTAGCTTCAAATCAATGCGAACCAAATGGTTTAACATCAAATACTTGTGATATATATGATTTAGATTCAAATGCATGCGCAACAAACGAGTTATCTTGAAATCCATAAGGAACACATGATTTAGCTGCAAATTAATGCGAACTAGAAGGCTTAGCTTTAAAACCATACGAAACGAATTATTTGGTTTCAAATACTTGCGAATATAAGTGATATAGCTTCAAATGCAGACGAAACGAAAGAGTGAGATTCAAATCCAAGCGTAGCACATGATTTAGCTTCAAATCAATGTGAAGTAGAAGGCTTAGCTTCAAATCCATGCGAAACAAATGGTTTAGCTTCAAATACTTGCGAACATAAGAGATATAGCTTCAAATTCAGGCGAAACAAACGAGTTAGATTTAAATCCATGCGGAAGAAACGAGATAGCTTCAAATCCATGAGAAACTCATGATTTAGCTCCAAATCAATGCGAAGTAGAAGGCTTAGCTCCAAATCCATGGGAATCAAATGGTTTAGCTTCAAATATTTGTGATATACATGATTTATCTTCAACTGCGTGCGAAACAAACGAGTTAGCTCCAAATCCAAGCGAAACACTTGATTTAGCTTCAAATCAATGCGAAGTCGAAGGCTGATCTTCGAATCCTTGCGAAACAAATGGTTTAGCTTCAAATGCTTGTGATATACATGATTTAGCTGCAACAGCATGCGAAACAAACTAGTAGCTTCAAATCCATGCGAAACAAACGTGTTAGCTTTAAATCCATGCGAAACTCATGATTTAGCTCCAAATCAATGCGAATTAGAAGGCTTAGCTCCAAATCCATGGGAATCAAATGGTTTAGCTTCAAATACTTGTGATATACATGATTTTGCTTCAACTGCATGCGAAACAAACGAGTTAGCTTCAATCCATGCGAAACGAATGATTTAGCTTCAAATACTTGCGAGCATAAGTGATATAGCATCAACTGCATGCGAAACAAACGATTTTTCTTCAAATCCATACGAATCACTTGATTTAGCTTCAAATCAATGCGAAGTAGAAGGATTAGCATCAAATCCATGCGATACAGATTATTTAGATTCATATACTTGCGATATAAGTGATATAGCTTCAAATGCAGTCGAAACAAAAGAGTGAACTTCAAATCCAAGCGAAACACATGATTCATCTTCAAATCAATGCGAAGTAGACGGCTTAGCTTCAAATCCATGCGAAACAAATGGTTCAGCTTCAAATAATTGTGATATACATGATTTAGCTTCAACTGCAGGCGAAACAAACGAGTTGGCTTCAAATCCATGCGAAACACATGATTTAACTTCAAATCAATGCGAAATAGAAGGCTTAGCTTCAAAAACAATGCGAAACAAATGGTTTAGCTTCAAATACTTGAGATATACATGATTGAGCTTCAACTGCATGCGAAACAATCGAGTTATCTTGAAATCCAGGCAGAACACATGATTTAGCTACAAATCAATGCGAAGTCGAAGGCTTAACTTCAAATCCATGCGAAACAAACGGTTTAGCTTCAAATATTTGTGATATACATGATTTTGCTTCAACTGCATGCGAAACAAACGAATTAGCTTCAAATCCATGCGAAACAAACGAGTTAGCTTCAAATCCATGCGAAACTCATGATTTAGCTTCAAATCAATGTGAAATAGAAGGCTTAGCTTCAAAAACAATGCGAAACAAATGGTTTAGCTTCAAATACTTGAGGTATACATGATTGAGATTTAACTGCATGCGAAACAATCGAGTTATCTTGAAATACAGGCGGAACACATGATTTAGCTACAAATCAATGCGAAGTCGAAGGCTTAACTTCAAATCCATGCGAAACAAATGGTTTAGCTTCAAATATTTGTGATATATATGATTTAGATTCAACTGCATGCGAAACAAACGTGTTAGCTTTAAATCCATGCGAAACGCACGATTTAGCTCCAAATCAAAGCGAAGTAGAAGGCTTAGCATCAATTCCATGCGACACAAATGATTTAGCTTCAAATACTTGCGATATAAGTGATATAGCTTCAAATGCAGGAGAAACAAAGGAGTGAGCTTCAAATCCATGCGTAAGACATGATTTAGCTTCAAATCAATGCGAAGGAGAAGGCTTAGCTTCAAATCCATGCGAAACAAATGGATTAGCTTCAAATACTTGTGAGATACATAATTGAGCTTCAACTGCAGGCGAAACAAACGAGTTAGCTTCAAATCCATGCGAAACAAACGAGATTGCTTCAATTCTATGCGAAACGCATGATTTATCTTCGAATCAGTGCGAAATAGAAGGCTGATTTTCGAATCCATGCGAAAAAAACGGTTTAGCTTCAAATACTTGTGATATACATGATTTAGCTTCAACTGCATGCGAAACAAACGTGTTAGCTTTAAATCCATGCGAAACACATGATATAGCTCGAAATCAATGCGAAGTAGAAGGCTTAGCTCCAAATCCATGAGAATCAAATGGTTTAGCTTCAAATACTTGTGATATACATGATTTAGCTTCAACTGCATGCGAAACTAACGAGTTAACTTCAAATCCAAGCGAAACACTTGATTTAGCTTCAAATCAATGCGAAATAGAAGGCTTAGTTTAAAAACCAATGCCAAACAAATGATTTAGCTGCAAATACTTGTGATATACATGATTTTGGTTCAACTGCACGCGGAACAAATGAGTTAGCTTCAAATCCATGCGAAACAAACGAGTTAGCTTCAAATCCATGCGAAACTCATGATTTAGCTTCAAATCAATGCGAAATAGAAGGCTGATTTTCGAATCCATGCGAAACGAATGATTTAGCTTCAAATACTTGCGAACATAAGTGATATAGCTTCAACTGTATGCGAAACAAACGAGTTTGCTTCAAATCCAAACGAAACACTTTATTTAACTTCAAATCAATGCGAAGTAGAAGGCTTAGCTTCAAATCCATGCGAATAAAATGGTTTTGCTTCACATACTTGTGATATACATGATTTAGCCTCAACTGGATGCGAAACAAAGGAGTTATATTCAAATCCATGCCGAACACATGATATAGCTACAAATCAATGCGAAGTAGAAGGCTTAGCTTTAAATCCATGCGTAACAAATGGCTTAGCTTCAAATACTTGTTATATACATGATTTAGCTTCAACTGCATGCGAAACAAACAAGTTAGTTTCAAATCCAATCGAAACACATGAGTTAGCTTCAAATTCAAGCGAAGTAGAATGCTTAGCTTCAAATCCATGCCAAACGAATTATTTGGCTTCAAATACTTACGAATATAAGTGATATAGATTCAACTGCATGCGATACAAACGAGTTATCTTCTAATCCATGCGAAACACATGATTTAGCTTCAAATCAATGCGAAGTAGAAGGATTAGCATCAAATCCATGCGATACAGATTATTTAGATTCATATACTTGCGATATAAGTGATATAGCTTCAAATGCAGGCGAAGCAAAAGAGTGAACTTCAAATCCAAGCGAAACACATGATTCATCTTCAAATCAATGCGAAGTAGACGGCTTAGCTTCAAATCCATGCGAAACAAATGGTTCAGCTTCAAATAATTGTGATATACATGATTTAGCTTCAAATCCATGCGAAACGAGTGATTTATCTTCAAATACTTGCGAATATAAGTGATATAGCGTCAACTGCATGCGAATCAAACGAGTTGGCTTAAATGCAAGCGAATACATGATTTAGCTTCAAATCAATGCGAAGTAGAACGCTTAGCTTCAAATCCATGCGAATAAAATGGTTTAGCTTCACATACTTGTGATAAACATGATTTAGCTTCAACTGCATGCGAAGAAAACGAGTTAGCTTCAATTCCATGCGAAACATATGATTTAGCTTCAAATCAGTGCGAAATAGACGGCTTAGATTCAAATACATGAGAAGCAAATGATTTATCTTCAGTTAATTGCGATATAAGTGATATAAATTTAAATGCAGTCGATTCAATCGAGTTAGCTTCAAATTAATGCGAAGTAGGAGGCTTATCTTCAAATCCATGCGAAACAAATGGTTTAGCTTAAAATACATGTGATATACATGATTTAGCTTCAACTGCATGCGAAACAAACGAGTTAGCTTCAAATCCAAGCGAAACACATGATTTATCTTCAAGTCAATGCGAAGTTGAAGGCTTTGCTTCAAATCCATGCGAAGCGAATGGTTTAGCTTCAAATACTTGTGATATACATGATTTATCTTCAAATACAGGCAAAAAAAACGAGTTAGCTCCACATCCATGCGAAACATATGATTTAGCTTCAAATAAATGCGAAATAGACGGCTTAGCTTCAAATACATGAGAAACACATGATTTATATTCAGATAATTGCGATATAAGTGATATAGATTCAAATGCAGTCGAATCAATCCAGTTAGCATCAAATTAATGCGAAGTAGGAGGCTTATCTTCAAATCCATGCGAAACAAATGGTTTAGCATCAAATACTTGTGATATACATGATTTAGCTTCAACTGCATGCGAAACAAACGTGTTAGCTTCAAATCCAAGCGAAACACATGATTTCACTTCAAGTCAATGCGAAGTTGAAGGCTTTGCTTCAAATCCACGCGAAGCGAATGGTTTACCTTCAAATAGTTGTGATATACATGATTTATCTTCAAATACAGGCGAAAAAAACGAGTTAGCTTCAAATCCATGCGAAACATATGATTTAGCTTCAAATAAATGCGAAATAGAAGGCTTAGCTTCAAATTCATGCGATAGAAATGGTTTAGCTTCAAATACTTGTGATATACATGAGGCAGCTTCAACTGCATGCGAAACAAACGAGTTAGCTTCAAAACCAAGCGAAACACCTGATTTAGATTCAAATCAATGCGAAGTAGAAGGCTTAGCTTCAAATTCATGCGAAGCGAATGGTTTAGCTTCAAATCAATGCGAAATAGAAGGCTGATTTTCGAATCCATGCGAAACGAATGATTTAGCTTCAAATACTTGCGAACATAAGTGATATAGCTTCAACTGTATGCGAAACAAACGAGATTGCTTCAAATCCAAACGAAACACTTTATTTAACTTCAAATCAATGCGAAGTAGAAGGCTTAGCTTCAAATCCATGCGAATAAAATGGATTAGCTTCACATACTTGTGATATACATGATTTAGCTTCAACTGGATGCGAAACAAAGGAGTTATCTTCAAATCCATGCCGAACACATGATATAGCAACAAATCAATGCGAAGTAGAAGGCTTTGCTTCAAATCCATGCGATGCGAATGGTTTAGCTTCAAATACTTGTGATATACATGATTTATCTTCAAATACAGGCGAAAAAAACGAGTTAGCTTCACATCCATGCGAAACAGATGATTTAGCTTCAAATAAATTCGAAATAGACGGCTTAGCCTCAAATACATGAGAAACAAATGATTTATCTTCAGATAATTTCGATGTAAGTGATATAGTTTCAAATGCAGGCGAAACAATCGAGTTAGCTTCAAATCAATGCGAAGTGGAACGCTTAGCTTCAAATCCACGCTATACAAATGGTTTAGCTTCAAATACTTGTGCTATACATGATTTATCTTCAAATGCAGGCGAAACAAAAGAGTTAGCTTCATATCCATGCGAAACAAATGCTTTAGCTTGAAATACTTGTGATATACATGATGCAGCTTCAAATGCAGGCGAAACAAACGAGTTAGCTTCAAATCCATGCGAAACACATGATTTAGATTCAAATCAATGCGAAGTACATGGCTTATCTTCAAATACATGAGAAACAAATGATTTATCTTCAGATAATTGCGATATAAGTGATATAGATTCAAATGCAGTCGAATCAATCGAGTTAGCTTCAAATTAATGCGAAGTAGGAGGATTATCTTCAAATCCATGCGAAACAAATGGTTTAGCTTCAAATACTTTTGATATACATGATTTAGCTTCAACTGCATGCCAAAAAAACGAGTTAGTTTCAAATCCATGCGAAACATATGATTCAGCATCAAATCAATGCGAAGTAGCAGGCTTAGCCTCAAATACATGAGAAACAAATGATTTATCTTCAGATAATTGCGATATATGTCATATAGCTTCAAATGCACGCGAAACAATCGAGTTAGATTCAAATCCATGCGAAATACATGATTTAGATTCAAATCAATGCGAATTGGAAGGCTTAGCTTCAAATCCATGCGAATCAAACGGTTTAGATTCAGATACTTGTGATAAACATGATTTAGCTTCAACAGCATGCGAAACAAACAAGCTTGCTTCAAATCCCAGCGAAACACATGATTTAGCTGCAAATCAATGCGAAGTAGAAGGGTTAGCTTCAAATCCATGCGAATCAAACGGTTGAGCTTCAGATACTTGTGATATACATGATTTATGTCCAAATGCAGGCGAAACAAAAGAGTTAGCTTCAAATCCATGCGAAACACATGATTTAGCTTCAAATCAATGCGAAGTACAAGGCTTATGTTCAAATACATGAGAAACATGATTTATCATCAGATAATTGAGATAAATGTGATATAGATGCAAATGCAGGCGAAACAATCGAGTTAGCTTCAAATCTATGCGAAATGGAACGCTTAGCTTCAAATACATGAGAAACAAATGGTTTAGCTTCAAATACTTGTGATATACATGATTTAGCTTCAACTGCATGCGAAAGAAACGAGTTTGCTTCAAATCCAAGCGAAACACATGATTTATCTTCAAGTCAATGCGAAGTTGAAGGCTTTGCTTCAGATCCATGCGATGCGAATGGTTTAGCTTCAAATACTTGTGATATACATGATTTATCTTCAAATACAGGCAAAAAAAACGAGTTAGCTTCACATCCATGCGAAACAGATGATTTAGCTTCAAATAAATTCGAAATAGACGGCTTAGCCTCAAATACATGAGAAACAAATGATTTATCTTCAGATAATTGCGATGTAAGTGATATAGCTTCAAATGCAGGCGAAACAATCGAGTTAGCTTCAAATCAATGCGAAGTGGAACGCTTAGCTTCAAATCCACGCGCTACAAATGGTTTAGCTTCAAATACTTGTGCTATACGTGATTTATCTTCAAATGCAGGCGAAGCAAAAGAGTTAGCATCAAAACCAAGCGAAACACATCATTTAGCTTCAAATTCATGCGAATCACATAGTTTAGCTCAATATTCATGCGAAACAGATGGTTTATATTCAGGTACTTGTGATAAACATGATTTAGCTTCAACTGCATGCGAAACAAACGAGTTAGCTTCAAAACCAAGCGAAACACATGATTTAGCTTCAAATCAATGCGAAGTAGAAGGCTTAGCTTCAAATTCATGCGACGTAGAAGGCTTATCATCAAATCAATGCGAAACAAATGGTTTAGCTTCAAATACTTGTGATATACATGATTTAGCTTCAACTGCATGCGAAACAAACGAGTTAGCTTCAAAACCAAGCGAAACACATGATTTAGCTGCAAATCAATGCGAAGTAGAAGGCTTAGCTTCAAATCCATGTGAATCAAACGGTTTAGCTTCAAATACTCGTGATATACATGATTTATCTTCAAATGTAGGCGAAACAAAAGAGTTAGCTTCAAATCCATGCGAAACACATCATTTGGCTTCAAATTCATGCGAAACACATGGTTTAGATTCATAGATTCATATTCTTGCGAAACAGATGGTTTAGATTCAGATACTTGTGATAAACATGATCTAGCTTCAACTGCTTGCGAAACAAACATGTTAGCTTCAAATCCAAGAGAAACACATGATTTAAATTCAAATCAATGTCAAGTAGAAGGCTTAGCTTCAAATCCATGCGAAACAAATGCTTTAGCTTCAAATACTTTTGATAAACATGATTTAGCTTCAACTGCATGCGAAACAAACGAGTTCGCTTTAAATCCATGCGAAACACATGATTTAGCTCCAAATCAATGCGAAGTAGAAGACTGATCTTCGAATACATGCGAAACAAATGGTTTAGCTTAAAATACTTGTGATATACATTATTGAGATTCAACTGCATGCGAAATAAACGAGTTAGCTTCAAATCCAAGCGAAACACTTGATTTTGCTGCAAATCAATGCGAAGTAGATGGCTTATCTTCAAATCCATACGAATCAAATGGATTAGCTTCAAATACTTGCGAATATAAGTGATATAGCTTCATATGCAGACGAAACGAAAGAGTGAGATTCAAATCCAAGCGTAGCACATGATTTAGCTTCAAATCAATGTGAAGTAGAAGGCTTAGCTTCAAATTCATGCGAAACAAGTGGTTTAGCTTCAATTACTTGTGATATACATGATGCAGCTTCAAATGCAGGCGAAACAAACGAGTTAGCTTCAAATCCATGCGAAACACATGATTTAGATTCAAATCAATGCGAAGTACATGGCTTATCTTCAAATACATGAGAAACAAATGATTTATCTTCAGATAATTGCGATATAAGTGATATAGATTCAAATGCAGTCGAATCAATCGTGTTAGCTTCAAATTAATGCGAAGTAGGAGGCTTATCTTCAAATCCATGCGAAACAAATGGTTTAGCTTCAAATACTTGTGATATACATGATTTAGCTTCAACTGCATGCGAAACAAACGAGTTAGCTTCAAATCCAAGCGAAACACATGATTTATCTTCAAATCAATGCGACGTAGAAGGCTTATCATCAAATCAATGCGAAAAAAATGGTTTAGCTTCAAATACTTGTGATATACATGATTTAGCTTCAACTGCATGCGAAACAAACGAGTTAGCTTCAAAACCAAGCGAAACACATGATTTAGCTGCAAATCAATGCGAAGTAGAAGGCTTAGCTTCAAATACATGAGAAGCAAATGATTTATCTTCAGATAATTGCGATATAAGTGATATAGATTCAAATGCAGTCGAATCAATCGAGTTAGCTTCAAATTAATGCGAAGTAGAAGGCTTAGCTTCAAATTCATGCGAAACAAAATGGTTTAGCTTCAAATACTTGTGATATACATAATTTAGCTTCAACTGCATGCGAAAGAAACGAGTTAGCTTCAAATTCAAGCGAAACACATGATTCAGCATCAAATCAATGCGAAGTAGCAGGCTTAGCCTCAAATACATGAGAAACAAATGATTTATCTTCAGATAATTGCGATATATGTCATATAGCTTCAAATGCACGCGAAACAATCGAGTTAGATTCAAATCCATGCGAAATACATGATTTAGATTCAAATCAATGCGAATTGGAAGGCTTAGCTTCAAATCCATGCGAATCAAACGGTTTAGATTCAGATACTTGTGATAAACATGATTTAGCTTCAACAGCATGCGAAACAAACAATTTTGCTTCAAATCCCAGCGAAACACATGATTTAGCTGCAAATCGATGCGAAGTAGAAGGGTTAGCTTCAAATCCATGCGAATCAAAAGGTTGAGCTTCAAATACTTGTGATATACATGATTTATCTTCAAATGCAGGCGAAACAAAAGAGTTAGCTTCATATCCATGCGAAACAAATGCTTTAGCTTGAAATACTTTTGATAAACATGATTTAGCTTCAACTGCATGCGAAACAAACGAGTTAGCTTCAAATCCCAGCGAAACACATGATTTAGCTGCAAATCAATGCGAAGTAGAAGGGTTAGCTTCAAATCCATGCGAATCAAACGGTTGAGCTTCAGATACTTGTGATATACATGATTTATCTTCAAATGCAGGCGAAACAAAAGAGTTAGCTTCAAATCCATGCGAAACACATCATTTGGCTTCAAATTCATGCGAAACACATGGTTTAGATTCATAGATTCATATTCTTGCGAAACAGATGGTTTAGATTCAGATACTTGTGATAAACATGATCTAGCTTCAACTGCTTGCGAAACAAACATGTTAGCTTCAAATCCAAGAGAAACACATGATTTAAATTCAAATCAATGTCAAGTAGAAGGCTTATCTTCAAATCCATGCGAAACAAATGCTTTAGCTTCAAATACTTTTGATAAACATGATTTAGCTTCAACTGCATGCGAAAGAAACGAGTTAGCTTCAAATCCAAGCGAAACACATGATTTACCTTCAAGTCAATGCGAAGTTGAAGGCTTTGCTTCAAATCCATGCGATGCGAATGGTTTAGCTTCAAATACTTGTGATATACATGATTTATCTTCAAATACAGGCGAAAAAAACGAGTTAGCTTCACATCCATGCGAAATAGATGATTTAGCTTCAAATAAATTCGAAATAGACGGCTTAGCCTCAAATACATGAGAAACAAATGATTTATCTTCAGATAATTGCGATGTAAGTGATATAGCTTCAAATGCAGGCGAAACAATCGAGTTAGCTTCAAATCAATGCGAAGTGGAACGCTTAGCTTCAAATCCACGCGATACAAATGGTTTAGCTTCAAATACTTGTGCTATACATGATTTATATTCAAATGCAGGCGAAGCAAAAGAGTTAGCTTCAAAACCAAGCGAAACACATCATTTAGCTTCAAATTCATGCGAATCACATAGTTTAGCTCAATATTCATGCGAAACAGATGGTTTATATTCAGGTTCTTGTGATAAACATGATTTAGCATCAACTGCATGCGAAACAAACGAGTTAGCTTCAAAACCAAGCGAAACACATGATTTAGATTCAAATCAATGCGAAGTAGAAGGCTTAGCTTCAAATTCATGCGAAACAAATGGTTTAGCTTCAATTACTTGTGATATACATGATGCAGCTTCAAATGCAGGCGAAACAAACGAGTTAGCTTCAAATCCATACGAAACACATGATTTAGATTCAAATCAATGCGAAGTACATGGCTTATCTTCAAATACATGAGAAACAAATGATTTATCTTCAGATAATTGCGATATAAGTGATATAGCTTCATAAGCAGGCCAAACAATCGAGTTAGCTTCAAATCCATGCGAAAAACATGATTTAGCTTCAAATCAATGCGAAGTACAAGGCTTATCTACAAATACATGAGAAGCAAATTATTTATCTTCAGATAATTGCGATATAAGTTATATAGATTCTAATGCAGTCGAATCAATCGAGTTAGCTTCAAATCCATGCGAAACACACGATTTAGCTTCAAATCCATGCGAAGTAGAAGGCTTAGTTTCAAATTCATACGAAACACATGATTTAGCTTCAAATCAGTACGAAGTAGAAGGCTTAATTTCAAATCCTTGCGAATCAAATGGTTTAGCTTAAAATACTTGTGATATACATGATTCAGCTTCAACTGCATGCGAAACAAACGAGTTAGCTTCAAAATCAAGCGAAAAACATGATTTAGATTCAAATCAATGCGAAATAGAAGGCTTAGCTTCAAATCAATGCGACGTAAAAGGCTTATCATCAAATCAATGCGAAATAAATGATTTAGCATCAAATACTTGTGATATACATGATTTAGCTTCAACTGCATGCGAAACAAACGAGTTAGCTTCAAAACCAAGCGAAACACATGAATTAGCTGCAAATCAATGCGAAGTAGAAGGCTTAGCTTCAAATCCATGTGAATCAAACGGTTTAGCTTCAAATACTCGTGATATACATGATTTATCTTCAAATCCATGCGAAACAAATGCTTTAGCTTCAAATACTTTTGATAAACATGACTTAGCTTCAACTGCATGCGAAACAAACGAGTTAGCTTCAAATCCATGCGAAACATATGATTTAGCTTCAAATAAATGCGATATAGACGGCTTAGCTTCAAATACATGAGAAGCGAATGATTTATCTTCAGATAATTGCGATATAAGTGATATAGATTCAAATGCAGTCGAATCAATCGACATAGCTTCAAATTAATGCGAAGTAGAAGGCTTAGCTTCAAATCCATGCGAATCAAACGGTTTAGATTCAGATACTTGTGATAAACATGATTTAGCTTCAACAGCATGCGAAACAAACAATTTTGCTTCAAATCCCAGCGAAACACATGATTTAGCTGCAAATCGATGCGAAGTAGAAGGGTTAGCTTCAAATCCATGCGAATCAAAAGGTTGAGCTTCAAATACTTGTGATATACATGATTTATCTTCAAATGCAGGCGAAACAAAAGGGTTAGCTTCATATCCATGCGAAACAAATGCTTTAGCTTGAAATACTTTTGATAAACATGATTTAGCTTCAACTGCATGCGAAACAAACGAGTTAGCTTCAAATCCCAGCGAAACACATGATTTAGATTCAAATCAATGCGAAGTAGAAGTCTTAGCTTCGAATTCATGCGAAACAAATGGTTTAGCTTCAAATACTTGTGCTATACATGATTTAGCTTCAACTGCATGCGAAACAAACGCTTTACCTTCAAATCCAAGCGAAAAACATGATTTACGTTCAAATCAATGCGAAGTGGAAGGCTTAGTTTCAAATTCATGAGAAACAAATGGTTTAGCTTCAAATACTTGTGATATACATGATTCAGCTTCAACTGCATGCGAAACAGACGAGTTAGCTTCAAAACCAAGCGAAACACATGATTTAGATTCAAATCAATGCGAAGTAGAAGTCTTAGCTTCGAATTCATGCGAAACAAATGGTTTAGCTTCAAATACTTGTGATATACATGATTTAGCTTCAACTGCATGCGAAACAAACGAGTTTTCTTCAAACCCAAACGAAACACTTGATTGAGCTTCAAATCAATGCGAAGTAGGAGGCTTAGCTTCAAATCCATGCGAATCAAATGGTTTAGCTTCAAATACTTGTGATACACATGATATAGCTTCAACTGAATGCGAAACAATCGTGTTATCTTTAAATCCATGCGAAACAAATGGCTTAGCTTCAAATACTTGTGATATACATGATTCAGCTTCAACTGCATGCGAAACAAACGAGTTAGCATCAAATCCATGCGAAAAATATGATTTAGCTTCAAATCAATGCGCAATAGACGGCTTAGTTTCAAATACATGAGAAGCAAATGATTTATCTTCAGATAATTGCGATATAAGTGATATAGATTCAAATGCAGTCGAATCAATCGAGTTAGCTTCAAATCCATGCGAAACACACGTTTTAGCTTCAAAACAATGCGAGGTAGAAGGCTTAGTTTCAAATTCAAACGAAACACATGATTTAGCTTCAAATCAGTACGAAGTAGAAGGCTTAATTTCAAATCCATGCGAATCAAATGGTTTAGCTTAAAATGCTTGTGATATACATAATTTAGCTTCAACTGCATGCGGAAGAAACGAGTTAGCTTCAAATCCAAGCGAAACACATGATTTACCTTCAAGTCAATGCGAAGTTGAAGGCTTTGCTTCAAATCCATGCGATGCGAATGGTTTAGCTTCAAATACTTGTGATATACATGATTTATCTTCAAATACAGGCGAAAAAAACGAGTTAGCTTCACATCCATGCGAAATAGATGATTTAGCTTCAAATAAATTCGAAATAGACGGCTTAGCCTCAAATACATGAGAAACAAATGATTTATCTTCAGATAATTGCGATGTAAGTGATATAGCTTCAAATGCAGGCGAAACAATCGAGTTAGCTTCAAATCAATGCGAAGTGGAACGCTTAGCTTCAAATCCACGCGATACAAATGGTTTAGCTTCAAATACTTGTGCTATACATGATTTATATTCAAATGCAGGCGAAGCAAAAGAGTTAGCTTCAAAACCAAGCGAAACACATCATTTAGCTTCAAATTCATGCGAATCACATAGTTTAGCTCAATATTCATGCGAAACAGATGGTTTATATTCAGGTTCTTGTGATAAACATGATTTAGCATCAACTGCATGCGAAACAAACGAGTTAGCTTCAAAACCAAGCGAAACACATGATTTAGCTTCAAATCAATGCGAAGTAGGAGGCTTAGCTTCAAATTCATGCGACGTAGAAGGCTTATCATCAAATCAATGCGAAACAAATGGTTTAGCTTCAAATACTTGTGATATACATGATTTAGCTTCAACTGCATGCGAAACAAACGAGTTAGCTTCAAAACCAAGCGAAACACATGATTTAGCTGCAAATCAATGCGAAGTAGAAGGCTTAGCTTCAAATACATGAGAAGCAAATGATTTATCTTCAGATAATTGCGATATAAGTGATATAGATTCAAATGCAGTCGAATCAATCGAGTTAGCTTCAAATTAATGCGAAGTAGAAGGCTTAGCTTCAAATTCATACGAAAGGAATGGTTTAGCTTCAAATACTTGTGATATACATGATTCAGCTTCAACTGCATGCGAAACAGACGAGTTAGCTTCAAAACCAAGCGAAACACATGATTTAGATTCAAATCAATGCGAAGTAGAAGGCTTAGCTTCGAATACATGCGAAACAAATGGTTTAGCTTCAAATACTTGTGATATACATGATTTAGCTTCAACTGCATGCGTAACAAACGACTTAGCTTCAAAACCAAGCAAAACACAAGATTTATCTTCAAATCAATGCGTAGTAGAAGGCTTAGCTTCAAATTCATGCGAAAGAAATGGTTTAGCTTCAAATACTTGTGATATACATGATTCAGCTTCAGCTGCATGCGAAAAAGACGAGTTAGCTTCAAAACCAAGCAAAACACATGATTTAGATTCAAATCAATGCGAAGTAGAAGGCTTAGCTTCGAATTCATGCGAAACAAATGGTTTAGCTTCAAATACTTGTGATATACATGATTCAGCTTCAAATGCAGGCGAAACAAACGAGTTAGCTTCAAATCCATGCGAAAAACATGATTTAGCTTCAAATCAATGCGAAGTACAAGGCTTATCTTCAAATACATGAGAAACAAATGATTTATCTTCAGATAATTGCGATGAAAGTGATATAGCTTCAAATGCAGGCGAAACAATCGAGTTAGCTTCAAAACAATGCGAAGTGGAACGCTTAACTTCAAATACATGGGAAAAAAAGGTTTAGCTTCAAATACTTGTGATATACATGATTCAGCTTCAACTGCTTGCGAAACAAACGAGTTAGCTTCAAAATCAAGCGAAACACATGATTTAGATTCAAATCAATGCGAAATAGAAGGCTTAGCTTCAAATTCATGCGACGTAGAAGGCTTATCATCAAATTAATGCGAAATAAATGGTTTAGCTTAAAATACTTGTGATATACATGATTTAGCTTCAACTGCGTGCGAAACAAACGAGTTAGCTTCAAAACCAAGCGAAACACATGATTTAGCTGCAAATCAATGCGAAGTAGAAGGCTTAGCTTCAAATACATGAGAAGCAAATGATTTATCTTCAGATAATTGCGATATAAGTGATATAGATTCAAATGCAGTCGAATCAATCGAGTTAGCTTCAAATTAATGCGAAGTAGAAGGCTTAGCTTCGAATTCATGCGAAACAAATGGTTTAGCTTCAATTACTTGTGATATACATTATGCAGCTTCAAATGCAGGCGAAACAAACGAGTTAGCTTCAAATCCATACGAAACACATGATTTAGATTCAAATCAATGCGAAGTACATGGCTTATCTTCAAAGACATGAGAAACAAATGATTTATCTTCAGATAATTGCGATATAAGTGATATAGCTTCATAAGCAGGCCAAACAATCGAGTTAGCTTCAAATCCATGCGAAACACACGATTTAGCTTCAAATCAATGTGAAGTAGAAGGCTTAGTTTCAAATTCATACGAAACACATGATTTAGCTTCAAATCAGTACGAAGTAGAAGGCTTAATTTCAAATCCTTGCGAATCAAATGGTTTAGCTTAAAATACTTGTGATATACATGATTTAGCTTCAACTGCATGCGTAACAAACGACTTAGCTTCAAAACCAAGCAAAACACAAGATTTAGCTTCAAAACAATGCGAAGTGGAACGCTTAACTTCAAATACATGAGAAACAAATGGTTTAGCTTCAAATACTTGTGATATACATGATTCAGCTTCAACTGCATGCGAAACAAACGAGTTAGCTTCAAAATCAAGCGAAAAACATGATTTAGATTCAAATCAATGCGAAATAGAAGGCTTAGCTTCAAATCAATGCGACGTAAAAGGCTTATCATCAAATCAATGCGAAATAAATGATTTAGCATCAAATACTTGTGATATACATGATTTAGCTTCAACTGCATGCGAAACAAACGAGTTAGCTTCAAAACCAAGCGAAACACATGAATTAGCTGCAAATCAATGCGAAGTAGAAGGCTTAGCTTCAAATCCATGTGAATCAAACGGTTTAGCTTCAAATACTCGTGATATACATGATTTATCTTCAAATCCATGCGAAACAAATGCTTTAGCTTCAAATACTTTTGATAAACATGACTTAGCTTCAACTGCATGCGAAACAAACGAGTTAGCTTCAAATCCATGCGAAACATATGATTTATCTTCAAATAAATGCGATATAGACGGCTTAGCTTCAAATACATGAGAAGCAAATGATTTATCTTCAGATAATTGCGATATAAGTGATATAGATTCAAATGCAGTCGAATCAATCGAGATAGCTTCAAATTAATGCGAAGTAGAAGGCTTAGCTTCAAATTCATGCGAAACAAATGGTTTAGCTTCAATTACTTGTGATATACATGATGCAGCTTCAAATGCAGGCGAAACAAACGAGTTAGCTTCAAATCCATACGAAACACATGATTTAGATTCAAATCAATGCGAAGTACATGGCTTATCTTCAAATACATGAGAAACAAATGATTTATCTTCAGATAATTGCGATATAAGTGATATAGATTCAAATGCAGTCGAATCAATCGAGTTAGCTTCAAATTAAAGCGAAGTAGGAGGATTATCTTCAAATCCATGCGAATCAAATGGTTTAGCTTAAAATACTTGTGATATACATGATTTAGCTTCAACTGTATGCGTAGCAAACGACTTAGCTTCAAAACCAAGCAAAACACAAGATTTAGCTTCAAAACAATGCGAAGTGGAACGCTTAACTTCAAACACATGAGAAACAAATGGTTTAGCTTCAAATACTTGTGATATACATGATTTAGCTCCAACTGCATGCGAAACAAAGGAGTTAGCTTCAAATCCAACCGAAACACATGATTTAACTTCAAGTCAATGCGAAATATAAGGCTTAGCTGCAAATCAATGAGACGTAGAAGGCTTATCATCAAATTAATGTGAAACAAGTGGTTTAGCTTCAAATACTTGTGATATACAATGATTTAGCTTCAACTGCATGCGAAACAAACGAGTTAGCTTCAAATCCAAGCGAAACACATGATTTAGCTTCAAATCAAAGCGAAGTAGAAGGCTTAGCTTCAAACACATGAGAAACAAATGATTTATCTTCATATAATTGAGATATAAGTGATATAGCTTCAAATGCACGCGATACAATCGAGTTAACTTCAAGTCCATGCGAATCACGTGATTTAGCTTCAAATCAAAGCGAAGTAGAAGGCTTAGCTTCAAATACATGAGAGACAAATGATTTATCTTCAGATAATTGCGATATAAGTGATATAGCTTCAAATGCAGGCGAAACAGTCGAGTTGGCTTCAAATCAATTGCGAAGTAGAAGGCTTATATTCAAATACATGCGAAACAAATGGCTTAGCTACAAATACTTGTGCTATACATGATCTATCTTCAAATGCAGGCGAAACAAAAGAGTTAGCTGCAAAACCAAGCGAAACACATCATTTAGCTTCAAATTCATGCGAAACACAAGGTTTAGCTTAATAGTCATGCGAAACAGATGGTTTAGATACAGATACTTGTGATAAACGTGATTTAGCTTCAACTGCATGCGAAACAAACGTGTTAGCTGTAAATCCATGCGAAGTAGAAGGCTTAGCATCAACTCCGTGCGAAACGTATGATTTAGCTTCAAATACTTGCGAACATAAGTGATATAGATTCAACTGCATGCGAAACAAACGTGTTAGCTTCAAATACTTGTGACATACATGATTTAGCTTCAAACCAATGAGAAGTAGAAGGCTTATCTTCGAATCCACGCGAAACAAATGGTGTAGCTTCAAATACTGGTGATATGCATGATTTAGCTTCAACTGCATTCGAAACAAACGAGTTAGCTTCAAATCCATCCGAAACACATGATTTAGCTTCATATCAATGCGAAGTAGAAGGCTTAGCTTCAAATCCATGCGAAAGAAATGGTTTAGCTTCAAGTACTAGTGAGACACATCATTTAGCTTCATATCCTTGCGAAACAGATGGTTGAGTTTCAGATACTTGTGATAAACATGATTTAGCTTCAACTGCATGCGATACAAACGAGTTAGCTTCAAATACATGCGAGAAATATGATCTAGCTTCAAATTCATTCGAAGCACATGGTTTAGCTTAATATTCATGCGAAACAGATAATTCAGCTTCAAATACTTGCGATATAAGTAATATAGCTTCAAATGATGGAAAAACAAACGCGTGAGCTTCATATCCAAGCCTAACACATGATTTAGCTTCAAATCAATGCGAAGTAGAAGGCTTAGCTCCAAATCCATGGGAATCAAATGGTTTAGCTTCAAATACTTGTGATATACATGATTTTGCTTCAACTGCATGCGAAACAAACGAGTTAGCTTCAAATCCATGCGAAACGAATGATTTAGCTTCAAATACTTGCGAGCATAAGTGATATAGCTTCAACTGCATGAGAAACAAACGAGTTAGCTTCAAATCCAAGCGAAACACTTGATTTTTCTGCAAATCATTGCGAAGTAGATGGCTTATCTTCAAATCCATGCGAATCAAATGGATTCGCTTCAAATACTTGTGATATACATGATTTTGCTTCAACTGCATGCGAAACAAACGTGTTCGCATTAAATCCATACGAAACACATGATTTAGCTCCAAATCAATGCGAAGTAGAAGACTGATCTTCGAATCCATGCGAAACAAATGGTTTAGCTTAAAATACTTGTGATATACTAGATTTAGCTTCGTCAGCATGCGAAACAAACGAGTTAGCTTTAAATCCATGCGATAGAATCGAGTTAGCTTCAAATCCATGGGAAACTCATGATTTAGCTTCAAATCAATGCGAAATAGAAGGCTTAGATTCAAATCCATGCGAATCAAATGGTTTAGCTTCAAATACTTGTGATATACATGATTTTGCTTCAACTGCATGCGAAGCAAACGAGTTAGCTTTAAATCCATGCGATAGAAATGAGTTAGCTTCAAATCCACGAGAAACACACGATTTTGCTTCAAATTATTGCGAAATAGAAGGCTGATTTTCGAATCCATGCGAAACAAATGGTTTAGCTTCAAATACTTGTGATATACATGATTTAGCTTTAAATGCAGGCGAAACAAACGAGTTAGCTTCAAATACATGCGAAAAACATGATTTAGCTTCAAATTCATTCGAAGCACATGGTTTTGCTCAATATTCATGCGAAACAAATGATTCAGCTTCAAATACTTGCGATATAAGAAACAGAGCTTCAAATGATGGAAAAACAAACGCGTGAGCTTCATATCCAAGCGTTACACGTGATTTAGCTTCAAATCAATGCGAAGTAGAAGGCTTAGCTTCAAAACCAATGCGAAACAAATGGTTTCGCTTCAAGTACTTGTGATATACATGATTTTGCTTCAACTGCATGCGAAGCAAATGAGTTAGCTTCAAATCCATGCGAAACAAACGAGTTGGCTTCAATTCCATGCGAAACGCATGATTTAGCTTCAAATCAATGCGAAATAGAAGGCTGATTTTCTAATCCATGCGAAACAAATGGTTTAGCTTCAAATACTTGTGATATACATCATTTAGCTTCAACTGCATGCGAAACAAACGTGTTAGCTTTAAATCCATGCGAAACACATGATTTAGCTTCAAATTCATTCGAAACACATGGTTTAGATCAATATTCATGCGAAACAAATGTTTCAATTTCAAATACTTGTGATATACATGATTTAGTTTCAACTGCATGTGAATCAAACGAGTTAGCTTCAAATCCGTGCCAAACACATAATTTAGCTTCACATCAATGCGAAGTAGAAGGCTAAGCTTCAAATCCATGCGAATCAAATGGTTTAGCTTCAAATACTTGTGAAATACATGATTTAGATTCAACTGCATGCGAAACAAACGTGTTACTTTAAATCCATCAGAAACACATGATTTAGCTTCAAATCAATGCGAAATAGAAGGCTGATTTTCGAATCCATGCAAAACAAATGGATTATCATCAAATACTTGTGATATACATGATCTAGCTTCAACTGCATGCGAAACAAACGATTTTGCTTGAAATCCAAGCGAAACAAATGATTTATCTTCAAATCAATGCGAAATAGAAGGCTGATTTTCTAATTCATGCGAAACAAATGGTTTAGCTTCAAATACTTGTGATATACATCATTTAGCTTCAACTGCATGCGAAACAAACGTGTTAGCTTTAAATCCATGCGAAACACATGATTTAGCTTCAAATTCATTCGAAACACATGGTTTAGATCAATATTCATGCGAAACAAACGTTTCAATTTCAAATACTTGTGATATACATGATTTAGTTTCAACTGCATGTGAATCAAACGAGCTAGCTTCAAATCCGTGCCAAACACATAATTTAGCTTCACATCAATGCGAAGTAGAAGGCTAAGCTTCAAATCCATGCGAATCAAATGGTTTAGCTTCAAATACTTGTGAAATACATGATTTAGATTCAACTGCATGCGAAACAAACGTGTTACTTTAAATCCATCAGAAACACATGATTTAGCTTCAAATCAATGCGAAATAGAAGGCTGATTTTCGAATCCATGCAAAACAAATGGATTATCATCAAATACTTGTGATATACATGATCTAGCTTCAACTGCATGCGAAACAAACGTGTTCGCATTAAATCCATACGAAACACATGATTTAGCTCCAAATCAATGCGAAGTAGAAGACTGATCTTCGAATCCATGCGAAACAAATGGTTTAGCTTAAAATACTTGTGATATACTAGATTTAGCTTCGTCAGCATGCGAAACAAACGAGTTAGCTTAAATCCATGCGATAGAATCGAGTTAGCTTCAAGTCCATGGGAAACTCATGATTTAGCTTCAAATCAATGCGAAATAGAAGGCTTAGATTCAAATCCATGCGAATCAAATGGTTTAGCTTCAAATACTTGTGATATACATGATTTTGCTTCAACTGCATGCGAAGCAAACGAGTTAGCTTTAAATCCATGCGATAGAAACGAGTTAGCTTCAAATCCATGAGAAACACACGATTTTGCTTCAAATTATTGCGAAATAGAAGGCTGATTTTCGAATCCATGCGAAACAAATGGTTTAGCTTCAAATACTTGTGATATACATGATTTAGCTTTAAATGCAGGCGAAACAAACGAGTTAGCTTCAAATACATGCGAAAAACATGATTTAGCTTCAAATTCATTCGAAGCACATGGTTTTGCTCAATATTCATGCGAAACAAATGATTCAGCTTCAAATACTTGCGATATAAGAAACAGAGCTTCAAATGATGGAAAAACAAACGCGTGAGCTTCATATCCAAGCGTTACACGTGATTTAGCTTCAAATCAATGCGAAGTAGAAGGCTTAGCTTCAAAACCAATGCGAAACAAATGGTTTAGCTTCAAGTACTTGTGATATACATGATTTTGCTTCAACTGCATGCGAAGCAAATGAGTTAGCTTCAAATCCATGCGAAACAAACGAGTTGGCGTCAATTCCATGCGAAACGCATGATTTAGCTTCAAATCAATGCGAAATAGAAGGCTGATTTTCTAATCCATGCGAAACAAATGGTTTAGCTTCAAATACTTGTGATATACATCATTTAGCTTCAACTGCATGCGAAACAAACGTGTTAGCTTTAAATCCATGCGAAACACATGATTTAGCTTCAAATTCATTCGAAACACATGGTTTAGATCAATATTCATGCGAAACAAATGTTTCAATTTCAAATACTTGTGATATACATGATTTAGTTTCAACTGCATGTGAATCAAACGAGTTAGCTTCAAATCCGTGCCAAACACATAATTTAGCTTCACATCAATGCGAAGTAGAAGGCTAAGCTTCAAATCCATGCGAATCAAATGGTTTAGCTTCAAATACTTGTGAAATACATGATTTAGATTCAACTGCATGCGAAGCAAACGTGTTACTTTAAATCCATCAGAAACACATGATTTAGCTTCAATCAATGCGAAATAGAAGGCTGATTTTCGAATCCATGCAAAACAAATGGATTATCATCAAATACTTGTGATATACATGATCTAGCTTCAACTGCATGCGAAACAAACGATTTTGCTTGAAATCCAAGCGAAACAAATGATTTATCTTCAAATCAATGCGAAATAGAAGGCTGATTTTCTAATCCATGCGAAACAAATGGTTTAGCTTCAAATACTTGTGATATACATCATTTAGCTTCAACTGCATGCGAAACAAACGTGTTAGCTTTAAATCCATGCGAAACACATGATTTAGCTTCAAATTCATTCGAAACACATGGTTTAGATCAATATTCATGCGAAACAAACGTTTCAATTTCAAATACTTGTGATATACATGATTTAGTTTCAACTGCATGTGAATCAAACGAGTTAGCTTCAAATCCGTGCCAAACACATAATTTAGCTTCACATCAATGCGAAGTAGAAGGCTAAGCTTCAAATCCATGCGAATCAAATGGTTTAGCTTCAAATACTTGTGAAATACATGATTTAGATTCAACTGCATGCGAAACAAACGTGTTACTTTAAATCCATCAGAAACACATGATTTAGCTTCAAATCAATGCGAAATAGAAGGCTGATTTTCGAATCCATGCAAAACAAATGGATTATCATCAAATACTTGTGATATACATGATCTAGCTTCAACTGCATGCGAAACAAACGTGTTCGCATTAAATCCATACGAAACACATGATTTAGCTCCAAATCAATGCGAAGTAGAAGACTGATCTTCGAATCCATGCGAAACAAATGGTTTAGCTTAAAATACTTGTGATATACTAGATTTAGCTTCGTCAGCATGCGAAACAAACGAGTTAGCTTAAATCCATGCGATAGAATCGAGTTAGCTTCAAGTCCATGGGAAACTCATGATTTAGCTTCAAATCAATGCGAAATAGAAGGCTTAGATTCAAATCCATGCGAATCAAATGGTTTAGCTTCAAATACTTGTGATATACATGATTTTGCTTCAACTGCATGCGAAGCAAACGAGTTAGCTTTAAATCCATGCGATAGAAACGAGTTAGCTTCAAATCCATGAGAAACACACGATTTTGCTTCAAATTATTGCGAAATAGAAGGCTGATTTTCGAATCCATGCGAAACAAATGGTTTAGCTTCAAATACTTGTGATATACATGATTTAGCTTTAAATGCAGGCGAAACAAACGAGTTAGCTTCAAATACATGCGAAAAACATGATTTAGCTTCAAATTCATTCGAAGCACATGGTTTTGCTCAATATTCATGCGAAACAAATGATTCAGCTTCAAATGCTTGCGATATAAGAAACAGAGCTTCAAATGATGGAAAAACAAACGCGTGAGATTCATATCCAAGCGTTACACGTGATTTAGCTTCAAATCAATGCGAAGTAGAAGGCTTAGCTTCAAAACCAATGCGAAACAAATGGTTTAGCTTCAAGTACTTGTGATATACATGATTTTGCTTCAACTGCATGCGAAGCAAATGAGTTAGCTTCAAATCCATGCGAAACAAACGAGTTGGCTTCAATTCCATGCGAAACGCATGATTTAGCTTCAAATCAATGCGAAATAGAAGGCTGATTTTCTAATCCATGCGAAACAAATGGTTTAGCTTCAAATACTTGTGAAATACATGATTGAGCTTCAACTGCATGCGAAACAAACGTGTTACATTAAATCCATGAGAAACACATGATTTAGCTTCAAATCAATGCGAAATAGAAGGCTGATTTTCGAATCCATGCAAAACAAATGGTTTATCTTCAAATACTTGTGATATACATGATCTAGCTTCAACTGCATGCGAAACAAACGATTTTGCTTGAAATCCAAGCGAAACACATGATTTATCTTCAAATCAATGCGAAGTGGAAGGCTTAGCTTCAAATCCATGCGAATCAAATGGTTTAGCTTCAAATACTTGTGATATACTAGATTTAGCTTCGTCAGCATGCGAAACAAACGAGTTAGCTTTAAATCCATGCGATAGAATCGAGTTAGCTTCAAATCCATGGGAAACTCATGATTTAGCTTCAAATCAATGCGAAATAGAAGGCTGATTTTCGAATCCATGCGAAACAAATGGTTTAGCTTCAAATACTTGTGATATACATGATTTAGGTTCAACTGCATGCGAAACAAACGTGTTAGCTTTAAGTCCATGCGAAACATGATTTAGCTTCAAATCCAAGCGAAATACATGATTAAGCTTCAAATCAATGCAAAGTAGAACGCTTAGCTTCAAATCCATGCGAATCAAATGGTTTAGCTTCTAATACTTGTGATATACATGATTTTGCTTCAACTGCATGCGAAACAAACGAGTTAGCTTCAAATCCATGCGAAACAAACGAGTTAGCTTCAAATCCATGCGAAACTAATGATTTAGCTTCAAATCAATGCGAAATAGAAGGCTGATTTTCGAATCCATGCGAAACAAATGGTTTAGCTTCAAATACTTGTGATATACTAGATTTAGCTTCAACAGCATGCGAAATAAACGAGTTAGCTATAAATCCATGCGATAGAAACGAGTTAGCTTCAAATCCATGAGAAACACATGATTTAGCATCAAATCATTGCGAAATAGAAGACTGATTTCGAATCCATGCGAAATAAACGGTTTAGCTTCAAATACTTGTGATATACATGATTTAGGTTCAACTGCATGCGAAACAAACGTGTTAGCTTTAAGTCCATGCGAAACATGATTTAGCTTCAAATCCAAGCGAAATACATGATTAAGCTTCAAATCAATGCAAAGTAGAACGCTTAGCTTCAAATCCATGCGAATCAAATGGTTTAGCTTCTAATACTTGTGATATACATGATTTTGCTTCAACTGCATGCGAAACAAACGAGTTAGCTTCAAATCCATGCGAAACAAACGAGTTAGCTTCAAATCCATGCGAAACTAATGATTTAGCTTCAAATCAATGCGAAATAGAAGGCTGATTTTCGAATCCATGCGAAACAAATGGTTTAGCTTCAAATACTTGTGATATACTAGATTTAGCTTCAACAGCATGCGAAATAAACGAGTTAGCTATAAATCCATGCGATAGAAACGAGTTAGCTTCAAATCCATGAGAAACACATGATTTAGCATCAAATCATTGCGAAATAGAAGACTGATTTTCGAATCCATGCGAAATAAATGGTTTAGCTTCAAATACTTGTGATATACTAGATTTAGCTTCAAGAGCATGCGAAACAAACGAGTTAGTTATAAATCCATGCGATACAAACGAGTTAGCTTCAAATCCATGAGAAACACATGATTTAGCATCAAATCATTGCGAAATAGAAGACTGATTTTCGAATCCAAGCGAAACAAATGGTTTAGCTTCAAATACTTGTGATATACATGATTTAGGTTCAACTGCATGCGAAACAAACGTGTTAGCTTTAAGTCCATGCGAAACACATGATTTAGCTTCAAATCCATGCGAAACACATGATTTAGCTCCAAATCAATGCGAAGTAGTAGGTTTAGCTCCAAATCCATGGGAATCAAATGGTTTAGCTTCAAATACTTGTGATATACATGATTTAGGTTCAACTGCATGCGAAACAAACGTGTTAGCTTTAAGTCCATGCGAAACACATGATTTAGCTTCAAATCCAAGCGAAATACATGATTAAGCTTCAAATCAATGCGAAGTAGAAGGCTTAGCTTCAAATCCAAGCGATTCAAATGGTTTAGCTTCTAATACTTGTGATATACACGATTTTGCTTCAACTGCATGCGAAACAAACGAGTTAGCTTCAAATCCATTCGAAACAAACGAGTTAGCTTCAAATCCATGCGAAACTCATGATTTAGCTTCAAATCAATGCGAAATAGAAGGCTGATTTTCGAATCCATGCGAAACAAATGGTTTAGCTACAAATACTTGTGATATACATGATTTAGCTTCATCTGCATGCGAAGCAAACGTGTTAGCTTTAAATCCATGCGAAACACATGATTTAGCTCCAAATCAACGCGAAGTAGAAGGCTTAGCTCCAAATCCGTGAGAATCAAATGGTTTAGCTTCAAATACTTGTGATATACATGATTTAGCTTCAACTGCATGCGAAACTAACGAGTTAACTTCAAATCCAAGCGAAACACTTGATTTAGCTTCAAATCAATGCGAAGTGGAAGGCTGATCTTCGAATACATGCGAAACAAATGGTTTAGCTTCAAATACTTGTGATACACATGATTTAGCTTCAACTATATGCGAAACAAACGTGTTAGCTTTAAATCCATGCGAAACACATGATTTAGCTCCAAACCAATGCGAAGTAGAAGCCATAGCATCAAATCCATGCGACACAAATGATTTAGCTTCAAATAGTTGCGGTATAAGTGATATAGCTTCAAATGCAGGAGAAACAAACGAGTGAGCTTCAAATCCTAGCGTAACACATTATTTAACTTCAAATCAATGCGAAGTAGAAGGCTTAGCTCCAAATCAATGCGAAACAAATGGTTTAGCTTCTATTACTTATGATATACGTGATTTAGCTTCAACTGTATGCGAAACAAACGAGTTAGCTTCAAATCCATGCGAAGTGGAAGGCTTAGCTTCAAATCCATGCGAATCAAATGGTTTAGCTTCAAATACTTGTGATATACTAGATTTAGCTTCGTCAGCATGCGAAACAAACGAGTTAGCTTTAAATCCATGCGATAGAATCGAGTTAGCTTCAAATCCATGGGAAACTCATGATTTAGCTTCAAATCAATGCGAAATAGAAGGCTTAGATTCAAATCCATGCGAATCAAATGGTTTAGCTTCAAATACTTGTGATATACATGATTTTGCTTCAACTGCATGCGAAGCAAACGAGTTAGCTTTAAATCCATGCGATAGAAACGAGTTAGTTTCAAATCCATGAGAAACACATGATTTAGCTTCAAATCATTGCGAAGTAGAAGGCTTAGCTCCAAATTCATGGGAATCAAATGGTTTAGCTTCTAATACTTATGATATACATGATTTTGCTTCAACTGCATGCGAAACAAACGAGTTAGCTTCAAATCCATGCGAAACAAACGAGTTAGCTTCAAATCCATGCGAAACTCATGATTTAGCTTCAAATCAATGCGAAATAGAAGGCTGATTTTCGAATCCATGCGAAACAAATGGTTTAGCTTGAAATACTTGTGATATACATGATTTAGGTTCAACTGCATGCGAAACAAACGTGTTAGCTTTAAGTCCATGCGAAACATGATTTAGCTTCAAATCCAAGCGAAATACATGATTAAGCTTCAAATCAATGCGAAGTGGAAGGCTGATCTTCGAATACATGCGAAACAAATGGTTTAGCTTCAAATACTTGTGATACACATGATTTAGCTTCAACTATATGCGAAACAAACGTGTTAGCTTTAAATCCATGCGAAACACATGATTTAGCTCCAAACCAATGCGAAGTAGAAGCCATAGCATCAAATCCATGCGACACAAATGATTTAGCTTCAAATAGTTGCGATATAAGTGATATAGCTTCAAATGCAGGAGAAACAAACGAGTGAGCTTCAAATCCTAGCGTAACACATTATTTAACTTCAAATCAATGCGAAGTAGAAGGCTTAGCTCCAAATCAATGCGAAACAAATGGTTTAGCTTCTATTACTTATGATATACATGATTTAGCTTCAACTGTATGCGAAACAAACGAGTTAGCTTCAAATCCATGCGAAACTCATGATTTAACTTCAAATCAATGCGAAATAGAAGGCTGATTTTCGAATTCATGCGAAACAAATGGTTTAGCTTCAAATACTTGTGATATACTAGATTTAGCTTCAACAGCGTGCGAAACAAACGAGTTAGCTTTAAATCCACGCGATAGAAACGAGTTAGCTTCAAATCCATGAGAAACACATGATTTAGCTTCAAATCATTGCGAAATAGAAGGATGATTTTCGAATCCATGCGAAACAAATGGTTTAGCTTCAAATACTTGTGATATACATGATTTAGCTTCAACTGCATGCGAAACAAACGTGTTAGCTATAAATCCATGCGAAACACATGATTTTGCTCCAAATCAATGCGAAGTAGAATGCTTAGCTCCAAATCCATGCAAATCAAATGGTTTAGTTTCAATTACTTGTGATATACATGATTTTGCTTCAACTGCATGAGAAACAAATGAGTTAGCTACAAAACCATGCGAAACAAACGAGTTAGCTTCAAATCCATGCGAAACTCGTGATTTTGCTTCAAATCAATGCGAAATAGAAGGCTGATTTTCGAATCCATGCGAAACAAATGGTTTAGTTTCAAATACTTGTGATATACTAGATTTAGCTTCAACAGCATGCGAAACAAACGAGTTAGCTTTAAATCCATGCGATAGAAACGAGTTAGCTCAAATCCATGAGAAAATCATGATTTAGCTTCAAATCATTGCGAAATAGAAGGCTGATTTTCGAATCCATACGAAACAAATGGTTTAGCTTCAAATACTTGTGATATATATGATTTAGCTTCAACAGCATGCGAAACAAAAGTGTTAGCTTTAAATCCATGCGAAACACATGATTTAGCTCCAAATCAATGCGAAGTAGATGGCTTAGCTCCAAATCCATGGAATCAAATGGTTTAGCTTCAAATACTTGTGATATACATGATATAGCTTCAACTGCATGACGCGAAAACAAACGAGTTAGCTTCAAATCCAAGCAAAACACTTGATTTAGCTTCAAATCAATGCGAAGTAGAGGGCTGATCTTCGAATCCATGCGAAACAAATGGTTCAGCTTCAAATACACGTGATATACATGATTTAGCTGCAACAGCATGCGAAACAAACGAGTAGCTTCAAATACATGCGAAACACATGACTTAGCTTCAAATTCATGCGAAACACATGGATTAGAATAATATTCATGCGAAACAAATGGTTTTGCTACAAATACTTGTGATATACATGATTTAGCTTCAAATCTATGCGAAATAGAAGGCTGATCATCGAATCCATGCGAAACAAATAGTTTAGCTTCAAATAGTTGTGATATACGTGATTTAGCTTCAAATGTATGCGAAACAAACGAGTTAGCTTCAAATCCATGCAAAGCACATGATTTAGCTTCAAATCAATGCGAATCACATGGTTTAGCTTAATACTCATGCGAAACACATGGTTTAACTTAATATTCATGCGAAACAAATTGTTCAGCTTCAAATACTTGTGATATACATGATTTAGCTTCAACTGCATCCGAAATAACCGAATTAGCTTCAAATCCAAGCGAAACACATGATTTAGCTTCAAATCAATGCGAACTAGAAGCCTTAGCTTCAAATCCATGCGAAACGAATGATTGAACTTCAAATACTTGCGAATGTAAGAGATATAGCTTCGAATTCAAGCAAAACAAACGAGTTAGCTCCAAATCCAAGCGAAACACATGATTTAGCTTCAAATCAATGCGAAGTAGAAGGCTTAGCTTCAAATTCATTCGAAACGAATGATTGACCTTCAAATACTTGCGAATATAAGTGATATAGCTTCAAATGCAGGCGAAACAAACGAGATAGCTTCAAATACATGCGAAACGGCTGATTTAGGTTCAAATCAATGCGAAATAGAAGTCTTAGCTGCAAATCCATGCGACACAAATGATTTAGCTTCAAATACTTGCGAATATAAGTGATATAGCTTCAAATGCAGGCGAAACAAACGAGTTGGCCTCAAATACAAGCGAATACATGGTTCAGCTTCAAATCAATACGAAGTAGGGGGCTTAGATACAAATCCATGAGAAACGAATGATTTATCTACAAATACTGGCGAATATAAGTGATATTGGTTCAAATGCAGGAGAAACAAATCAGTTAGCTTCAAATCCGAGCAAAACACATGATTTAGCTTCAAATCAATGCGAAGTAGAAGGCTTAGTTTCAAATCCAAGCGAAACACATGATTTAGCTTCAAATCAATGCGAAGTAGAAGGCTTAGATTCAAATCCATGCGTAACACATGATTTAGCTTCAAATCAATGCGAAGTAGAAGGCTTAGCTTCAAATCCAAGCGAAACACATGATTTAGCTTCAAATCAATGCGAAGTAGAAGTCTTAGCTGCAAATCCATGCGACACAAATGATTTAGCTTCAAATACTTGCGATATAAGTTATATAGCTTCAAATGCAGGCGAAAAAACGAGTTAGCTTCAAATACATGTGAAACACATCATTTAGCTGCAAATTCATGCGAAACACATGGTTTAGCTTAATATTCGTGCGAAACACATGGTTTAGCTTAATATTCATGCGAATCAAATGGTTCAGCTTCAAATACTTGTGATATACTTGGTTTAGCTTCATCTGCTTGCGAAACTAACGTGTTACCTTCAAATCCAAACCATACACATGATTTAGCTTCAAATCAGTGAGACGTAGAAGTCTTAGCTTCAAATCAATGCGAAGTAGAAGGCTTATCTTCAAAACAATGCGAAACAAATGGTTTAGCTTCAAATACTTCTGATATACATGATTTAGCTTCAAATAAATGCGAAGCAAAACGCTTAGCTTCTGGTACATGAGAAATCAAATGATTTACCTTCAGATAATTGCAATGTAAGTGATATAGATTCAAATGCAGGCGAAACAATCGAGTTAGCTTCAAATCCATGCGAAACACATGATTTAGCTTCAAATCAGTGCGAAATAGAAGACTTAGCTCCAAATACATGCGAAACAAATGATTTAGCTTCAAATTCTTGCGATAATTGTGATATAGATTCAAATGCAGGCGAAACAAACGAATTAGCGCCAAATCCTTGCGAAACACATGATGTAGCTCAAATTCATGCGAAGACATGGTTTAGCTTAATATTCATGCGAAACAAATGGTGCAGCTTCAGATACTTGTGATATACTTGATATAGGCTCAACTGCATGCGAAACAATCTAGTTAGCTTCAAATCCAAGCGAAATACATGATTTAGCTTCAAATCAATGCGAAGTAGAAGGCTTAGCTTCAAATCCATGCGAAACGGATGACTGAGCTTCAAATACTTGCGATTATACATGATATAACTTCGAATGCAGGCAAAACAACCGTGTTAGCTTCAAATCCATACCAAACACAAGATTTAGTTTCCAATCAATGCAAAGTAGAAGGCTCAGTTTCAAATCCAAGCGTAACACATGATTTAGCTTCAAATCAATGCGAAGTAGAAGGCTTAGCTTCAAATCCAAGCGAAACACATGATTTAGTTTCAAATCAATGCGAAGTAGGAGGCTTAGCTTCAAATTCATGCGAAACGAATGAATGACCTTCAAATACTTGCGAATATAAGTGATGTAGCCTCAAATGCAGGCGAAAAAAACGAGATAGCTTCAAATACATGCGAAACGTTTGATTTAGATTCAAATCAATGCGAAATAGAAGTCTTAGCTGCAAATCCATGCGACACAAATGATTTAGCTTCAAATACTTGCGATATAAGTAATATAGCTTCAAATGCAGACGAAACAAACGAGTTAGCTTCAAATCCATGCGAAACACATGATTTAGCTTCAAATACATTACAAAAACATGGTTTAGCTTAATACTCATGCAAAACACATGGTTTAACTTAGTATTCATGCGAAACAAATTGTTCAGCTTGAAATACTTGTGATATACATGATTGAGCTTCAACTGCATGTGAAACAAACGTGTTACCTTCAAATCCAAGCGAAACATATGATTTAGCTTCAAATCAATGCGAAGTAGAAGGCTTAGCTTTAAATCCATGCGAAACGGATGACTGAGCTTCAAATACTTGCGATTATACATGATATAACTTCGAATGCAGGCAAAACAACCGTGTTAGCTTCAAATCCATACCAAACACAAGATTTAGCTTCCAATCAATGTAAAGTAGAAGGCTCAGTTTCAAATCCAAGCGTAACACATGATTTAGCTTCAAATCAATGCGAAGTAGAAGGCTTAGCTTCAAATCCAAGCGATACACATGATTTAGCTTCAAATCAATGCGAAGTAGAAGGCTTAGCTTCAAATACTTGTGATATACATGATTTAGCTTCAACTGCATGCGAAACAAACGCGTTCGATTCAAATCCAAGTGGAACACATGATTTAGCTGCAAATCAATGCGAAGTAGAAGCTTCAAATACTTGCGATATAAGTGATATAGCTACAAATGCAGGCGAAACAAACGAGTCAGCTTCAAATCCATGTGAAACACATGATTTATCTTCAAATTCATGCGAAACACTTGGTTTAGCTTATTATTCATGCGAAATACATGGTTTAGCTCAATATTCATGCGAAACAAATGGTTCAGCTTAAAATACTTGTGATATATATGATTTAGTTTCAACTGCATGTGAAACAAACGTGTTAGCTTCAAATCCAAGTGAAACACATGATTTAGCTTCAAATCAATATGAAGTAGGAGGCTTAGCTTCATATCCAAAAGAGTCAAATGGTTTAGATTCAAATACTTGTGATATACATGATTTAGCTTCAAATGCAGGCGAAACCAACGAGTTAGCTTCAAATCCATGCGAAACACATGATTTAGCTTCAAATTCATTCGAAACACATGGTTTAGCTTAATACTCATGCGAAACACATGGTTCAACTTAATATTCATGCGAAACAAATTGTTCAGCTTCAAATACTTGTGATATACATGATTGAGCTTCAACTGCATGTGAAACAAACGTGTTGCCTTCAAATCCAAGCGAAACATATGATTTAGCTTCAAATCAATGAGAAGTAGAAGGCTTAGCTTCAAATCTATGCGAAACGAATGACTGAGCTTCAAATACTTGCGATTATACGTGATATAACTTCGAATGCAGGCGAACCAACCGAGTTAGCTTCAAATCCATACGAAACACAAGATTTAGCTTCAAATCAATGCGATGTAGAAGGCTTAGCTTCAAATTCATGCGAAATGAATGATTGACCTTCAAATACTTGCGAATATAAGTGATATAGCTTCAAATGCAGGCGAAATAAACGAGTTAGATTCGAATACATGCGAAACGCATGATTTAGATTCAAATCAATGCGAAATAGAAGTCTTAGCTTGAAATCCATGCGAAAGAAATGGTTTAGCTTCAAATACTTGTGATATAAGTGATAAAGCTTCAAATGCAGGCGAAACAAACGAGTTAGCTTCAAATCCATGCGAAACACATTATTTAGCTTCAAATTCATTCGAAACACATGGTTTAGCTTAATACTCATGCGAAACACATGGTTTAGCTCAATATTCATGCGAAACAAATGGTTCAGCTTAAAATACTTGTGATATATATGATTTAGTTTCAACTGCATGTGAAACAAACGTGTTAGCTTCAAATCCAAGTGAAACACATGATTTAGCTTCAAATCAATATGAAGTAGGAGGCTTAGCTTCATATCCAAAAGAGTCAAATGGTTTAGATTCAAATACTTGTGATATACATGATTGAGCTTCAACTGCATGTGAAACAAACGTGTTACCTTCAAATCCAAGCGAAACATATGATTTAGCTTCAAATCAATGCGAAGTAGAAGGCTTAGCTTCAAATCCATGCGAAACGGATGACTGAGCTTCAAATACTTGCGATTATACATGATATAACTTCGAATGCAGGCAAAACAACCGTGTAAGCTTCAAATCCATACCAAACACAAGATTTAGCTTCCAATCAATGCAAAGTAGAAGGCTCAGTTTCAAATCCAAGCGTAACACATGATTTAGCTTCAAATCAATGCGAAGTAGAAGGCTTAGCTTCAAATCCAAGCGAAACACATGATTTAGCTTCAAATCAATGCGAAGTAGAAGGCTTAGCTTCAAATTCATGCGAAACGAATGAATGACATTCAAATACTTGCGAATATAAGTGATGTAGCTTCAAATGCAGGCGAAACAAACGAGATAGCTTCAAATACATGCGAAACGTTTGATTTAGATTCAAATCAATGCGAAATAGAAGTCTTAGCTGCAAATCCATGCGACACAAATGATTCAGCTTCAAATACTTGCGATATAAGTAATATGGCTTCAACTGCATGCGAAACAAACGAGTTAGCTTCAAATCCAAGCGAAACACATGATTTAGCTTCAGATTCTCGCAAATCACATGGTTTAGTTTCAAATTCTTGCGATACAAATGGTTTAGCTTCAAATACTTGAAAATATAAGTGATATGGCTTCAAATGCAGGCGAAACAAACGAGTTAGCTTCAAACCCATGCGAAACACATGGTTTAGCATCTAATGAATGCGAAGTAGAAGGATGATCTTCGAATCCATGCGAAGCAAATGGATTAGCTTCAAATACTTGTGATATACATGATTTAGTTTCAACAGCATGCGAAACAAACGAGTTAGCTTCAAATCCATCCGAAACACATGATTTAGCTTCAAATCAATGCGAATTAGAAGGGTTATCTTCGATTCCATGCGAAACATATGATATAGCTTCAAATACTTGTGATATACATGATTTAGCTTCAACAGCATGCGAAACACCGAGTTAGCTTCAAACCCATGCGAAACACATGATTTAGCATCTAATGAATGCGAAGTAGAAGGATGATCTTCGAATCCATGCGAAGCAAATGGTTTAGCTTCAAATACTTGTGATATACATGATTTAGTTTCAACTGCCTGCGAAACAAACGAGTTAGCTTCAAACCCATGCGAAACACATGATTTAGCATCTAATGAATGCGAAGTAGAAGGATGATCTTCGAATCCATGCGAAGCAAATGGTTTAGCTTCAAATACTTGTGATATACATGATTTAGTTTCAACAGCATGCGAAACAAACGAGTTAGATTCTAATCCATGCGAAACACATGATTTAGCTTCAAATCAATGCGAAGTAGAAGGGTTACCTTCGAATCCATGCGAAACAAGTGGTTTGGCCGCAAATACTTGTGATATACATGACTTAGCTTTAACAGCATGCGAAACAAACGAGGTAGCTTCAAATCCATGCGAACACATGATTTAGCTTCAAATCAATGCGAAGTAGGAGGCTTATCTTCGAATCCATGCGAAACAAATGGTTTAGCTTCAAATACTTGTGATATACGTGATTTAGCTTCAACAGCATGCGAAACAAACGAGTTAGATTCAAATCCATGCGAAACTCATGATTTAGCTTCAAATCAATGCGAATTAGAAGGGTTATCTTGGAATCCATGCGAGACAAATGGTTTAGCTTCTAATACTTGTGATATACATGATTTACCTTCAACAGCATGCGAAACAAACGAGTTAACTTCAAGTCCAAGCGAAATACATGATTTATCATCAAGTCAACGCGAAGTTGGCGGCTTAGTTTCAAATCCATGCGTAACGAATGATTTAGCTACACATACTTGAGAATATCAGTGCTATAGCTTCAAATGCAGGCGAATCAAACGAGTTAGATTCAAATCCATGCGAAACACATGATTTAGCTTCAAATCAATGCGAAGTAGAAGGGCTACCTTCGAATCCATGCGAAACAAATGGTTTAACCGCAAATACTTGTGATATACATGACTTAGCTTTAACAGCATGCGAAACAAACGAGGTAGCTTCAAATCCATGCGAACACATGATTTAGCTTCAAATCAATGCGAAGTAGGAGGCTTATCTTCGAATCCATGCGAAACAAATGGTTTAGCTTCAAATACTTGTGATATGCATGATTTAGCTTCAATAGTATGCGAAACAAACGAGTTAGCTTCAAATCCATGCGAAACACAAGAATTAGCATCAAGTCAACGCGGAGTTGTTGGCTTAGCTTCAAATCCAAGCAAAACGAAATGATTTAGCTTCACATACTTGAAAATATAAGTGATATGGCTTCAAATGCTGGCGAAACAAACGAGTTAGCTTCAAACCCATGCGAAACACATGATTTAGCATCTAATGAATGCGAAGTAGAAGGATGATCTTCGAATCCATGCGAAGCAAATGGTTTAGCTTCAAATACTTGTGATATACATGATTTAGTTTCAACAGCATGCGAAACAAACGAGTTAGCTTCAATTCCATCCGAAACACATGATTTAGCTTCAAATCAATGCGAATTAGAAGGGTTATCTTCGATTCCATGCGAAACATATGATATAGCTTCAAATACTTGTGATATACATGATTTAGCTTCAACATCATGCGAAACAAACGAGTTAGCTTCATATCCATGCGAAACACATGATTTAGCTTCAAATCAATGCGAAGTGGAAGGCTTATCTTCGAATCCATGCGAAACGAATAGTTTAGCTTCAAATACTTTTGATATACATGATTCAGCTTCAACTGCATGCTAAACAAACGAGTTAGCTTCAAATCCATGCGAAACACATTAATTAGCATCACGTCAACGCGAATGTGATGGCTTAGCTTCAAATCCATGCAAAACGAATGATTTCGCTTCACATACTTGAAAATATAAGTGATATGGCTTCAAATGCAGGCGAAACAAACGAGTTAGCTTCAAACCCATGCGAAACACATGATTTAGCATCTAATCAATGCGAAGTAGAAGGCTGACCTTCGAATCCATGCGAAGCAAATGGTTTAGCTTCAAATACTTGTGATATACATGATTTAGTTTCAACAGCATGCGAAACAAACGAGTTAGATTCAAATCCATGCGAAACACATGATTTAGCTTCAAATCAATGCGAAGTAGAAGGGTTACCTTCGAATCCATGCGAAACAAATGGTTTAGCCGCAAATACTTGTGATATACATGACTTAGCTTCAACAGCATGCGAAACAAACGAGTTAGCTTCAAATCCATGCGAAACACATGATTTAGCTTCAAATCAATGCGAAGTAGGAGGCTTATCTTCGAATCCATGCGAAACAAATGGTTTAGCTTCAAATACTTGTGATATACATGATTTAGCTTCAACAGCATGCGAAACAAACGAGTTAGCTTCAAATCCATGCGAAACACATGATTTAGATTAAAATCAATGCGAAGTAGAAGGGTTACCTTCGAATCCATGCGAAACAAATGGTTTAGCCGCAAATACATGTGATATACATGATTCAGCTTCAACTGCATGCGAAACAAACGAGTCAGTTTCAAATCCATGCGGAACACATGATTTAGCTTCAAATCAATGCGAAGTGGAAGGCTTATCTTCGAATCCATGCGAAACGAATAGTTTAGCTTCAAATACTTTTGATATACATGATTCAGCTTCAACTGCCTGCGAAACAAACGACTTAGCTTCAAATCCATGCGAAACACAAGAATTAGCATCAAGTCAACGCGAAGTTGATGACTTAGCTTCAAATCCATGCAAAACGAATGATTTAGCTTCACATACTTGAAAATATAAGTGATATGGCTTCAAATGCAGGCGAAACAAACGAGTTAGCTTCAAACCCATGCGAAACACATGATTTAGCATCTAATGAATGCGAAGTAGAAGGATGATCTTCGAATCCATGCGAAGCAAACGGTTTGGCTTCAAATACTTGTGATACGCTTGATTTAGCTTCAACAGAATGCGAAACAAACGAGTTAGCTTCAAATCCATGCGAAACACATGATTTAGATTACAATCAATGCGAAGTAGAAGGGCTACCTTCGAATCCATGCGAAACAAATGGTTTAACCGCAAATACTTGTGATATACATGATTCAGCTTCAACTGCATGCGAAACAAACGAGTCAGCTTCAAATCCATGCGGAACACATGATTTAGCTTCAAATCAATGCGAAGTGGAAGGCTTATCTTCGAATCCATGCGAAACGAAAAGTTTAGTTTCAAATACTTTTGATATACATGATTCAGCTTCAACTGCCTGCGAAACAACGAGTTAGCTTCAAATCCATGCGGAACACAAGAATTAGCATCAAGTCAACGCGAAGTTGATGGCTTAGCTTCAAATCCATGCAAAACGAATGATTTAGCTTCACATACTTGAAAATATAAGTGATATGGCTTCAAATGCAGGCGAAACAAACGAGTTAGCTTCAAACCCATGCGAAACACATGATTTAGCATCTAATCAATGCGAAGTAGAAGGCTGACCTTCGAATCCATGCGAAGCAAATTGTTTAGCTTCAAATACTTGTGATATACATGATTTAGTTTCAACAGCATGCGAAACAAACGAGTTAGATTCAAATCCATGCGAAACACATGATTTAGCTTCAAATCAATGCGAAGTAGAAGGGTTACCTTCGAATCCATGCGAAACAAATGGTTTAGCTTCAAATACTTGTGATATACATGATTTAGCTTCAACAGCATGCGAAACAAACGAGTTAGCTTCAAATCCATGCGAAACACATGATTTAGATTAAAATCAATGCGAAGTAGAAGGGTTACCTTCGAATCCATGCGAAACAAATGGTTTAGCCGCAAATACTTGTGATATACATGATTCAGCTTCAACTGCATGCGGAACAAACGAGTCAGCTTCAAATCAATGCGGAACACATGATTTAGCTTCAAATCAATGCGAAGTGGAAGGCTTATCTTCGAATCCATGCGAAACGAATAGTTTGGCTTCAAATACTTTTGATATACATGATTCAGCTTCAACTTCCTGCGAAACAAACGAGTTAGCTTCAAACCCATGCGAAACACATGATTTAGCATCTAATGAATGCGAAGTAGAAGGATGATCTTCGAATCCATGCGAAGCAAATGGTTTAGCTTCAAATACTTGTGATATACATGATTTAGTTTCAACAGCATGCGAAACAAACGAGTTAGATTCTAATCCATGCGAAACACATGATTTAGCTTCAAATCAATGCGAAGTAGAACGGTTACCTTCGAATCCATGCGAAACAAGTGGTTTGGCCGCAAATACTTGTGATATACATGACTTAGCTTTAACAGCATGCGAAACAAACGAGGTAGCTTCAAATCCATGCGAACACATGATTTAGCTTCAAATCAATGCGAAGTAGGAGGCTTATCTTCGAATCCATGCGAAACAAATGGTTTAGCTTCAAATACTTGTGATATGCATGATTTAGCTTCAACAGTATGCGAAACAAACGAGTTAGCTTCAAATCCATGCGAAACGCATGATTTACCATCTAATAAATGCGAAGTAGAAGGCTGATCTTCGAATCCATGCGAAGCAAATGGTTTGGCTTCAAATACTTGTGATACACTTGATTTAGCTTCAACAGATTGCGAAACAAACGAGGTAGCTTCAAGTCCATGCGAACACATGATTTAGCTTCAAATCAATGCGAATTAGAAGGGTTATCTTCGATTCCATGCGAAACAAATGATATAGCTTCAAATACTTGTTATATACATGATTTAGCTTCAACAGCATGCGAAACAAACGAGTTAGCTTCAAATCCATGCGAAACACATGATTTAGCTTTAAATCAATGCGAAGTGGAAGGCTTATCTTCGAATCCATGCGAAACGAATAGTTTAGCTTCAAATACTTTTGATATACATGATTCAGCTTCAACTGAATGCTAAACAAACGAGTTAGCTTCAAATCCATGCGAAACACATGAATAAGCATCAAGTCAACGCGAAGTTGATGGCTTAGCTTCAAATCCATGCAAAACGAATGATTTAGCTTCACATACTTGAAAATATAAGTGATGTGGCTTCAAATGCAGGCGAAACAAACGAGTTAGCTTCAAACCCATGCGGAACACATGATTTAGCTTCAAATCAATGCGAAGTGGAAGGCTTATCTTCGAATCCATGCGAAACGAATAGTTTAGCTTCAAATACTTTTGATATACATGATTCAGCTTCAACTGCCTGCGAAACAAACGAATTAGCTTCAAATCCAAGCGAAACACAAGAATTAGCATCAAGTCAACGCGAAGTTGCTGGCTTAGCTTCAAATCCATGCAAAACGAATGATTTAGCTTCACATACTTGAAAATATAAGTGATATGGCTTCAAATGCAGGCGAAACATACGAGTTAGCTTCAAACCCATGCGAAACACATGATTTAGCATCTAATGAATGCGAAGTAGAAGGATGACCTTCGAATCCATGCGAAGCAAATGGTTTAGCTTCAAATACTTGTGATATACATGATTTAGTTTCAACAGCATGCGAAACAAACGAGTTAGATTCTAATCCATGCGAAACACATGATTTAGCTTCAAATCAATGCGAAGTAGAAGGGTTACCTTCGAATCCATGCGAAACAAGTGGTTTGGCCGCAAATACTTGTGATATACATGACTTAGCTTTAACAGCATGCGAAACAAACGAGGTAGCTTCAAATCCATGCGAACACATGATTTAGCTTCAAATCAATGCGAAGTAGGAGGCTTATCTTCGAATCCATGCGAAACAAATGGTTTAGCTTCAAATACTTGTGATATGCATGATTTAGCTTCAACAGTATGCGAAACAAACGAGTTAGCTTCAAATCCATGCGAAACGCATGATTTACCATCTAATAAATGCGAAGTAGAAGGCTGATCTTCGAATCCATGCGAAGCAAATGGTTTGGCTTCAAATACTTGTGATACACTTGATTTAGCTTCAACAGAATGCGAAACAAACGAGGTAGCTTCAAGTCCATGCGAACACATGATTTAGCTTCAAATCAATGCGAATTAGAAGGGTTATCTTCGATTCCATGCGAAACATATGATATAGCTTCAAATACTTGTTATATACATGATTTAGCTTCAACAGCATGCGAAACAAACGAGTTAGCTTCAAATCCATGCGAAACACATGATTTTGCTTTAAATCAATGCGAAGTGGAAGGCTTATATTCGAATCCATGCGAAACGAATAGTTTAGCTTCAAATACTTTTGATATACATGATTCAGCTTCAACTGAATGCTAAACAGACGAGTTAGCTTCAAATCCATGCGAAACACATGAATAAGCATCAAGTCAACGCGAAGTTGATGGCTTAGCTTCAAATCCATGCAAAACGAATGATTTAGCTTCACATACTTGAAAATATAAGTGATATGGCTTCAAATGCAGGCGAAACAAACGAGTTAGCTTCAAACCCATGCGGAACACATGATTTAGCTTCAAATCAATGCGAAGTGGAAGGCTTATCTTCGAATCCATGCGAAACGAATAGTTTAGCTTCAAGTACTTTTGATATACATGATTCAGCTTCAACTGCCTGCGAAACAAACGAATTAGCTTCAAATCCATGCGAAACACAAGAATTAGCATCAAGTCAACGCGAAGTTGCTGGCTTAGCTTCAAATCCATTCAAAACGAATGATTTAGCTTCACATACTTGAAAATATAAGTGATATGGCTTCAAATGCAGGCGAAACATACGAGTTAGCTTCAAACCCATGCGAAACACATGGTTTAGCATCTAATGAATGCGAAGTAGAAGGATGATCTTCGAATCCATGCGAAGCAAATGGTTTAGCTTCAAATACTTGTGATATACATGATTTAGTTTCAACAGCATGCGAAACAAACGAGTTAGATTCTAATCCATGGGAAACACATGATTTAGCTTCAAATCAATGCGAAGTAGAAGGGTTACCTTCGAATCCATGCGAAACAAGTGGTTTGGCCGCAAATACTTGTGATATACATGACTTAGCTTTAACAGCATGCGAAACAAACGAGGTAGCTTCAAATCCATGCGAACACATGATTTAGCTTCAAATCAATGCGAAGTAGAAGGCTGACCTTCGAATCCATGCGAAGCAAATGGTTTAGCTTCAAATACTTGTGATACACTTGATTTAGCTTCAACAGCATGCGAAACAAACGAGTTAGCTTCAAATCCATGCGAACACATAATTTAGCTTCAAATCAATGCGAAGTGGAAGGCTTATCTTCGAATCCATGCGAAACGAATAGTTTAGCTTCAAATGCTTGTGATATAAATGATTCAGCTTCAACTGCATGCGAAACAAACGAGTTAGCTTCAAATCCATGCGAACACATGATTTAGCTTCAAATCAATGCGAAGTAGGAGGCTTATCTTCGAATCCATGCGAAACAAATGGTTTAGCTTCAAATACTTGTGATATACATGATTTAGTTTCAACAGCATGCGAAACAAACGAGTTAGATTCTAATCCATGGGAAACACATGATTTAGCTTCAAATCAATGCGAAGTAGAAGGGTTACCTTCGAATCCATGCGAAACAAGTGGTTTGGCCGCAAATACTTGTGATATACATGACTTAGCTTTAACAGCATGCGAAACAAACGAGGTAGCTTCAAATCCATGCGAACACATGATTTAGCTTCAAATCAATGCGAAGTAGGAGGCTTATCTTCGAATCCATGCGAAGCAAATGGTTTAGCTTCAAATACTTGTGATATGCATGATTTAGCTTCAACAGTATGCGAAACAAACGAGTTAGCTTCAAATCCATGCGAAACGCATGATTTACCATCTAATAAATGCGAAGTAGAAGGCTGATCTTCGAATCCATGCGAAGCAAATGGTTTGGCTTCAAATACTTGTGATACACTTGATTTAGCTTCAACAGAATGCGAAACAAACGAGGTAGCTTCAAGTCCATGCGAACACATGATTTAGCTTCAAATCAATGCGAATTAGAAGGGTTATCTTCGATTCCATGCGAAACATATGATATAGCTTCAAATACTTGTTATATACATGATTTAGCTTCAACAGCATGCGAAACAAACGAGTTAGCTTCAAATCCATGCGAAACACATGATTTTGCTTTAAATCAATGCGAAGTGGAAGGCTTATATTCGAATCCATGCGAAACGAATAGTTTAGCTTCAAATACTTTTGATATACATGATTCAGCTTCAACTGAATGCTAAACAAACGAGTTAGCTTCAAATCCATGCGAAACACATGAATAAGCATCAAGTCAACGCGAAGTTGATGGCTTAGCTTCAAATCCATGCAAAACGAATGATTTAGCTTCACATACTTGAAAATATAAGTGATATGGCTTCAAATGCAGGCGAAACAAACGAGTTAGCTTCAAACCCATGCGGAACACATGATTTAGCTTCAAATCAATGCGAAGTGGAAGGCTTATCTTCGAATCCATGCGAAACGAATAGTTTAGCTTCAAATACTTTTGATATACATGATTCAGCTTCAACTGCCTGCGAAACAAACGAATTAGCTTCAAATCCATGCGAAACACAAGAATTAGCATCAAGTCAACGCGAAGTTGCTGGCTTAGCTTCAAATCCATGCAAAACGAATGATTTAGCTTCACATACTTGAAAATATAAGTGATATGGCTTCAAATGCAGGCGAAACATACGAGTTAGCTTCAAACCCATGCGAAACACATGGTTTAGCATCTAATGAATGCGAAGTAGAAGGATGATCTTCGAATCCATGCGAAGCAAATGGTTTAGCTTCAAATACTTGTGATATACATGATTTAGTTTCAACAGCATGCGAAACAAACGAGTTAGATTCTAATCCATGGGAAACACATGATTTAGCTTCAAATCAATGCGAAGTAGAAGGGTTACCTTCGAATCCATGCGAAACAAGTGGTTTGGCCGCAAATACTTGTGATATACATGACTTAGCTTTAACAGCATGCGAAACAAACGAGGTAGCTTCAAATCCATGCGAACACATGATTTAGCTTCAAATCAATGCGAAGTAGAAGGCTGACCTTCGAATCCATGCGAAGCAAATGGTTTAGCTTCAAATACTTGTGATACACTTGATTTAGCTTCAACAGCATGCGAAACAAACGAGTTAGCTTCAAATCCATGCGAACACATAATTTAGCTTCAAATCAATGCGAAGTGGAAGGCTTATCTTCGAATCCATGCGAAACGAATAGTTTAGCTTCAAATGCTTGTGATATAAATGATTCAGCTTCAACTGCATGCGAAACAAACGAGTTAGCTTCAAATCCATGCGAACACATGATTTAGCTTCAAATCAATGCGAAGTAGGAGGCTTATCTTCGAATCCATGCGAAACAAATGGTTTAGCTTCAAATACTTGTGATATACATGATTTAGTTTCAACAGCATGCGAAACAAACGAGTTAGATTCTAATCCATGGGAAACACATGATTTAGCTTCAAATCAATGCGAAGTAGAAGGGTTACCTTCGAATCCATGCGAAACAAGTGGTTTGGCCGCAAATACTTGTGATATACATGACTTAGCTTTAACAGCATGCGAAACAAACGAGGTAGCTTCAAATCCATGCGAACACATGATTTAGCTTCAAATCAATGCGAAGTAGGAGGCTTATCTTCGAATCCATGCGAAGCAAATGGTTTAGCTTCAAATACTTGTGATATGCATGATTTAGCTTCAACAGTATGCGAAACAAACGAGTTAGCTTCAAATCCATGCGAAACGCATGATTTACCATCTAATAAATGCGAAGTAGAAGGCTGATCTTCGAATCCATGCGAAGCAAATGGTTTGGCTTCAAATACTTGTGATACACTTGATTTAGCTTCAACAGAATGCGAAACAAACGAGGTAGCTTCAAGTCCATGCGAACACATGATTTAGCTTCAAATCAATGCGAATTAGAAGGGTTATCTTCGATTCCATGCGAAACATATGATATAGCTTCAAATACTTGTTATATACATGATTTAGCTTCAACAGCATGCGAAACAAACGAGTTAGCTTCAAATCCATGCGAAACACATGATTTTGCTTTAAATCAATGCGAAGTGGAAGGCTTATATTCGAATCCATGCGAAACGAATAGTTTAGCTTCAAATACTTTTGATATACATGATTCAGCTTCAACTGAATGCTAAACAAACGAGTTAGCTTCAAATCCATGCGAAACACATGAATAAGCATCAAGTCAACGCGAAGTTGATGGCTTAGCTTCAAATCCATGCAAAACGAATGATTTAGCTTCACATACTTGAAAATATAAGTGATATGGCTTCAAATGCAGGCGAAACAAACGAGTTAGCTTCAAACCCATGCGGAACACATGATTTAGCTTCAAATCAATGCGAAGTGGAAGGCTTATCTTCGAATCCATGCGAAACGAATAGTTTAGCTTCAAATACTTTTGATATACATGATTCAGCTTCAACTGCCTGCGAAACAAACGAATTAGCTTCAAATCCATGCGAAACACAAGAATTAGCATCAAGTCAACGCGAAGTTGCTGGCTTAGCTTCAAATCCATGCAAAACGAATGATTTAGCTTCACATACTTGAAAATATAAGTGATATGGCTTCAAATGCAGGCGAAACATACGAGTTAGCTTCAAACCCATGCGAAACACATGGTTTAGCATCTAATGAATGCGAAGTAGAAGGATGATCTTCGAATCCATGCGAAGCAAATGGTTTAGCTTCAAATACTTGTGATATACATGATTTAGTTTCAACAGCATGCGAAACAAACGAGTTAGATTCTAATCCATGGGAAACACATGATTTAGCTTCAAATCAATGCGAAGTAGAAGGGTTACCTTCGAATCCATGCGAAACAAGTGGTTTGGCCGCAAATACTTGTGATATACATGACTTAGCTTTAACAGCATGCGAAACAAACGAGGTAGCTTCAAATCCATGCGAACACATGATTTAGCTTCAAATCAATGCGAAGTAGAAGGCTGACCTTCGAATCCATGCGAAGCAAATGGTTTAGCTTCAAATACTTGTGATACACTTGATTTAGCTTCAACAGCATGCGAAACAAACGAGTTAGCTTCAAATCCATGCGAACACATAATTTAGCTTCAAATCAATGCGAAGTGGAAGGCTTATCTTCGAATCCATGCGAAACGAATAGTTTAGCTTCAAATGCTTGTGATATAAATGATTCAGCTTCAACTGCATGCGAAACAAACGAGTTAGCTTCAAATCCATGCGAACACATGATTTAGCTTCAAATCAATGCGAAGTAGGAGGCTTATCTTCGAATCCATGCGAAACAAATGGTTTAGCTTCAAATACTTGTGATATACATGATTTAGTTTCAACAGCATGCGAAACAAACGAGTTAGATTCTAATCCATGGGAAACACATGATTTAGCTTCAAATCAATGCGAAGTAGAAGGCTTATCTTCGAATCCATGCGAAACGAATAGTTTAGCTTCAAATGCTTGTGATATAAATGATTCAGCTTCAACTGCATGCGAAACAAACGAGTTAGCTTCAAATCCATACGAACACATGATTTAGCTTCAAATCAATGCGAAGTAGGAGGCTTATCTTCGAATCCATGCGAAACAAATGGTTTAGCTTCAAATACTTGTGATATACATGATATAGCTTCAACAGCATGCGAAACAAACGAGTTCGATTCAAATCCATGCGAAACACATGATTTAGCTTCAAATCAATGCGAAGTACATGGGTTATCATCGAATCCATGCGAAACAAATTGTTTAACTTCAAAAACTTGTGATATACATGATATAGCTTCAACAGCATGCGAAACAAACGAGTTCGATTCAAATCCATGCGAAACACATGATTTAGATTCAAATCAATGCGAAGTACATGGGTTATCATCGAATCCATGCGAAACAACTTGTTTAACTTCAAATACTTGTGATATACATGATTTAGCTTCAACAGCATTCGAAACAAACGAGTTCGATTCAAATCCATGCGAAACACATGATTTAGTTTCAAATCAATGCGAAGTGGAAGGCTTATCCTCGAATCCATGCGAAACAAATGGTTTAGGTTCAAATACTTGTGATATACATGATTCAGCTTCAACTGCATGCGAAACAAACGAGTTAGCTTCAAATCCATGCGAAACATATGATTTATCATCTAATCAATGCGAAGTAGAAGGCTGATCTTCGAATCCATGCGAAGCAAATAGTTTAGCTTCAAATACTTGTGATATACATGATTTAGCTTCAACAACATGCGAAACAAACGAGTTTGCTTCAAGTCCAAACGAAAAACATGATTTAGCATCAAGTCAACGCGAAGTTGATGGCTTAGCTTCAAATCCATGCGAAACGAATGATTTAGCTTCACATACTTGAAAATATAAGTGATATGGCTTCAAATGCATGCGAAACAAACGAGTTAGCTTCAAATCCATGCGAAACACATGATTTAGCTTCAAATCAATGCGAAGTAGGAGGCTTATCTTCGAATCCATGCGAAACAAATGGTTTAGCTTCAAATACTTGTGATATACATGATTTAGCTTCAACAGCATGCGAAACAAACGAGTTAGCTTGAAATCCATGCGAAACACATGATTTAGATTAAAATCAATGCGAAGTAGAAGGGTTACCATCGAATCCATGCGAAACAAATGGTTTAGCCGCAAATACTTGTGATATACATGATTCAGCTTCAACTGCATGCGAAACAAACGAGTCAGCTTCAAATCAATGCGGAACACATGATTTAGCTTCAAATCAATGCGAAGTGGAAGGCTTATCTTCGAATCCATGCGAAACGAATAGTTTAGCTTCAAATACTTTTGATATACATGATTTAGTTTCAACAGCATGCGAAACAAACGAGTTAGATTCAAATCCATGCGAAACACATGATTTAGCTTCAAATCAATGCGAAGTAGGAGGCTTATCTTCGAATCCATGCGAAACAAATGGTTTAGCTTCAAATACTTGTGATATACATGATTTAGCTTCAACAGCATGCGAAACAAACGAGTTAGCTTCAAACCCATGCGAAACACATGATTTAGCATCTAATGAATGCGAAGTAGAAGGATGATCTTCGAATCCATGCGAATCAAATGGTTTAGCTTCAAATACTTGTGATATACATGATTTAGTTTCAACAGCATGCGAAACAAACGAGTTAGATTCAAATCCATGCGAAACACATGATTTAGCTTCAAATCAATGCGAAGTAGGAGGCTTATCTTCGAATCCATGCGAAACAAATGGTTTAGCTTCAAATACTTGTGATATACATGATTTAGCTTCAACAGCATGCGAAACAAACGAGTTAGCTTCAAATCCATGCGGAACACATGATTTAGCTTCAAATCAATGCGAAGTGGAAGGCTTATCTTCGAATCCATGCGAAACGAATAGTTTAGCTTCAAATGCTTGTGATATAAATGATTCAGCTTCAACTGCATGCGAAACAAACGAGTTAGCTTCAAATCCATGCGAATCACATGATTTGGATTCAAATACTTGTGATACACTTGATTTAGCTTCAACAGCATGCGAAGTAAACGAGTTAGCTTCAAGTCCAAACGAAAAACATGATTTAGCATCAATTCAACGCGAAGTTGATGGCTTAGCTTCAAATCCATGCGAAACGAATGATTTAGCTTCACATACTTGTGAATATAAGTGATATAGCTTCAAATGCAGGCGAAACAAACGAGTTAGCTTCAAACCCATGCGAAACACATGATTTAGCATCTAATAAATGCGAAGTAGAAGGCTGATCTACGAATCCATGCGAAGCAAATGGTTTGGCTTCAAATACTTGTGATACACTTGATTTAGCTTCAACAGCATGCGAAACAAACGAGGTAGCTTCAAATCCATGCGAACACATGATTTAGCTTCAAATCAATGCGAAGTAGGAGGCTTATCTTCGAATCCAAGCGAACCAAATGGTTCAGCTTCAAATACTTGTGATATACACGATTTAGCTTCAACAGCATGCGAAAGAAACGAGTTAGCTTCAAATCCATGCGAACACATGATTTAGCTTCAAATCAATGCGAAGTAGGAGGCTTATCTTCGAATCCATACGAAACAAATGGTTTAGCTTCAAATACTTGTGATATACATGATATAGCTTCAACAGCATGCGAAACAATCGAGTTCGATTCAAATCCATGCGAAACACATGATTTAGCTTCAAATCAATGCGAAGTACATGGGTTATCATCGAATCCATGCGAAACAAAATGTTTAACTTCAAATACTTGTGATATACATGATATAGCTTCAACAGCATGCGAAACAAACGAGTTCGATTCAAATCCATGCGAAACACATGATTTAGATTCAAATCAATGCGAAGTACATGGGTTATCATCGAATCCATGCGAAACAACTTGTTTAACTTCAAATACTTGTGATATACATGATTTAGCTTCAACAGCATTCGAAACAAACGAGTTCGATTCAAATCCATGCGAAACACATGATTTAGTTTCAAATCAATGCGAAGTGGAAGGCTTATCCTCGAATCCATGCGAAACAAATAGTTTAGGTTCAAATACTTGTGATATACATGATTCAGCTTCAACTGCATGCGAAACAAACGAGTTAGCTTCAAATCCATGCGAAACATATGATTTATCATCTAATCAATGCGAAGTAGAAGGCTGATCTTCGAATCCATGCGAAGCAAATAGTTTAGCTTCAAATACTTGTGATATACATGATTTAGCTTCAACAACATGCGAAGCAAACGAGTTTGCTTCAAGTCCAAACGTAAAACATGATTTAGCATCAAGTCAACGCGAAGTTGATGGCTTAGCTTCAAATCCATGCCAAACGAATGATTTAGCTTCACATACTTGAAAATATAAGTGATATGGCTTCAAATGCAGGCGAAACAAACGTGTTAGCTTCAAATCCATGCGGAACACATGATTTAGCTTCAAATCAATGCGAAGTGGAAGGCTTATCTTCGAATCCATGCGAAACGAATAGTTTAGCTTCAAATGCTTGTGATATACATGATTCAGATTCAACTGCATGCGAAACAAACGAGTTAGCTTCAAATCCATGCGAAACACATGATTTGGATTCAAATACTTGTGATACACTTGATTTAGCTTCAACAGCATGCGAAATAAACGAGTTAGCTTCAAGTCCAAGCGAAAAACATGATTTAGCATCAATTCAACGCGAAGTTGATGGCTTAGCTTCAAATCCATGCGAAACGAATGATTTAGCTTCAAATCAATGCGAAGTAGAAGTGTTACCTTCGAATCCATGCGAAACAAATGGTTTAGCCGCAAATACTTGTGATATACATGACTTAGCTTTAACAGCATGCGAAACAAGCGAGGTAGCTTCAAACCCATGCGAAACACATGATTTAGCATCTAATCAATGCGAAGTAGAGGCCTGATCTTCGAATCCATGCGAAGCAAATGGTTTAGCTTCAAATACTTGTGATATACATGATTTAGTTTCAACAGCGTGCGAAACAAACGAGTTAGATTCAAATCCATGCGAAACACACGGTTTAGCTTCAAATCAATGCGAAGTAGAAGGGTTACCTTCGAATCCATGCGAAACAAATGGTTTAGCCGCAAATACTTGTGATATACATGATTTAGCTTCAACAGCATGCGAAACAAACGAGTTAGCTTCAAATCCATGCGAAACGCATGATTTACCATCTAATAAATGCGACGTAGAAGGCTGATCTTCGAATCCATGCGAAACAAATGGTTTAGCTTCAAATACTTGTGATACACTTGATTTAGCTTCAACAGCATGCGAAGCAAACGAGTTAGCTTCAAATCCATGCGAACACATGATTTAGCTTCAAATCAATGCGAAGTAGGAGGCTTATCTTCGAATCCATGCGAAACAAATGGTTTAGCTTCAAATACTTTTGATATATATGATTTAGCTTCAACAGCATGCGAAACAAACGAGTTAGCTTCAAATCCATGCGAAACACATGATTTAGATTAAAATCAATGCGAAGTAGAAGGGTTACCTTCGAATCCATGCGAAACAAATGGTTTAGCAGCAAATACTTGTGATATACATGATTCTCTTTCAACTGCATGCGAAACAAACGAGTCAGCTTCAAATCCATGCGGAACACATGATTTAGCTTCAAATCAATGCGAAGTGGAAGGCTTATCTTCGAATCCATGCGAAACGAATAGTTTAGCTTCAAATACTTTTGATATACATGATTCAGCTTCAACTGCCTGCGAAACAAACGAGTTAGCTTCAAATCCATGCGAAACACATGAGTAAGCATCAAGTCAACGCGAAGTTGATGGCTTAGCTTCAAATCCATGCAAAACGAATGATTTAGCTTCACATACTTGAAAATATAAGTGATATGGCTTCAAATGCAGGCGAAACAAACGAGTTAGCTTCAAACCCATGCGAAACACATGGTTTAGCATCTAATGAATGCGAAGTAGAAGGATGATCTTCGAATCCATGCGAAACAAATGGTTTAGCTTCAAATACTTGTGATATACATGATTTAGCTTCAACAGCATGCGAAACAAACGAGTTAGCTTGAAATCCATGCGAAACACATGATTTAGATTAAAATCAATGCGAAGTAGAAGGGTTACCTTCGAATCCATGCGAAACAAATGGTTTAGCCGCAAATACTTGTGATATACATGATTCAGCTTCAACTGCATGCGAAACAAACGAGTCAGCTTCAAATCAATGCGGAACACATGATTTAGCTTCAAATCAATGCGAAGTGGAAGGCTTATCTTGGAATCCATGCGAAACGAATAGTTTAGGTTCAAATACTTTTGATATACATGATTCAGCTTCAACTGCCTGCGAAACAAACGAGTTAGCTTCAAATCCATGCGAAACATATGATTTATCATCTAATCAATGCGAAGTAGAAGGCTGATCTTCGAATCCATGCGAAGCAAATAGTTTAGCTTCAAATACTTGTGATATACATGATTTAGCTTCAACAACATGCGAAGCAAACGAGTTTGCTTCAAGTCCAAACGAAAAACATGATTTAGCATCAAGTCAACGCGAAGTTGATGGCTTAGCTTCAAATCCATGCCAAACGAATGATTTAGCTTCACATACTTGAAAATATAAGTGATATGGCTTCAAATGCAGGCGAAACAAACGTGTTAGCTTCAAATCCATGCGGAACACATGATTTAGCTTCAAATCAATGCGAAGTGGAAGGCTTATCTTCGAATCCATGCGAAACGAATAGTTTAGCTTCAAATGCTTGTGATATACATGATTCATATTCAACTGCATGCGAAACAAACGAGTTAGCTTCAAATCCATGCGAAACACATGATTTGGATTCAAATACTTGTGATACACTTGATTTAGCTTCAACAGCATGCGAAATAAACGAGTTAGCTTCAAGTCCAAGCGAAAAACATGATTTAGCATCAATTCAACGCGAAGTTGATGGCTTAGCTTCAAATCCATGCGAAACGAATGATTTAGCTTCAAATCAATGCGAAGTAGAAGTGTTACCTTCGAATCCATGCGAAACAAATGGTTTAGCCGCAAATACTTGTGATATACATGACTTAGCTTTAACAGCATGCGAAACAAGCGAGGTAGCTTCAAACCCATGCGAAACACATGATTTAGCATCTAATCAATGCGAAGTAGAGGCCTGATCTTCGAATCCATGCGAAGCAAATGGTTTAGCTTCAAATACTTGTGATATACATGATTTAGTTTCAACAGCATGCGAAACAAACGAGTTAGATTCAAATCCATGCGAAACACACGGTTTAGCTTCAAATCAATGCGAAGTAGAAGGGTTACCTTCGAATCCATGCGAAACAAATGGTTTAGCCGCAAATACTTGTGATATACATGATTTAGCTTCAACAGCATGCGAAACAAACGAGTTAGCTTCAAATCCATGCGAAACGCATGATTTACCATCTAATAAATGCGAAGTGGAAGGCTTATCTTCGAATCCATGCGAAACGAATAGTTTAGCTTCAAATACTTTTGATATACATGATTCAGCTTCAACTGCCTGCGAAACAAACGAGTTAGCTTCAAATCCATGCGAAACACATGAGTAAGCATCAAGTCAACGCGAAGTTGATGGCTTAGCTTCAAATCCATGCAAAACGAATGATTTAGCTTCACATACTTGAAAATATAAGTGATATGGCTTCAAATGCAGGCGAAACAAACGAGTTAGCTTCAAACCCATGCGAAACACAAGAATTAGCATCTAATCAATGCGAAGTAGAAGGCTGACCTTCGAATCCATGCGAAGCAAATTGTTTAGCTTCAAATACTTGTGATATACATGATTTAGTTTCAACAGCATGCGAAACAAACGAGTTAGATTCAAATCCATGCGAAACACATGATTTAGCTTCAAATCAATGCGAAGTAGAAGGGTTACCTTCGAATCCATGCGAAACAAATGGTTTAACCGCAAATACTTGTGATATACATGACTTAGCTTTAACAGCATGCGAAACAAACGAGGTAGCTTCAAATCCATGCGAACACATGATTTAGCTTCAAATCAATGCGAAGTAGGAGGCTTATCTTCGAATCCATGCGAAACAAATGGTTTAGCTTCAAATACTTGTGATATGCATGATTTAGCTTCAATAGTATGCGAAACAAACGAGTTAGCTTCAAATCCATGCGAAACGCATGATTTAGCATCTAATAAATGCGAAGTAGAAGGCTGATCTTCGAATCCATCCGAAGCAAATGGTTTGGCTTCAAATACTTGTGATACACTTGATTTAGCTTCAACAGAATGCGAAACAAACGAGTTAGCTTCAAATCCATGCGAAACACATGATTTAGCTTCAAATCAATGCGAAGTGGAAGGCTCATCTTCGAATCCATGCGAAACGAATAGTTTAGCTTCAAATACTTTTGATATACATGATTCAGCTTCAACTGCATGCTAAACAAACGAGTTAGCTTCAAATCCATGCGAAACACACGATTTAGATTAAAATCAATGCGAAGTAGAAGGGTTACCTTCGAATCCATGCGAAACAAATGGTTTAGCCGCAAATACTTGTGATATACATGATTCAGCTTCAACTGCATGCGAAACAAACGAGTCAGCTTCAAATCCATGCGGAACACATGATTTAGCTTCAAATCAATGCGAAGTGGAAGGCTTATCTTCGAATCCATGCGAAACGAATAGTTTAGCTTCAAATACTTTTGATATACATGATTCAGCTTCAACTGCCTGCGAAACAAACGAGTTAGCTTCAAATCCATGCGAAACACAAGAATTAGCATCAAGTCAACGCGGAGTTGTTGGCTTAGCTTCAAATCCAAGCAAAACGAATGATTTAGCTTCACATACTTGAAAATATAAGTGATATGGCTTCAAATGCTGGCGAAACAAACGAGTTAGCTTCAAACCCATGCGAAACACATGATTTAGCATCTAATGAATGCGAAGTAGAAGGATGATCTTCGAATCCATGCGAAGCAAATGGTTTAGCTTCAAATACTTGTGATATACATGATTTAGTTTCAACAGCATGCGAAACAAACGAGTTAGCTTCAATTCCATCCGAAACACATGATTTAGCTTCAAATCAATGCGAATTAGAAGGGTTATCTTCGATTCCATGCGAAACATATGATATAGCTTCAAATACTTGTGATATACATGATTTAGCTTCAACATCATGCGAAACAAACGAGTTAGCTTCATATCCATGCGAAACACATGATTTAGCTTCAAATCAATGCGAAGTGGAAGGCTTATCTTCGAATCCATGCGAAACGAATAGTTTAGCTTCAAATACTTTTGATATACATGATTCAGCTTCAACTGCATGCTAAACAAACGAGTTAGCTTCAAATCCATGCGAAACACATGAATTAGCATCACGTCAACGCGAATGTGATGGCTTAGCTTCAAATCCATGCAAAACGAATGATTTCGCTTCACATACTTGAAAATATAAGTGATATGGCTTCAAATGCAGGCGAAACAAACGAGTTAGCTTCAAACCCATGCGAAACACATGATTTAGCATCTAATCAATGCGAAGTAGAAGGCTGACCTTCGAATCCATGCGAAGCAAATGGTTTAGCTTCAAATACTTGTGATATACATGATTTAGTTTCAACAGCATGCGAAACAAACGAGTTAGATTCAAATCCATGCGAAACACATGATTTAGCTTCAAATCAATGCGAAGTAGAAGGGTTACCTTCGAATCCATGCGAAACAAATGGTTTAGCCGCAAATACTTGTGATATACATGACTTAGCTTCAACAGCATGCGAAACAAACGAGTTAGCTTCAAATCCATGCGAAACACATGATTTAGCTTCAAATCAATGCGAAGTAGGAGGCTTATCTTCGAATCCATGCGAAACAAATGGTTTAGCTTCAAATACTTGTGATATACATGATTTAGCTTCAACAGCATGCGAAACAAACGAGTTAGCTTCAAATCCATGCGAAACACATGATTTAGATTAAAATCAATGCGAAGTAGAAGGGTTACCTTCGAATCCATGCGAAACAAATGGTTTAGCCGCAAATACATGTGATATACATGATTCAGCTTCAACTGCATGCGAAACAAACGAGTCAGCTTCAAATCCATGCGGAACACATGATTTAGCTTCAAATCAATGCGAAGTGGAAGGCTTATCTTCGAATCCATGCGAAACGAATAGTTTAGCTTCAAATACTTTTGATATACATGATTCAGCTTCAACTGCCTGCGAAACAAACGACTTAGCTTCAAATCCATGCGAAACACAAGAATTAGCATCAAGTCAACGCGAAGTTGATGGCTTAGCTTCAAATCCATGCAAAACGAATGATTTAGCTTCACATACTTGAAAATATAAGTGATATGGCTTCAAATGCAGGCGAAACAAACGAGTTAGCTTCAAACCCATGCGAAACACATGATTTAGCATCTAATGAATGCGAAGTAGAAGGATGATCTTCGAATCCATGCGAAGCAAACGGTTTGGCTTCAAATACTTGTGATACACTTGATTTAGCTTCAACAGAATGCGAAACAAACGAGTTAGCTTCAAATCCATGCGAAACACATGATTTAGATTACAATCAATGCGAAGTAGAAGGGCTACCTTCGAATCCATGCGAAACAAATGGTTTAACCGCAAATACTTGTGATATACATGATTCAGCTTCAACTGCATGCGAAACAAACGAGTCAGCTTCAAATCCATGCGGAACACATGATTTAGCTTCAAATCAATGCGAAGTGGAAGGCTTATCTTCGAATCCATGCGAAACGAAAAGTTTAGCTTCAAATACTTTTGATATACATGATTCAGCTTCAACTGCCTGCGAAACAAACGAGTTAGCTTCAAATCCATGCGGAACACAAGAATTAGCATCAAGTCAACGCGAAGTTGATGGCTTAGCTTCAAATCCATGCAAAACGAATGATTTAGCTTCACATACTTGAAAATATAAGTGATATGGCTTCAAATGCAGGCGAAACAAACGAGTTAGCTTCAAACCCATGCGAAACACATGATTTAGCATCTAATCAATGCGAAGTAGAAGGCTGACCTTCGAATCCATGCGAAGCAAATTGTTTAGCTTCAAATACTTGTGATATACATGATTTAGTTTCAACAGCATGCGAAACAAACGAGTTAGATTCAAATCCATGCGAAACACATGATTTAGCTTCAAATCAATGCGAAGTAGAAGGGTTACCTTCGAATCCATGCGAAACAAATGGTTTAGCTTCAAATACTTGTGATATACATGATTTAGCTTCAACAGCATGCGAAACAAACGAGTTAGCTTCAAATCCATGCGAAACACATGATTTAGATTAAAATCAATGCGAAGTAGAAGGGTTACCTTCGAATCCATGCGAAACAAATGGTTTAGCCGCAAATACTTGTGATATACATGATTCAGCTTCAACTGCATGCGGAACAAACGAGTCAGCTTCAAATCAATGCGGAACACATGATTTAGCTTCAAATCAATGCGAAGTGGAAGGCTTATCTTCGAATCCATGCGAAACGAATAGTTTGGCTTCAAATACTTTTGATATACATGATTCAGCTTCAACTTCCTGCGAAACAAACGAGTTAGCTTCAAACCCATGCGAAACACATGATTTAGCATCTAATGAATGCGAAGTAGAAGGATGATCTTCGAATCCATGCGAAGCAAATGGTTTAGCTTCAAATACTTGTGATATACATGATTTAGTTTCAACAGCATGCGAAACAAACGAGTTAGATTCTAATCCATGCGAAACACATGATTTAGCTTCAAATCAATGCGAAGTAGAACGGTTACCTTCGAATCCATGCGAAACAAGTGGTTTGGCCGCAAATACTTGTGATATACATGACTTAGCTTTAACAGCATGCGAAACAAACGAGGTAGCTTCAAATCCATGCGAAACACAAGAATTAGCATCAAGTCAACGCGAAGTTGCTGGCTTAGCTTCAAATCCATGCAAAACGAATGATTTAGCTTCACATACTTGAAAATATAAGTGATATGGCTTCAAATGCAGGCGAAACATACGAGTTAGCTTCAAACCCATGCGAAACACATGATTTAGCATCTAATGAATGCGAAGTAGAAGGATGACCTTCGAATCCATGCGAAGCAAATGGTTTAGCTTCAAATACTTGTGATATACATGATTTAGTTTCAACAGCATGCGAAACAAACGAGTTAGATTCTAATCCATGGGAAACACATGATTTAGCTTCAAATCAATGCGAAGTAGAAGGGTTACCTTCGAATCCATGCGAAACAAGTGGTTTGGCCGCAAATACTTGTGATATACATGACTTAGCTTTAACAGCATGCGAAACAAACTAGGTAGCTTCAAATCCATGCGAACACATGATTTAGCTTCAAATCAATGCGAAGTAGAAGGCTGACCTTCGAATCCATGCGAAGCAAATGGTTTAGCTTCAAATACTTGTGATACACTTGATTTAGCTTCAACAGCATGCGAAACAAACGAGTTAGCTTCAAATCCATGCGAACACATAATTTAGCTTCAAATCAATGCGAAGTGGAAGGCTTATCTTCGAATCCATGCGAAACGAATAGTTTAGCTTCAAATGCTTGTGATATAAATGATTCAGCTTCAACTGCATGCGAAACAAACGAGTTAGCTTCAAATCCATGCGAACACATGATTTAGCTTCAAATCAATGCGAAGTAGGAGGCTTATCTTCGAATCCATGCGAAACAAATGGTTTAGCTTCAAATACTTGTGATATACATGATTTAGTTTCAACAGCATGCGAAACAAACGAGTTAGATTCTAATCCATGGGAAACACATGATTTAGCTTCAAATCAATGCGAAGTAGAAGGGTTACCTTCGAATCCATGCGAAACAAGTGGTTTGGCCGCAAATACTTGTGATATACATGACTTAGCTTTAACAGTATGCGAAACAAACGAGGTAGCTTCAAATCCATGCGAACACATGATTTAGCTTCAAATCAATGCGAAGTAGAAGGCTGACCTTCGAATCCATGCGAAGCAAATGGTTTAGCTTCAAATACTTGTGATACACTTGATTTAGCTTCAACAGCATGCGAAACAAACGAGTTAGCTTCAAATCCATGCGAACACATGATTTAGCTTCAAATCAATGCGAAGTAGGAGGCTTATCTTCGAATCCATGCGAAACAAATGGTTCAGCTTCAAATACTTGTGATATACATGATTTATCTTCAACAGCATGCGAAACAAACGAGTTAGCTTCAAATCCATGCGGAACACATAATTTAGCTTCAAATCAATGCGAAGTGGAAGGCTTATCTTCGAATCCATGCGAAACGAATAGTTTAGCTTCATATGCTTGTGATATAAATGATTCAGCTTCAACTGCATGCGAAACAAACGAGTTAGCTTCAAATCCATGCGAACACATGATTTAGCTTCAAATCAATGCGAAGTAGGAGGCTTATCTTCGAATCCATGCGAAACAAATGGTTTAGCTTCAAATACTTGTGATATACATGATATAGCTTCAACAGCATGCGAAACAAACGAGTTCGATTCAAATCCATGCGAAACACATGATTTAGCTTCAAATCAATGCGAAGTACATGGGTTATCATCGAATCCATGCGAAACAAATTGTTTAACTTCAAAAACTTGTGATATACATGATATAGCTTCAACAGCATGCGAAACAAACGAGTTCGATTCAAATCCATGCGAAACACATGATTTAGATTCAAATCAATGCGAAGTACATGGGTTATCATCGAATCCATGCGAAACAACTTGTTTAACTTCAAATACTTGTGATATACATGATTTAGCTTCAACAGCATTCGAAACAAACGAGTTCGATTCAAATCCATGCGAAACACATGATTTAGTTTCAAATCAATGCGAAGTGGAAGGCTTATCCTCGAATCCATGCGAAACAAATGGTTTAGGTTCAAATACTTGTGATATACATGATTCAGCTTCAACTGCATGCGAAACAAACGAGTTAGCTTCAAATCCATGCGAAACATATGATTTATCATCTAATCAATGCGAAGTAGAAGGCTGATCTTCGAATCCATGCGAAGCAAATAGTTTAGCTTCAAATACTTGTGATATACATGATTTAGCTTCAACAACATGCGAAACAAACGAGTTTGCTTCAAGTCCAAACGAAAAACATGATTTAGCATCAAGTCAACGCGAAGTTGATGGCTTAGCTTCAAATCCATGCGAAACGAATGATTTAGCTTCACATACTTGAAAATATAAGTGATATGGCTTCAAATGCATGCGAAACAAACGAGTTAGCTTCAAATCCATGCGAAACACATGATTTAGCTTCAAATCAATGCGAAGTAGGAGGCTTATCTTCGAATCCATGCGAAACAAATCGTTTAGCTTCAAATACTTGTGATATACATGATTTAGCTTCAACAGCATGCGAAACAAACGAGTTAGCTTGAAATCCATGCGAAACACATGATTTAGATTAAAATCAATGCGAAGTAGAAGGGTTACCATCGAATCCATGCGAAACAAATGGTTTAGCCGCAAATACTTGTGATATACATGATTCAGCTTCAACTGCATGCGAAACAAACGAGTCAGCTTCAAATCAATGCGGAACACATGATTTAGCTTCAAATCAATGCGAAGTGGAAGGCTTATCTTCGAATCCATGCGAAACGAATAGTTTAGCTTCAAATACTTTTGATATACATGATTTAGTTTCAACAGCATGCGAAACAAACGAGTTAGATTCAAATCCATGCGAAACACATGATTTAGCTTCAAATCAATGCGAAGTAGGAGGCTTATCTTCGAATCCATGCGAAACAAATGGTTTAGCTTCAAATACTTGTGATATACATGATTTAGCTTCAACAGCATGCGAAACAAACGAGTTAGCTTCAAACCCATGCGAAACACATGATTTAGCATCTAATGAATGCGAAGTAGAAGGATGATCTTCGAATCCATGCGAATCAAATGGTTTAGCTTCAAATACTTGTGATATACATGATTTAGTTTCAACAGCATGCGAAACAAACGAGTTAGATTCAAATCCATGCGAAACACATGATTTAGCTTCAAATCAATGCGAAGTAGGAGGCTTATCTTCGAATCCATGCGAAACAAATGGTTTAGCTTCAAATACTTGTGATATACATGATTTAGCTTCAACAGCATGCGAAACAAACGAGTTAGCTTCAAATCCATGCGGAACACATGATTTAGCTTCAAATCAATGCGAAGTGGAAGGCTTATCTTCGAATCCATGCGAAACGAATAGTTTAGCTTCAAATGCTTGTGATATAAATGATTCAGCTTCAACTGCATGCGAAACAAACGAGTTAGCTTCAAATCCATGCGAATCACATGATTTGGATTCAAATACTTGTGATACACTTGATTTAGCTTCAACAGCATGCGAAACAAACGAGTTAGCTTGAAATCCATGCGAAACACATGATTTAGATTAAAATCAATGCGAAGTAGAAGGGTTACCATCGAATCCATGCGAAACAAATGGTTTAGCCGCAAATACTTGTGATATACATGATTCAGCTTCAACTGCATGCGAAACAAACGAGTCAGCTTCAAATCAATGCGGAACACATGATTTAGCTTCAAATCAATGCGAAGTGGAAGGCTTATCTTCGAATCCATGCGAAACGAATAGTTTAGCTTCAAATACTTTTGATATACATGATTTAGTTTCAACAGCATGCGAAACAAACGAGTTAGATTCAAATCCATGCGAAACACATGATTTAGCTTCAAATCAATGCGAAGTAGGAGGCTTATCTTCGAATCCATGCGAAACAAATGGTTTAGCTTCAAATACTTGTGATATACATGATTTAGCTTCAACAGCATGCGAAACAAACGAGTTAGCTTCAAACCCATGCGAAACACATGATTTAGCATCTAATGAATGCGAAGTAGAAGGATGATCTTCGAATCCATGCGAATCAAATGGTTTAGCTTCAAATACTTGTGATATACATGATTTAGTTTCAACAGCATGCGAAACAAACGAGTTAGATTCAAATCCATGCGAAACACATGATTTAGCTTCAAATCAATGCGAAGTAGGAGGCTTATCTTCGAATCCATGCGAAACAAATGGTTTAGCTTCAAATACTTGTGATATACATGATTTAGCTTCAACAGCATGCGAAACAAACGAGTTAGCTTCAAATCCATGCGGAACACATGATTTAGCTTCAAATCAATGCGAAGTGGAAGGCTTATCTTCGAATCCATGCGAAACGAATAGTTTAGCTTCAAATGCTTGTGATATAAATGATTCAGCTTCAACTGCATGCGAAACAAACGAGTTAGCTTCAAATCCATGCGAATCACATGATTTGGATTCAAATACTTGTGATACACTTGATTTAGCTTCAACAGCATGCGAAGTAAACGAGTTAGCTTCAAGTCCAAACGAAAAACATGATTTAGCATCAATTCAACGCGAAGTTGATGGCTTAGCTTCAAATCCATGCGAAACGAATGATTTAGCTTCACATACTTGTGAATATAAGTGATATAGCTTCAAATGCAGGCGAAACAAACGAGTTAGCTTCAAACCCATGCGAAACACATGATTTAGCATCTAATAAATGCGAAGTAGAAGGCTGATCTACGAATCCATGCGAAGCAAATGGTTTGGCTTCAAATACTTGTGATACACTTGATTTAGCTTCAACAGCATGCGAAACAAACGAGGTAGCTTCAAATCCATGCGAACACATGATTTAGCTTCAAATCAATGCGAAGTAGGAGGCTTATCTTCGAATCCAAGCGAACCAAATGGTTCAGCTTCAAATACTTGTGATATACACGATTTAGCTTCAACAGCATGCGAAAGAAACGAGTTAGCTTCAAATCCATGCGAACACATGATTTAGCTTCAAATCAATGCGAAGTAGGAGGCTTATCTTCGAATCCATACGAAACAAATGGTTTAGCTTCAAATACTTGTGATATACATGATATAGCTTCAACAGCATGCGAAACAAACGAGTTCGATTCAAATCCATGCGAAACACATGATTTAGCTTCAAATCAATGCGAAGTACATGGGTTATCATCGAATCCATGCGAAACAAAATGTTTAACTTCAAATACTTGTGATATACATGATATAGCTTCAACAGCATGCGAAACAAACGAGTTCGATTCAAATCCATGCGAAACACATGATTTAGATTCAAATCAATGCGAAGTACATGGGTTATCATCGAATCCATGCGAAACAACTTGTTTAACTTCAAATACTTGTGATATACATGATTTAGCTTCAACAGCATTCGAAACAAACGAGTTCGATTCAAATCCATGCGAAACACATGATTTAGTTTCAAATCAATGCGAAGTGGAAGGCTTATCCTCGAATCCATGCGAAACAAATAGTTTAGGTTCAAATACTTGTGATATACATGATTCAGCTTCAACTGCATGCGAAACAAACGAGTTAGCTTCAAATCCATGCGAAACATATGATTTATCATCTAATCAATGCGAAGTAGAAGGCTGATCTTCGAATCCATGCGAAGCAAATAGTTTAGCTACAAATACTTGTGATATACATGATTTAGCTTCAACAACATGCGAAGCAAACGAGTTTGCTTCAAGTCCAAACGAAAAACATGATTTAGCATCAAGTCAACGCGAAGTTGATGGCTTAGCTTCAAATCCATGCCAAACGAATGATTTAGCTTCACATACTTGAAAATATAAGTGATATGGCTTCAAATGCAGGCGAAACAAACGTGTTAGCTTTGAGGGCTCAGAAAGACTGGACTGAAAAATATCGACTGTTCTCTGGACCGACTCGGGTCTCTTATTTATATTACGTCCCCCAAAAAGGCCACGCCTGTTTTGGGGGACTCGCTGTCTTCTTTTGCCCCCGCTTAGTTTAGCGGGGGAGACAGCCATCGATGAACCCTCGCTGTAGGGGTGCGCTGGCCGTTCGGCCAGGCAGCGGTACGCGGCCGGCGGCTTTCTCCGCGACCAGGCATGCAGTACATCTGGCAGTGATAAAAAATAAAGAAACAAAGGAATTTCCGGTTCTTGCAAACGTCAAGGACGTTTTCTCTCCGTCGACCCCTTGACATCTGCAAGCGGACAGTTTTATGGTTATTACGGTCGCCGGCCGTGTGCCGCTACATCACCCCCTTGCCAGTGATTGACCAATCGCGATACAATTCTTATTTCTACAACAAAAACAAAAACAAAAACTTGCCCTGCGACATGCCATACGACGGTATATGCGATACTCGCTACATCCCACTCTCTCACTCATTCATAATAGTATCTTATTTTTGCAATCTGCAATCTATCCGGAAACCTCACTCGTCTTCCTGAACGTGTAGTTCGCACCTCTTGTTCCGGAGCAGACACTGTCGGTTCTGACCGCGGTACCTGCATTGTTTGAGCCGCTTCATTATCAACGGCATCATTAACAACGTACGCCGGCTTTAATCTATCAATACTAACATTAACAGGTTTAGCCTTAATATTTATCACAAAGTTTTTTGGGCCCCGGGATATGACCTCGAATGGTCCATCGTACGGTGGCTCCAATAAAGTTCGTACTTTATCATTCCGGATAAACACTTTTTCACACACTGTTAAGTCTTTATATACAAAAATCCGCTGCGCATTGTGGTGACTACCTGCGGCTGGGGTGATCCCCCGGAAATGCTGACGTAGTTCCTCGGCAAAATTGGAAACGTCATACTCGCCTTCTATTTGACGCGGTGCTAGGAACTCACCAGGTAGACGCAACGTCTCCCCATACACAAGTTCTGCTGCCGTTGATTTGGTGTCCTCCTTCCAGGCTGCGCGTAAACCCAGCAATATGGTAGGAAGGACCCTCGTCCATTGAACGTCTTGGTGGCAACGAATGGCAGCCTTCAACTGTCGATGGAAACGCTCCACCATGCCGTTCGCCGCTGGGTGGTATGCTGTTGTCCTTAAATGTGTTGTCCCTGTTAACTCGTTCAAATGCTTGAACAAGGCCGATTCAAATTGTCTTCCTTGGTCGGTTGTTACTCTAAGAGGGGTCCCAAATCGAGCAATCCATCCCTCGTAGAACGCTCGTGCCACCGTTTGTGCTTCCTGATTTATTATCGGGAACGCCTCCGGCCACCGGGTATACCGGTCCACGCAGGTCAAACAATACCTATGACCTTCCGACATGGGCAACACTACAATGTCAATATGCACATGTTCGAACCTTTCCGACGGCGCAAACTTTCCGAGCGGCGAATGTACATGCCTGGACACTTTTGAACGCTGGCAAGCGACGCACGCTCGCGCCCAACGCTTACTGTCCGTTTTTATTGACGGCCATACATATCGTTCCGTCATTAATTTCGCCGTCGCCTTAATTCCGGGATGTGCAAGTCTGTGCACCGTATCGAACGCCGCGCGGCGGAATGTTCCCGTGACAAATGGCCTCGCAATGCTTGTCGACACATCACACCATACAAAACTGTTTGACCCAGGAATTCGCATTTTTCGTAGCACTAGAGCACTCGCACACTCGCCTCGCACGTAGGCCGAGAGTTCGCTATCGGTGTCTTGTGCCTTCGCCAATTCTTCGTAATCGAGAAGTTCTTCCACTTCCTCGATCCTGGATAACGCGTCGGCAATAATATTGTCTTTTCCGGCAACGTGACGGATGTCGGTAGAAAATTGACTTATAAAATCTAGGTACCGGAATTGCCTCGGCGAGCACTTTTCCGGTTTTTGGCGAAACGCAAACGTTATCGGTTTGTGATCGGTGAATATAACAAACGCACGTCCTTCCACCATATACCGAAATTGCTTAATTGCTAAATATATAGCTAATAGCTCGCGATCGTAGGCCCCGTAATTCGTCTCCGCCGCGCTGAGTTTTTTTGAAAAAAAACCTATCGGTTCCCAACCGTTCCCGGTGTCCTGTTGTAAAACCGCGCCAACCGCGAAGTCTGAGGCATCGCAGGTAAGCGCAAGGGGGGCGCCAATCTGCGGGTGCGCCAGCAAGGTGGCCTGTGCCAAGGCTCTTTTTGACTCCTCAAACGCTACTACCGCCTCTGCATTCCAATGAATCGGTGTGCGACCCTTCGCGTTACCTGACAGCAAGTTATTCATTGCTGCCTGCACCTGTGCAGCCCTAGGTATGAATCGTCTGTAAAAGTTCATCATACCTAAAAACTGCCTCAGCTGTTTGGCTGTAACCGGTTGGGGGTATTCTACGATCGCGCGCACCTTACATTCTAGAGGTTTTGTGCCCTTATGTGATACCGAATAACCTAAAAATTCTACCTCGGGTTTTCCGAACGTGCACTTGCCCGGGTTAACTACTATACCGTACGACTTCAGCCTATTAAATAAAATGTTCAAATGTTCGAGGTGTTGCGCTTCGGATTCCGACGCCACGATGATATCGTCTATATACGCGTACACGAAATCTAGTCCTCGAAGCACCTCATCGATAAATCTTTGAAAAGTCTGTGCCGCGTTGCGTAACCCGAACGGCATCCCCGGAAATTCGAACAGCCCGAATGGCGTCGTAACCGCCGTCTTAAACACATCTTCGGGCGCAACCGGAATCTGATTGTACGCACGCACTAAGTCTATCGTTGAAAACACCTTTTTTCCGAATAAGTTTTGCGCAAAGTCTTCAATATGCTTTACCGGGTACCTATCCGGAACTGTGCGGTCGTTGAGTGCCCGGTAATCTCCGCACGGTCTCCACTCGCCTGATTCCTTCTTTGGCACCACATGTAAAGGAGATGACCAGCTGCTTTCGGACGGCCTCGCAATCCCCAGCTTCACCATTTCGTCGAACTCCTTCTTCGCTGCCCTGAGTCGATCCGGTGCCAACCTCCTTGGTCTGCAATTAACCGGTTGACCTGGCGATGTCCGGATATAATGTACCGTTGTATGCTTTTTTCTGACAGTCGGGATTCCCTCTGGTCTCGTGATTTCGGGAAATTTCTGCAACAGCTCCAAGTATATGGAATCCCCCGAAACCGTTTTCACGCTGGGAATGTCGCTAGCACTTCTACCTACCGGTTGCCCGGGCACTGACAACGAAGTTATATTGTCTATCAACCGGCGATTCCGAATGTCTACCAGTAAACCATAATGGTACAAAAAGTCTACGCCGATAATTGGCTTAGATACACTGGCTACCACAAACCTCCACGTAAACTCGCGACGTAACCCAAAGTCCAACGTCAACGTGGTTGTACCAAACGTTGTAATTTCGGACCCATTTGCCGCGAACAACACATAATCCGATTTCTTCCCGGGGCCACGAATCATGGATCGTGGGTACACGCAAAGGTCGGCTCCTGTATCGACCAGGAATTGCGTTCTAGTCGTCTTGTCGGTCACAAATAGACGGCGCGGCATCGGGCTCAAGTCATCTGCCGTCATCAACGACTGCCCGGTTCGTTTCCCTGCATCGAGTTCCAATTGCACGGTGGAATACATCGATTCGCACTCGCTCCCCAACGCCAATGGTAAAAACATTTACCCTGCCTCTGTTCCGTGCGTCTTTGCGACACGGAGCGTTGACGGGGCTCCCGACGGGCAGGCGATCGGGGGCGATACCGGCGGTCGAAACGCGAAGAACGTTCATTCCCAATCAACTCGTGTCGGATCGCCGCAATCTCCTGCTGGAACGACAGGCTGATTTGCGCCATTTTTAAATTTATGAGTGCCTCAAGGTCTTGAGGCGCGTTGCTCGGTGCCGCGGCTGCTGCAGTAGATGCCGACGCCTCCGCTACCTGAGTCCGGGGGCCCATCGTCTCGGCTATCGCATCTGCCAGGTCAGCCACCTTATCCATCTCCGCGTCCTTCTGGGTCGCTAAGATTACCTGCATACTATTAGGCAACCTACCCATCCACAGCGTACGCAACACACTATCTGACACGTTGTTGCCAGCCAGTCCGCGCAAGTGTCGCAGAAATTGAGACGGCTTCCTGTCTCCAATTTCCTCCGATTCCAGCAAACGTCGCGTTTTTTGTTCTTGCGACGAACTGAGCCTTCGAATGAGTTCCGTTTTTAACCTCTGGTACTGTCCAGTATTTGGCGGGTTCATTATAATGTCGCGGACTTCCGCGGCGTACACAGGATTCAATGCTCCTAACACATACCCGAATTTTGTGGCTTCGGTCGTAATACCCGATGCCTCGAAGCTGCGTTCGACCATCCCAAACCACATTTCTGGGTCCGACGCACAGAATTCGGGCATCCGAACGGCCACTCGCGACACAGATGCTTCCGCGGACGCGCCTCGCGGGTACGACGCACCCTCGTTAGGGGTAGCCATTACTAATTTTATCTGTTTATCAAAGTACCTTCTACACCGTTATTCGTGCGATCACGTCGGGGTCACCAATTGAGGGCTCAGAAAGACTGGACTGAAAAATATCGACTGTTCTCTGGACCGACTCGGGTCTCTTATTTATATTACGTCCCCCAAAAAGGCCACGCCTGTTTTGGGGGACTCGCTGTCTTCTTTTGCCCCCGCTTAGTTTAGCGGGGGAGACAGCCATCGATGAACCCTCGCTGTAGGGGTGCGCTGGCCGTTCGGCCAGGCAGCGGTACGCGGCCGGCGGCTTTCTCCGCGACCAGGCATGCAGTACATCTGGCAGTGATAAAAAATAAAGAAACAAAGGAATTTCCGGTTCTTGCAAACGTCAAGGACGTTTTCTCTCCGTCGACCCCTTGACATCTGCAAGCGGACAGTTTTATGGTTATTACGGTCGCCGGCCGTGTGCCGCTACAGCTTCAAATCCATGCGGAACACATGATTTAGCTTCAAATCAATGCGAAGTGGAAGGCTTATCTTCGAATCCATGCGAAACGAATAGTTTAGCTTCAAATGCTTGTGATATACATGATTCAGATTCAACTGCATGCGAAACAAACGAGTTAGCTTCAAATCCATGCGAAACACATGATTTGGATTCAAATACTTGTGATACACTTGATTTAGCTTCAACAGCATGCGAAATAAACGAGTTAGCTTCAAGTCCAAGCGAAAAACATGATTTAGCATCAATTCAACGCGAAGTTGATGGCTTAGCTTCAAATCCATGCGAAACGAATGATTTAGCTTCAAATCAATGCGAAGTAGAAGTGTTACCTTCGAATCCATGCGAAACAAATGGTTTAGCCGCAAATACTTGTGATATACATGACTTAGCTTTAACAGCATGCGAAACAAGCGAGGTAGCTTCAAACCCATGCGAAACACATGATTTAGCATCTAATCAATGCGAAGTAGAGGCCTGATCTTCGAATCCATGCGAAGCAAATGGTTTAGCTTCAAATACTTGTGATATACATGATTTAGTTTCAACAGCATGCGAAACAAACGAGTTAGATTCAAATCCATGCGAAACACACGGTTTAGCTTCAAATCAATGCGAAGTAGAAGGGTTACCTTCGAATCCATGCGAAACAAATGGTTTAGCCGCAAATACTTGTGATATACATGATTTAGCTTCAACAGCATGCGAAACAAACGAGTTAGCTTCAAATCCATGCGAAACGCATGATTTACCATCTAATAAATGCGACGTAGAAGGCTGATCTTCGAATCCATGCGAAACAAATGGTTTAGCTTCAAATACTTGTGATACACTTGATTTAGCTTCAACAGCATGCGAAGCAAACGAGTTAGCTTCAAATCCATGCGAACACATGATTTAGCTTCAAATCAATGCGAAGTAGAAGGCTGATCTTCGAATCCATGCGAAGCAAATGGTTTGGCTTCAAATACTTGTGATACACTTGATTTAGCTTCAACAGATTGCGAAACAAACGAGGTAGCTTCAAGTCCATGCGAACACATGATTTAGCTTCAAATCAATGCGAATTAGAAGGGTTATCTTCGATTCCATGCGAAACAAATGATATAGCTTCAAATACTTGTTATATACATGATTTAGCTTCAACAGCATGCGAAACAAACGAGTCAGCTTCAAATCCATGCGGAACACATGATTTAGCTTCAAATCAATGCGAAGTGGAAGGCTTATCTTCGAATCCATGCGAAACGAATAGTTTAGCTTCAAATACTTTTGATATACATGATTCAGCTTCAACTGCCTGCGAAACAAACGAGTTAGCTTCAAATCCATGCGAAACACATGAGTAAGCATCAAGTCAACGCGAAGTTGATGGCTTAGCTTCAAATCCATGCAAAACGAATGATTTAGCTTCACATACTTGAAAATATAAGTGATATGGCTTCAAATGCAGGCGAAACAAACGAGTTAGCTTCAAACCCATGCGAAACACATGGTTTAGCATCTAATGAATGCGAAGTAGAAGGATGATCTTCGAATCCATGCGAAACATATGGTTTAGCTTCAAATACTTGTGATATACATGATTTAGCTTCAACAGCATGCGAAACAAACGAGTTAGCTTGAAATCCATGCGAAACACATGATTTAGATTAAAATCAATGCGAAGTAGAAGGGTTACCTTCGAATCCATGCGAAACAAATGGTTTAGCCGCAAATACTTGTGATATACATGATTCAGCTTCAACTGCATGCGAAACAAACGAGTCAGCTTCAAATCAATGCGGAACACATGATTTAGCTTCAAATCAATGCGAAGTGGAAGGCTTATCTTGGAATCCATCGAAACGAATAGTTTAGCTTCAAATACTTTTGATATACATGATTCAGCTTCAACTGCCTGCGAAACAAACGAGTTAGCTTCAAATCCATGCGAAACATATGATTTATCATCTAATCAATGCGAAGTAGAAGGCTGATCTTCGAATCCATGCGAAGCAAATAGTTTAGCTTCAAATACTTGTTATATACATGATTTAGCTTCAACAACATGCGAAGCAAACGAGTTTGCTTCAAGTCCAAACGAAAAACATGATTTAGCATCAAGTCAACGCGAAGTTGATGGCTTAGCTTCAAATCCATGCCAAACGAATGATTTAGCTTCACATACTTGAAAATATAAGTGATATGGCTTCAAATGCAGGCGAAACAAACGTGTTAGCTTCAAATCCATGCGGAACACATGATTTAGCTTCAAATCAATGCGAAGTGGAAGGCTTATCTTCGAATCCATGCGAAACGAATAGTTTAGCTTCAAATGCTTGTGATATACATGATTCATATTCAACTGCATGCGAAACAAACGAGTTAGCTTCAAATCCATGCGAAACACATGATTTGGATTCAAATACTTGTGATACACTTGATTTAGCTTCAACAGCATGCGAAATAAACGAGTTAGCTTCAAGTCCAAGCGAAAAACATGATTTAGCATCAATTCAACGCGAAGTTGATGGCTTAGCTTCAAATCCATGCGAAACGAATGATTTAGCTTCAAATCAATGCGAAGTAGAAGTGTTACCTTCGAATCCATGCGAAACAAATGGTTTAGCCGCAAATACTTGTGATATACATGACTTAGCTTTAACAGCATGCGAAACAAGCGAGGTAGCTTCAAACCCATGCGAAACACATGATTTAGCATCTAATCAATGCGAAGTAGAGGCCTGATCTTCGAATCCATGCGAAGCAAATGGTTTAGCTTCAAATACTTGTGATATACATGATTTAGTTTCAACAGCATGCGAAACAAACGAGTTAGATTCAAATCCATGCGAAACACACGGTTTAGCTTCAAATCAATGCGAAGTAGAAGGGTTACCTTCGAATCCATCCGAAACAAATGGTTTAGCCGCAAATACTTGTGATATACATGATTTAGCTTCAACAGCATGCGAAACAAACGAGTTAGCTTCAAATCCATGCGAAACGCATGATTTACCATCTAATAAATGCGACGTAGAAGGCTTATCTTCGAATCCATGCGAAACGAATAGTTTAGCTTCAAATGCTTGTGATATAAATGATTCAGCTTCAACTGCATGCGAAACAAACGAGTTAGCTTCAAATCCATGCGAACACATGATTTAGCTTCAAATCAATGCGAAGTAGGAGGCTTATCTTCGAATCCATGCGAAACAAATGGTTTAGCTTCAAATACTTTTGATATATATGATTTAGCTTCAACAGCATGCGAAACAAACGAGTTAGCTTCAAATCCATGCGAAACACATGATTTAGATTAAAATCAATGCGAAGTAGAAGGGTTACCTTCGAATCCATGCGAAACAAATGGTTTAGCAGCAAATACTTGTGATATACATGATTCTCTTTCAACTGCATGCGAAACAAACGAGTCAGCTTCAAATCCATGCGGAACACATGATTTAGCTTCAAATCAATGCGAAGTGGAAGGCTTATCTTCGAATCCATGCGAAACGAATAGTTTAGCTTCAAATACTTTTGATATACATGATTCAGCTTCAACTGCCTGCGAAACAAACGAGTTAGCTTCAAATCCATGCGAAACACATGAGTAAGCATCAAGTCAACGCGAAGTTGATGGCTTAGCTTCAAATCCATGCAAAACGAATGATTTAGCTTCACATACTTGAAAATATAAGTGATATGGCTTCAAATGCAGGCGAAACAAACGAGTTAGCTTCAAACCCATGCGAAACACATGGTTTAGCATCTAATGAATGCGAAGTAGAAGGATGATCTTCGAATCCATGCGAAACAAATGGTTTAGCTTCAAATACTTGTGATATACATGATTTAGCTTCAACAGCATGCGAAACAAACGAGTTAGCTTGAAATCCATGCGAAACACATGATTTAGATTAAAATCAATGCGAAGTAGAAGGGTTACCTTCGAATCCATGCGAAACAAATGGTTTAGCCGCAAATACTTGTGATATACATGATTCAGCTTCAACTGCATGCGAAACAAACGAGTCAGCTTCAAATCAATGCGGAACACATGATTTAGCTTCAAATCAATGCGAAGTGGAAGGCTTATCTTGGAATCCATGCGAAACAAATAGTTTAGCTTCAAATACTTTTGATATACATGATTCAGCTTCAACTGCCTGCGAAACAAACGAGTTAGCTTCAAACCCATGCGAAACACATGATTTAGCATCTAATGAATGCGAAGTAGAAGGATGATCTTCGAATCCATGCGAAGCAAATGGTTTAGCTTCAAATACATGTGATATACATGATTTAGTTTCAACAGCATGCGAAACAAACGAGTTAGATTCAAATCCATGCGAAACACATGATTTAGATTAAAATCAATGCGAAGTAGAAGGGTTACCTTCGAATCCATGCGAAACAAATGGTTTAGCCGCAAATACTTGTGATATACATGATTCAGCTTCAACTGCATGCGAAACAAACGAGTCAGCTTCAAATCAATGCGGAACACATGATTTAGCTTCAAATCAATGCGAAGTGGAAGGCTTATCTTCGAATCCATGCGAAACGAATAGTTTAGCTTCAAATACTTTTGATATACATGATTCAGCTTCAACTGCCTGCGAAACAAACGAGTTAGCTTCAAACCCATGCGAAACACATGATTTAGCATCTAATGAATGCGAAGTAGAAGGATGATCTTCGAATCCATGCGAAGCAAATGGTTTAGCTTCAAATACTTGTGATATACATGATTTAGTTTCAACAGCATGCGAAACAAACGAGTTAGATTCTAATCCATGCGAAACACATGATTTAGCTTCAAATCAATGCGAAGTAGAACGGTTACCTTCGAATCCATGCGAAACAAGTGGTTTGGCCGCTAATACTTGTGATATACATGACTTAGCTTCAACAGTATGCGAAACAAACGAGTTAGCTACAAATCCATGCGAAACGCATGATTTACCATCTAATAAATGCGAAGTAGAAGGCTGATCTTCGAATCCATGCGAAGCAAATGGTTTGGCTTCAAATACTTGTGATACACTTGATTTCGCTTCAACAGAATGCGAAACAAACGAGGTAGCTTCAAGTCCATGCGAACACATGATTTAGCTTCAAATCAATGCGAGGTAGGAGGCTTATCTTCGAATCCATGCGAAACAAATGGTTTAGCTTCAAATACTTGTGATATACATGATTTAGCTTCAACAGCATGCGAAACAAACGAGTTAGCTTCAAATACATGCGAAACACATGATTTAGATTAAAATCAATGCGAAGTAGAAGGGTTACCTTCGAATCCATGCGAAACAAACGGTTTAGCCGCAAATACTTGTGATATACAAGATTCAGCTTCAACTGCATGCGAAACAAACGAGTCAGCTTCAAATCCATGCGGAACACATGATTTAGCTTCAAATCAATGCGAAGTGGAAGGCTTATCTTCGAATCCATGCGAAACGAATAGTTTAGCTTCAAATACTTTTGATATACATGATTCAGCTTCAACTGCCTGCGAAACAAACGAGTTAGCTTCAAATCCATGCGAAACACATGGTTTAGCATCTAATGAATGCGAAGTAGAAGGATGATCTTCGAATCCATGCGAAGCAAATGGATTAGCTTCAAATACTTGTGATATACATGATTTAGCTTCAACAGCATGCGAAACAAACGAGTTAGCTTCAAATACATGCGAAACACATGATTTAGATTAAAATCAATGCGAAGTAGAAGGGTTACCTTCGAATCCATGCGAAACAAACGGTTTAGCCGCAAATACTTGTGATATACAAGATTCAGCTTCAACTGCATGCGAAACAAACGAGTCAGCTTCAAATCCATGCGGAACACATGATTTAGCTTCAAATCAATGCGAAGTGGAAGGCTTATCTTCGAATCCATGCGAAACGAATAGTTTAGCTTCAAATACTTTTGATATACATGATTCAGCTTCAACTGCCTGCGAAACAAACGAGTTAGCTTCAAATCCATGCGAAACACATGGTTTAGCATCTAATGAATGCGAAGTAGAAGGATGATCTTCGAATCCATGCGAAGCAAATGGATTAGCTTCAAATACTTGTGATATACATGATTTAGTTTCAACAGCATGCGAAACAAACGAGTTAGCTTCAAATCCATCCGAAACACATGATTTAGCTTCAAATCAATGCGAATTAGAAGGGTTATCTTCGATTCCATGCGAAACATATGATATAGCTTCAAATACTTGTGATATACATGATTTAGCTTCAACAGCATGCGAAACAAACGAGTTAGCTTCAAATCCATGCGAAACACATGAATTAGCATCACGTCAACGCGAAGTTGATGGCTTAGCTTCAAATCCATGCAAAACGAATGATTTAGCTTCACATACTTGAAAATATAAGTGATATGGCTTCAAATGCAGGCGAAACAAACGAGTTAGCTTCAAACCCATGCGAAACACATGATTTAGCATCTAATCAATGCGAAGTAGAAGGCTGACCTTCGAATCCATGCGAAGCAAATGGTTTAGCTTCAATTACTTGTGATATACATGATTTAGCTTCAACAGCATGCGAAATAAACGAGTTAGCTTCAAATCCATGCGAAACACATGATTTAGATTAAAATCAATGCGAAGTAGAAGGGTTACCTTCGAATCCATGCGAAACAAATGGTTTAGCCGCAAATACTTGTGATATACATGATTCAGCTTCAACTGCATGCGAAACAAACGAGTCAGCTTCAAATCCATGCGGAACACATGATTTAGCTTCAAGTCAATGCGAAGTGGAAGGCTTATCTTCGAATCCATGCGAAACGAATAGTTTAGCTTCAAATACTTTTGATATACATGATTCAGCTTCAACTGCCTGCGAAACAAACGAGTTAGCTTCAAATCCATGCGAAACACAAGAATTAGCATCAAGTCAACGCGAAGTTGATGGCTTAGCTTCAAATCCATGCAAAACGAATGATTTAGCTTCACATACTTGAAAATATAAGTGATATGGCTTCAAATGCAGGCGAAACAAACGAGTTAGCTTCAAACCCATGCGAAACACATGATTTAGCATCTAATCAATGCGAAGTAGAAGGCTGACCTTCGAATCCATGCGAAGCAAATGGTTTAGCTTCAAATACTTGTGATATACATGATTTAGCTTCAACAGCATGCGAAACAAACGAGTTAGCTTCAAATCCATGCGAAACACATGATTTAGCTTCAAATCAATGCGAAGTGGAAGGCTTATCTTCGAATCCATGCGAAACGAATAGTTTAGCTTCAAATACTTTTGATATACATGATTCAGCTTCAACTGCATGCTAAACAAACGAGTTAGCTTCAAATCCATGCGAAACACATGATTTAGCTTCAAATCAATGCGAAGTAGAAGGGTTACCTTCGAATCCATGCGAAACAAGTGGTTTAGCCGCAAATACTTGTGATATACATGACTTAGCTTTAACAGCATGCGAAACAAACGAGGTAGCTTCAAATCCATGCGAACACATGATTTAACTTCTAATCAATGCGAAGTAGGAGGCTTATCTTCGAATCCATGCGAAACAAATGGTTTAGCTTCATATACTTGTGATATGCATGATTTAGCTTCAACAGTATGCGAAACAAACGAGTTAGCTACAAATCCATGCGAAACGCATGATTTACCATCTAATAAATGCGAAGTAGAAGGCTGATCTTCGAATCCATGCGAAGCAAATGGTTTGGCTTCAAATACTTGTGATACACTTGATTTCGCTTCAACAGAATGCGAAACAAACGAGGTAGCTTCAAGTCCATGCGAACACATGATTTAGCTTCAAATCAATGCGAGGTAGGAGGCTTATATTCGAATCCATGCGAAACAAATGGTTTAGCTTCAAATACTTGTGATATACATGATTTAGCTTCAACAGCATGCGAAACAAACGAGTTAGCTTCAAATACATGCGAAACACATGATTTAGATTAAAATCAATGCGAAGTAGAAGGGTTACCTTCGAATCCATGCGAAACAAACGGTTTAGCCGCAAATACTTGTGATATACAAGATTCAGCTTCAACTGCATGCGAAACAAACGAGTCAGCTTCAAATCCATGCGGAACACATGATTTAGCTTCAAATCAATGCGAAGTGGAAGGCTTATCTTCGAATCCATGCGAAACGAATAGTTTAGCTTCAAATACTTTTGATATACATGATTCAGCTTCAACTGCCTGCGAAACAAACGAGTTAGCTTCAAATCCATGCGAAACACAAGAATTAGCATCAAGTCAACGCGAAGTTGATGGCTTAGCTTCAAATCCATGCAAAACGAATGATTTAGCTTCACATACTTGAAAATATAAGTGATATGGCTTCAAATGCAGGCGAAACAAACGAGTTAGCTTCAAACCCATGCGAAACACATGGTTTAGCATCTAATGAATGCGAAGTAGAAGGATGATCTTCGAATCCATGCGAAGCAAATGGATTAGCTTCAAATACTTGTGATATACATGATTTAGCTTCAACAGCATGCGAAACAAACGAGTTAGCTTCAAATACATGCGAAACACATGATTTAGATTAAAATCAATGCGAAGTAGAAGGGTTACCTTCGAATCCATGCGAAACAAACGGTTTAGCCGCAAATACTTGTGATATACAAGATTCAGCTTCAACTGCATGCGAAACAAACGAGTCAGCTTCAAATCCATGCGGAACACATGATTTAGCTTCAAATCAATGCGAAGTGGAAGGCTTATCTTCGAATCCATGCGAAACGAATAGTTTAGCTTCAAATACTTTTGATATACATGATTCAGCTTCAACTGCCTGCGAAACAAACGAGTTAGCTTCAAATCCATGCGAAACACATGGTTTAGCATCTAATGAATGCGAAGTAGAAGGATGATCTTCGAATCCATGCGAAGCAAATGGATTAGCTTCAAATACTTGTGATATACATGATTTAGTTTCAACAGCATGCGAAACAAACGAGTTAGCTTCAAATCCATCCGAAACACATGATTTAGCTTCAAATCAATGCGAATTAGAAGGGTTATCTTCGATTCCATGCGAAACATATGATATAGCTTCAAATACTTGTGATATACATGATTTAGCTTCAACAGCATGCGAAACAAACGAGTTAGCTTCAAATCCATGCGAAACACATGAATTAGCATCACGTCAACGCGAAGTTGATGGCTTAGCTTCAAATCCATGCAAAACGAATGATTTAGCTTCACATACTTGAAAATATAAGTGATATGGCTTCAAATGCAGGCGAAACAAACGAGTTAGCTTCAAACCCATGCGAAACACATGATTTAGCATCTAATCAATGCGAAGTAGAAGGCTGACCTTCGAATCCATGCGGAGCAAATGGTTTAGCTTCAATTACTTGTGATATACATGATTTAGCTTCAACAGCATGCGAAATAAACGAGTTAGCTTCAAATCCATGCGAAACACATGATTTAGATTAAAATCAATGCGAAGTAGAAGGGTTACCTTCGAATCCATGCGAAACAAATGGTTTAGCCGCAAATACTTGTGATATACATGATTCAGCTTCAACTGCATGCGAAACAAACGAGTCAGCTTCAAATCCATGCGGAACACATGATTTAGCTTCAAGTCAATGCGAAGTGGAAGGCTTATCTTCGAATCCATGCGAAACGAATAGTTTAGCTTCAAATACTTTTGATATACATGATTCAGCTTCAACTGCCTGCGAAACAAACGAGTTAGCTTCAAATCCATGCGAAACACAAGAATTAGCATCAAGTCAACGCGAAGTTGATGGCTTAGCTTCAAATCCATGCAAAACGAATGATTTAGCTTCACATACTTGAAAATATAAGTGATATGGCTTCAAATGCAGGCGAAACAAACGAGTTAGCTTCAAACCCATGCGAAACACATGATTTAGCATCTAATCAATGCGAAGTAGAAGGCTGACCTTCGAATCCATGCGAAGCAAATGGTTTAGCTTCAAATACTTGTGATATACATGATTTAGCTTCAACAGCATGCGAAACAAACGAGTTAGCTTCAAATCCATGCGAAACACATGATTTAGCTTCAAATCAATGCGAAGTGGAAGGCTTATCTTCGAATCCATGCGAAACGAATAGTTTAGCTTCAAATACTTTTGATATACATGATTCAGCTTCAACTGCATGCTAAACAAACGAGTTAGCTTCAAATCCATGCGAAACACATGATTTAGCTTCAAATCAATGCGAAGTAGAAGGGTTACCTTCGAATCCATGCGAAACAAGTGGTTTAGCCGCAAATACTTGTGATATACATGACTTAGCTTTAACAGCATGCGAAACAAACGAGGTAGCTTCAAATCCATGCGAACACATGATTTAACTTCTAATCAATGCGAAGTAGGAGGCTTATCTTCGAATCCATGCGAAACAAATGGTTTAGCTTCATATACTTGTGATATGCATGATTTAGCTTCAACAGTATGCGAAACAAACGAGTTAGCTACAAATCCATGCGAAACGCATGATTTACCATCTAATAAATGCGAAGTAGAAGGCTGATCTTCGAATCCATGCGAAGCAAATGGTTTGGCTTCAAATACTTGTGATACACTTGATTTCGCTTCAACAGAATGCGAAACAAACGAGGTAGCTTCAAGTCCATGCGAACACATGATTTAGCTTCAAATCAATGCGAGGTAGGAGGCTTATATTCGAATCCATGCGAAACAAATGGTTTAGCTTCAAATACTTGTGATATACATGATTTAGCTTCAACAGCATGCGAAACAAACGAGTTAGCTTCAAATACATGCGAAACACATGATTTAGATTAAAATCAATGCGAAGTAGAAGGGTTACCTTCGAATCCATGCGAAACAAACGGTTTAGCCGCAAATACTTGTGATATACAAGATTCAGCTTCAACTGCATGCGAAACAAACGAGTCAGCTTCAAATCCATGCGGAACACATGATTTAGCTTCAAATCAATGCGAAGTGGAAGGCGTATCTTCGAATCCATGCGAAACGAATAGTTTAGCTTCAAATACTTTTGATATACATGATTCAGCTTCAACTGCCTGCGAAACAAACGAGTTAGCTTCAAATCCATGCGAAACACAAGAATTAGCATCAAGTCAACGCGAAGTTGATGGCTTAGCTTCAAATCCATGCAAAACGAATGATTTAGCTTCACATACTTGAAAATATAAGTGATATGGCTTCAAATGCAGGCGAAACAAACGAGTTAGCTTCAAACCCATGCGAAACACATGGTTTAGCATCTAATGAATGCGAAGTAGAAGGATGATCTTCGAATCCATGCGAAGCAAATGGATTAGCTTCAAATACTTGTGATATACATGATTTAGCTTCAACAGCATGCGAAACAAACGAGTTAGCTTCAAATACATGCGAAACACATGATTTAGATTAAAATCAATGCGAAGTAGAAGGGTTACCTTCGAATCCATGCGAAACAAACGGTTTAGCCGCAAATACTTGTGATATACAAGATTCAGCTTCAACTGCATGCGAAACAAACGAGTCAGCTTCAAATCCATGCGGAACACATGATTTAGCTTCAAATCAATGCGAAGTGGAAGGCTTATCTTCGAATCCATGCGAAACGAATAGTTTAGCTTCAAATACTTTTGATATACATGATTCAGCTTCAACTGCCTGCGAAACAAACGAGTTAGCTTCAAATCCATGCGAAACACAAGAATTAGCATCAAGTCAACGCGAAGTTGATGGCTTAGCTTCAAATCCATGCAAAACGAATGATTAAGCTTCACATACTTGAAAATATAAGTGATATGGCTTCAAATGCAGGCGAAACAAACGAGTTAGCTTCAAACCCATGCGAAACACATGGTTTAGCATCTAATGAATGCGAAGTAGAAGGATGATCTTCGAATCCATGCGAAGCAAATGGATTAGCTTCAAATACTTGTGATATACATGATTTAGTTTCAACAGCATGCGAAACAAACGAGTTAGCTTCAAATCCATCCGAAACACATGATTTAGCTTCAAATCAATGCGAATTAGAAGGGTTATCTTCGATTCCATGCGAAACATATGATATAGCTTCAAATACTTGGGATATACATGATTCAGCTTCAACTGCATGCGTAACAAATGAGTTAGCTTCAAATCTATGCGAAACACATGATTTAGCTTCAAATCAATGCGAAGTGGAAGGCTTATCTTCGAATCCATGCGAAACGAATAGTTTAGCTTCAAATACTTTTGATATACATGATTTAGCTTCAACTGCATGCTAAACAAACGAGTTAGCTTCAAATCCATGCGAAACACATGAATTAGCATCACGTCAACGCGAAGTTGATGGCTTAGCTTCAAATCCATGCATTACGAATGATTTAGCTTCACATACTTGAAAATATAAGTGATATGGCTTCAAATGCAGGCGAAACAAACTAGTTAGCTTCAAACCCATGCGAAACACATGATTTAGCATCTAATCAATGCGAAGTAGAAGGATGATCTTCGAATCCATGCGAAGCAAATGGTTTAGCTTCAAATACTTGTGATATACATGATTTAGTTTCAACAGCATGCGAAACAAACGAGTTAGATTCAAATCCATGCGAAACACATGATTTAGCTTCAAATCAATGCGAAGTAGAAGGGTTACCTTCGAATCCATGCGAAACAAATGGTTTAGCCTCAAATACTTGTGATATACATGACTTAGCTTCAACAGCATGCGAAACAAACGAGTTAGCTTCAAATCCATGCGAAACACATGATTTAGCTTCAAATCAATGCGAAGTAGGAGGCTTATCTTCGAATCCATGCGAAACAAATGGTTTAGCTTCAAATACTTGTGATATACATGATTTAGCTTCAACAGCATGCGAAACAAACGAGTTAGCTTCAAATCCATGCGAAACACATGATTTAGATTAAAATCAATGCGAAGTAGAAGGGTTACCTTCGAATCCATGCGAAACAAATGGTTTAGCCGCAAATACTTGTGATATACATGATTCAGCTTCAACTGCATGCGAAACAAACGAGTCAGCTTCAAATCCATGCGGAACACATGATTTAGCTTCAAATCAATGCGAAGTGGAAGGCTTATCTTCGAATCCATGCGAAACGAATAGTTTAGCTTCAAATACTTTTGATATACATGATTCAGCTTCAACTGCCTGCGAAACAAACGAGTTAGCTTCAAACCCATGCGAAACACATGATTTAGCATCTAATGAATGCGAAGTAGAAGGATGATCTTCGAATCCATGCGAAGCAAATGGTTTAGCTTCAAATACTTGTGATATACATGATTTAGTTTCAACAGCATGCGAAACAAACGAGTTAGATTCTAATCCATGCGAAACACATGATTTAGCTTCAAATCAATGCGAAGTAGAAGGGTTACCTTCGAATCCATGCGAAACAAGTGGTTTGGCCGCAAATACTTGTGATATACATGACTTAGCTTTAACAGCGTGCGAAACAAACGAGGTAGCTTCATATCCATGCGAACACATGATTTAGCTTCAAATCAATGCGAAGTAGGAGGCTTATCTTCGAATCCATGCGAAACAAATGGTTTAGCTTCAAATACTTGTGATATGCATGATTTAGCTTCAACAGTACGCGAAACAAACGAGTTAGCTTCAAATCCATGCGAAACGCATGATTTACCATCTAATAAATGCGAAGTAGAAGGCTGATCTTCGAATCCATGCGAAGCAAATGGTTTGGCTTCAAATACTTGTGATACACTTGATTTAGCTTCAACAGAATGGGAAACAAACGAGGTAGCTTCAAGTCCATGCGAACACATGATTTAGCTTCAAATCAATTCGAATTAGAAGGGTTATCTTCGATTCCATGCGAAACATATGATATAGCTTCAAATACTTGTGATATACATGATTCAGCTTCAACTGCATGCGAAACAAACGAGTCAGCTTCAAATTCATGCGGAACACATGATTTAGCTTCAAATCAATGCGAAGTGGAAGGCTTATCTTCGAATCCATGCGAAACGAATAGTTTAGCTTCAAATACTTTTGATATACATGATTCAGCTTCAACTGCCTGCGAAACAAACGAGTTAGCTTCAAATCCATGCGAAACACAAGAATTAGCATCAAGTCAACGCGACGTTGATGGCTTAGCTTCAAATCCATGCAAAACGAATGATTTAGCTTCACATACTTGAAAATATAAGTGATATGGCTTCAAATGCTGGCGAAACAAACGAGTTAGCTTCAAACCCATGCGAAACACATGATTTAGCATCTAATCAATGCGAAGTAGAAGGCTGACCTTCGAATCTATGCGAAGCAAATGGATTAGCTTCAAATACTTGTGATATACATGATTTAGCTTCAACAGCATGCGAAACAAACGAGTTAGCTTCAAATCCATGCGAAACACATGATTTAGATTAAAATCAATGCGAAGTAGAAGGGTTACCTTCGAATCCATGCGAAACAAATGGTTTAGCCGCAAATACTTGTGATATACATGATTCAGCTTCAACTGCATGCGAAACAAACGAGTCAGCTTCAAATCCATGCGGAACACATGATTTAGCTTCAAATCAATGCGAAGTGGAAGGCTTATCTTCGAATCCATGCGAAACGAATAGTTTAGCTTCAAATACTTTTGATATACATGACTCAGCTTCAACTGCCTGCGAAACAAACGAGTTAGCTTCAAATCCATGCGAAACACAAGAATTAGCATCAAGTCAACGCGAAGTTGATGGCTTAGCTTCAAATCCATGCAAAACGAATGATTTAGCTTCGCATACTTGAAAATATAAGTGATATGGCTTCAAATGCAGGCGAAACAAACGAGTTAGCTTCAAACCCATGCGAAACACATGATTTAGCATCTAATGAATGCGAAGTAGAAGGATGATCTTCGAATCCATGCGAAGCAAATGCTTTAGCTTCAAATACTGGTGATATACATGATTTAGTTTCAACAGCATGCGAAACAAACGAGTTAGATTCAAATCCATGCAAAACACATGATTTAGCTTCAAATCAATGCGAAGTAGAAGGGTTACCTTCGAATCCATGCGAAACGAATAGTTTAGCTTCAAATAATTTTGATATACATGACTCAGCTTCAACTGCCTGCGAAACAAACGAGTTAGCTTCAAATCCATGCGAAACACAAGAATTAGCATCAAGTCAACGCGAAGTTGATGGCTTAGCTTCAAATCCATGCAAAACGAATGATTAAGCTTCACATACTTGAAAATATAAGTGATATGGCTTCAAATGCAGGCGAAACAAACGAGTTAGCTTCAAACCCATGCGAAACACATGGTTTAGCATCTAATGAATGCGAAGTAGAAGGATGATCTTCGAATCCATGCGAAGCAAATGGATTAGCTTCAAATACTTGTGATATACATGATTTAGCTTCAACAGCATGCGAAACAAACGAGTTAGCTTCAAATACATGCGAAACACATGATTTAGATTAAAATCAATGCGAAGTAGAAGGGTTACCTTCGAATCCATGCGAAACAAACGGTTTAGCCGCGAATACTTGTGATATACAAGATTCAGCTTCAACTGCATGCGAAACAAACGAGTCAGCTTCAAATCCATGCGGAACACATGATTTAGCTTCAAATCAATGCGAAGTGGAAGGCTTATCTTCGAATCCATGCGAAACGAATAGTTTAGCTTCAAATACTTTTGATATACATGATTCAGCTTCAACTGCCTGCGAAACAAACGAGTTAGCTTCAAATCCATGCGAAACACAAGAATTAGCATCAAGTCAACGCGAAGTTGATGGCTTAGCTTCAAATCCATGCAAAACGAATGATTAAGCTTCACATACTTGAAAATATAAGTGATATGGCTTCAAATGCAGGCGAAACAAACGAGTTAGCTTCAAACCCATGCGAAACACATGGTTTAGCATCTAATGAATGCGAAGTAGAAGGATGATCTTCGAATCCATGCGAAGCAAATGGATTAGCTTCAAATACTTGTGATATACATGATTTAGTTTCAACAGCATGCGAAACAAACGAGTTAGCTTCAAATCCATCCGAAACACATGATTTAGCTTCAAATCAATGCGAATTAGAAGGGTTATCTTCGATTCCATGCGAAACATATGATATAGCTTCAAATACTTGGGATATACATGATTCAGCTTCAACTGCATGCGTAACAAATGAGTTAGCTTCAAATCTATGCGAAACACATGATTTAGCTTCAAATCAATGCGAAGTGGAAGGCTTATCTTCGAATCCATGCGAAACGAATAGTTTAGCTTCAAATACTTTTGATATACATGATTTAGCTTCAACTGCATGCTAAACAAACGAGTTAGCTTCAAATCCATGCGAAACACATGAATTAGCATCACGTCAACGCGAAGTTGATGGCTTAGCTTCAAATCCATGCATTACGAATGATTTAGCTTCACATACTTGAAAATATAAGTGATATGGCTTCAAATGCAGGCGAAACAAACTAGTTAGCTTCAAACCCATGCGAAACACATGATTTAGCATCTAATCAATGCGAAGTAGAAGGATGATCTTCGAATCCATGCGAAGCAAATGGTTTAGCTTCAAATACTTGTGATATACATGATTTAGTTTCAACAGCATGCGAAACAAACGAGTTAGATTCAAATCCATGCGAAACACATGATTTAGCTTCAAATCAATGCGAAGTAGAAGGGTTACCTTCGAATCCATGCGAAACAAATGGTTTAGCCTCAAATACTTGTGATATACATGACTTAGCTTCAACAGCATGCGAAACAAACGAGTTAGCTTCAAATCCATGCGAAACACATGATTTAGCTTCAAATCAATGCGAAGTAGGAGGCTTATCTTCGAATCCATGCGAAACAAATGGTTTAGCTTCAAATACTTGTGATATACATGATTTAGCTTCAACAGCATGCGAAACAAACGAGTTAGCTTCAAATCCATGCGAAACACATGATTTAGATTAAAATCAATGCGAAGTAGAAGGGTTACCTTCGAATCCATGCGAAACAAATGGTTTAGCCGCAAATACTTGTGATATACATGATTCAGCTTCAACTGCATGCGAAACAAACGAGTCAGCTTCAAATCCATGCGGAACACATGATTTAGCTTCAAATCAATGCGAAGTGGAAGGCTTATCTTCGAATCCATGCGAAACGAATAGTTTAGCTTCAAATACTTTTGATATACATGATTCAGCTTCAACTGCCTGCGAAACAAACGAGTTAGCTTCAAACCCATGCGAAACACATGATTTAGCATCTAATGAATGCGAAGTAGAAGGATGATCTTCGAATCCATGCGAAGCAAATGGTTTAGCTTCAAATACTTGTGATATACATGATTTAGTTTCAACAGCATGCGAAACAAACGAGTTAGATTCAAATCCATGCAAAACACATGATTTAGCTTCAAATCAATGCGAAGTAGAAGGGTTACCTTCGAATCCATGCGAATCAAGTGGTTTAGCCGCAAATACTTGTGATATACATGACTTAGCTTTAACAGCATGCGAAACAAACGAGGTAGCTTCAAATCCATGCGAACACATGATTTAGCTTCAAATCAATGCGAAGTAGAAGGCTTATCTTCGAATCCATGCGAAACAAATGGTTTAGCTTCAAATACTTGTGATATGCATGATTTAGCTTCAACAGTATGCGAAACAAACGAGTTAGCTTCAAATCCATGCGAAACGCATGATTTAGCATCTAATAAATGCGAAGTAGAAGGCTGATCTTCGAATCCATCCGAAGCAAATGGTTTGGCTTCAAATACTTGTGATACACTTGATTTAGCTTCAACAGAATGCGAAACAAACGAGTTAGCTTCAAATCCATGCGAAACACATGATTTAGCTTCAAATCAATGCGAAGTGGAAGGCTTATCTTCGAATCCATGCGAAACGAATAGTTTAGCTTCAAATACTTTTGATATACATGATTCAGCTTCAACTGCATGCTAAACAAACGAGTTAGCTTCAAATCCATGCGAAACACGTGATTTAGATTAAAATCAATGCGAAGTAGAAGGGTTACCTTCGAATCCATGCGAAACAAATGGTTTAGCCGCAAATACTTGTGATATACATGATTCAGCTTCAACTGCATGCGAAACAAACGAGTTAGCTTCAAATCCATGCGAAACACAAGAATTAGCATCAAGTCAACGCGGAGTTGTTGGCTTAGCTTCAAATCCATGCAAAACGAATGATTTAGCTTCACATACTTGAAAATATAAGTGATATGGCTTCAAATGCTGGCGAAACAAACGAGTTAGCTTCAAACCCATGCGAAACACATGATTTAGCATCTAATGAATGCGAAGTAGAAGGATGATCTTCGAATCCATGCGAAGCAAATGGTTTAGCTTCAAATACTTGTGATATACATGATTTAGTTTCAACAGCATGCGAAACAAACGAGTTAGATTCAAATCCATGCGAAACACATGATTTAGCTTCAAATCAATGCGAAGTAGAAGGGTTACCTTCGAATCCATGCGCAACAAATGGTTTAGCCTCAAATACTTGTGATATACATGACTTAGCTTCAACAGCATGCGAAACAAACGAGTTAGCTTCAAATCCATGCGAAACACATGATTTAGCTTCAAATCAATGCGAAGTAGGAGGCTTATCTTCGAATCCATGCGAAACAAATGGTTTAGCTTCAAATACTTGTGATATACATGATTTAGCTTCAACAGCATGCGAAACAAACGAGTTAGCTTCAAATCCATGCGAAACACATGATTTAGATTAAAATCAATGCGAAGTAGAAGGGTTACCTTCGAATCCATGCGAAACAAATGGTTTAGCCGCAAATACTTGTGATATACATGATTCAGCTTCAACTGCATGCGAAACAAACGAGTCAGCTTCAAATCCATGCGGAACACATGATTTAGCTTCAAATCAATGCGAAGTTGATGGCTTAGCTTCAAATCCATGCGAAACGAATGATTTAGCTTCACATACTTGAAAATATAAGTGATATGGCTTCAAATGCAGGCGAAACAAACGAGTTAGCTTCAAACCCATGCGAAACACATTATTTAGCACCTAATGAATGCGAAGTAGAAGGATGATCTTCGAATCCATGCGAAGCAAATGGTTTAGCTTCAAATACTTGTGATATACATGATTTAGCTTCAACAGCATGCGAAACAAACGAGTTAGCTTCAAATCCATGCGAAACACATGATTTAGCTTCAAATCAATGCGAATTAGAAGGGTTATCATCGAATCCATGCGAAACATATGATATAGCTTCAAATACTTGTGATATACATGATTTAGCTTCAACAACATGCTAAACAAACGAGTTAGCTTCAAGTCCAAACGAAAAACATGATTTAGTATCAAGTCAACGCGAAGTAGGAGGCTTATCTTCGAATCCATGCGAAACAAATGGTTTAGCTTCAAATGCATGCGAAACACATGATTTAGATTAAAATCAATGCGAAGTAGAAGGGTTACCTTCGAATCCATGCGAAACAAATGGTTTAGCCGCAAATACTTGTGATATACATGACTTAGCTTTAACAGCATGCGAAACAAACGAGGTAGCTGCAAATCCATGCGAACACATGATTTAGCTTCAAATCAATGCGAAGTAGAAGGGTTACCTTCGAATCCATGCGAAACAAATGGTTTAGCCGCAAATACTTGTGATATACATGATTCAGCTTCAACTACATGCGAAACAAACGAGTCAGCTTCAAATCCATGCGGAACACATGATTTAGCTTCAAATCAATGCGAATCAGAAGGGTTATCATCGAATCCAAGCGAAACATATGATATAGCTTCAAATACTTGTGATATACATGATTTAGCTTCAACAACATGCTAAACAAACGAGTTAGCTTCAAGTCCAAACGAAAAACATGATTTAGTATCAAGTCAACGCGAAGTAGATGGCTTTGCTTCAAATCCATGCGAAACGAATGATTTAGCTTCACATACTTGTTAATATAAGTGATTCAGCTTCAACTGCATGCGAAACAAACGAGTCAGCATCAAATCCATGCGGAACACATGATTTAGCTTCAAATCAATGCGAAGTGGAAAGCTTATCTTCGAATCCATGCGAAACAAATGGTTTAGCTTCAAATACTTGTGATACACTTGATTTAGCTTCAACAGAAATTGCGAAACAAACGAGGTAGCTTCAAGTAAATGCGAACACATGATTTAGCTTCAAATCAATGCGAGGTAGGAGGCTTATCTTCGAATCCATGCGAAAACAAATGGTTTAGCTTCAAATACTTGCGATATACATGACTTAGCTTCAACAGCATGCGAAACAAACGAGTTAGCTTCAATCCATGCGAAACACATGATTTAGCTTCAAATCAATGCGAATTAGAAGGGTTATCTTCAAATCCATGCGAAACATATGATATAGCTGCAAATACTTGTGATATACATGATTTAGCTTCAACAACATGCTAAACAAACGAGTTAGCTTCAAGTCCAAATGAAAAACATGATTTAGTATCAAGTCAACGCGAGGTAGGAGGCTTATCTTCGAATCCATGCGAAACAAATGGTTTTAGCTTCAAATACTTGTGATATACATGATTTAGCTTCAACAGCATGCGAAACTAACCAGTTAGCTTCAAATCCATGCGAAACACATGATTTAGATTAAAATCAATGCGAAGTAGAAGGGTTACCTTCGAATCTCATGCGAAACAAATGGTTTAGCCGCAAATACTTGTGAATATACATGATTCAGCTTCAAACTGCATGCGAGACAAACGAGTCAGCTTCAAATCCATGCGGAACACATGATTTAGCTTCAATCAATGCGAAGTGGAAGGCTTATCTTCGAATCCATGCGAAACGAATAGTTTAGCTTCAAATACTTTTGATGTACATGATTCAGCTTCAACTGCCTGCGAAACAAACGAGTTAGCTTCAAATCCATGCGAAACACATGAATTAGATTCAAGTCAACGCGAAGTTGATGGCTTAGCTTCAAATCCATGCAAAACGAATGATTTAGCTTCACATACTTGAAAATATAAGTGATATGGGCTTCAAATGCAGGCGAAAGAAACGAGTTAGCTTCAAAACCCCATGCGAAACACATGATTTAGCATCTAATCAATGCGAAGTAGAAGGCTGATCTTCGAATCCATGCGAAGCAAATGGTTAGCTTCAAATACTTGTGATATACATGATTTACTTTCAACAGCATGCGAACAAACGAGTTAGATTCAAATCCATACGAAACACATGATTTAGCTTCAATCAAATGCGAATTAGAAGGGTTATCTTCGAATCCATGCGAAACATATGATATAGCTTCAAATACTTTTGATGTACATGATTCAGCTTCAACTGCCTGCGAAACAAACGAGTTAGCTTCAAATCCATGCGAAACACATGAATAAGCATCAAGTCAACACGAAGTTGATGGCTTAGCTTCAAATCCATGCAAAACGAATGATTTAGCTTCACATACTTGAAAATATAAGTGATATGGCTTCAAATGCAGGCGAAACAAACGAGTTAGCTTCAAACCCATGCGAAACACATGATTTAGCATCTAATCAATGCGAAGTAGAAGGATGATCTTCGAATCCATGCGAAGCAAATGGTTTAGCTTCAAATACTTGTGATATACATGATTTAGTTTCAACAGCATGCGAATCAAACGAGTTAGATTCAAATCCATGCGAGACACATGATTTAGCTTCAAATCAATGCGAAGTAGAAGGGTTACCTTCGAATCCGTGCGAAACAAATGGTTTAGCCGCAAATACTTGTGATATACATGACTTAGCTTTAACAGCATGCGAAACAAACGAGGTAGCTTCAAATCCATGCGAACATATGATTTAGCATCTAATCAATGCGAAGTAGAAGGCTCATCTTCGAATCCATGCGAAGCAAATGGTTTAGCTTCAAATACTTGTGATATACATGTCTTAGCTTCAACAGCATGCGAAACAAACGAGTTAGCTTCAAATCCATGCGAAACACATGATTTAGCTTCAAATCAATGCCAATTAGAAGGGTTATCTTCGAATCCATGCGAAACATATGATATAGCTTCAAATACTTGTGATATACATTATTTAGCTTCAACTGCAGGCGAAAAAAACGAGTTAGCTTCAAATCCAAGCGAAACACGTGATTTAGATTCAAATCAATGCGAAGTAGAAGACTGATCTTTGAATCCATGGGAAGCAAATGGTTTAGCTTCAAATACTTGTGTTATACTTGATTTAGCTTCATCAGCATGCGAAACAAACGATTAGCTTCAAATCCATGCGTAACATAAGATTTAACTTCAAATCAAGGCGAAGTAGAAGGCTGATCTTCGAATCCACGCGAAACAAATGGATTAGCTTCAAATACTTGTGATATACATGATTTAGCTTCAACAGCATGCGAAACAAACGTGTTAGCTTCAAATGCATGCGGAACACATGATTTAGCTTCAAATCAATTCGAAGTAGAAGGGTTATCTTCGAATCCATGCGAAACAAATGGTTTAGCTTCAAATACTTGCTTGATGCATGATTTAGCTTCAATTGCATGCGAAACAAACGAGTTAGCTTGAAAACCAAGCGAAACACATGATTTAGCTTCAAATCAATGCGAAGTAGAAGGCTTATTTTGAAATCCATGCGAATCAAATGGTCTAGCTTCAAACAATTGTGATTTACATGATTTAGCTTCAACTGCATGCGAAACAAACGAGATAGCTTTAAATCCATGCGAAACAGATGATTTAGATTAAAATCAATGCGAAGTAGAAAGCTTATTTTGAAATCCTTGCGAATCAAATGGTTTAGCTTCAAATCGTTGTGATATACATGATTTAGCTTCAACTGCATGCGATACAACGAGTTAGATTCAAATCCATGCGAAACGCATGATTTAGGTGTAAATCAATACGAGGTAGATGGCTGATCTTCGAATCCTTGCGAAACAAATGGTTTAGCTTCAAATACTTGTTTGATACATTATTTAGCTTCAGTTACATGCGAAACAAACGAGTTAGCTTCAAATCCATGCGAAACACATGATTTAGCTTCTTATCATTGCGAAGTAGAAGGCTGATCTTCGATTCCTTGCGAAACAAATGGTTTAGCTTCAAATACTTGTGATATAAATGATTTAGATTCAACTACATGCGAAACAAACGAGTAAGCTTCAACTCCATGCGAAACACATGATTTAGCTTCAAATCAATGCGAAGTAGAAGGCTTGTCTTCAAATCCATGCGAAACAAGTGGTTCAGCTTCAAATACTTGTGATGTGCATGATTTAGCTTCAAATGCATGCGAAACAAACGAGTTAGCTTCAAATCCATGCGAAACACATGATTTAGATTAAAATCAATGCGAAGTAAGAAGGCTAATCGTCGAATCCATGCGAAACAAATGGTTTAACTTCAAATACTTGTGATATACATGATTTAGCTTCAACAGCATGCGAAACAAACGTGTTAGCTTCAAGTGCATGGGGAACACATGATTTAGCTTCAAATCAATGCGAAGTAGAAGGCTTATCTTCAAATCCATGCGAAACATGTGGTTCAGCTTCAAATACTTGTGATGTGCATGATTTAGCTTCAACTGCATGCGACACAAACGAGTTAGTTTCAAATCCAAGCGAAACACATGATTTAGCTTCAAATCAATTCGAAGTAGAAGGGTTATCTTCGAATCTATGCGAAACAAATGGTTTAGCTTCAAATACTTGCGTGATGCATGATTTAGCTTCAATTGCATGCGAAACAAACGAGTTAGCTTGAAAACCAAGCGAAACACATGATTTAGCTTCAAATCAATGCGAAGTAGAAGGCTTATTTTGAAATCCATGCGAATCAAATGGTTTAGCTTCAAACAATTGTGATTTACATGATTTAGCTTCAACTGCATGCGAAACAAACGAGATAGCTTTAAATCCATGCGAAACAGATGATTTAGATTAAAATCAATGCGAAGTAGAAAGCTTATTTTGAAATCCTTGCGAATCAAATGGTTTAGCTTCAAATCGTTGTGATATACATGATTTAGCTTCAACTGCATGCGATACAACGAGTTAGATTCAAATCCATGCGAAACGCATGATTTAGGTGTAAATCAATACGAGGTAGATGGCTGATCTTCGAATCCTTGCGAAACAAATGGTTTAGCTTCAAATACTTGTTTGATACATTATTTAGCTTTAGTTACATGCGAAACAAACGAGTTAGCTTCCAATCCATGCGAAACACATGATTTAGCTTCTTATCATTGCGAAGTAGAAGGCTGATCTTCGATTCCTTGCGAAACAAATGGTTTAGCTTCAAATACTTGTGATATACATGAATAAGCTTCAACAGCATGCAAAACTAGCGAGTTAGCTTCAAATCTATCCGAAACATATGATTTAGCTTGAAATCAATGCGATTTAGAAGGTTTATCTTCGAATCCATGCAACACAAATGGTTTAGATTCAAATACCTGTGATATACATGATTTATCTTCAACTGCATGCGAAACAAACGAGATAGCTTTAAATCCATGCGAAACACCTGATTTAGCATTAAATCAATGCGAAGTAGGTGGTTTATATTCAAATCCATGCGAAACAAATCGTTTAGCATCAAATAATTGTGATACACATGATTTAGCTTCAATTGCATGCGAAACAAACGAGTTAGCTTGAAATCCAAGCGAAACACATGATTTAGCTTCAAATCAATGCGAAGTAGAAGGCTTATCTTCAAATCCATGCGAAACAAGTGGTTCAGCTTCAAATACTTGTGATGTGCATGATTTAGCTTCAAATGCAAGCAAAACGAACGAGTTAGCTTCAAATCCATGCGAAACACATGATTTTGCTTCTTATCAATGCGAAGTAGAAGGCTGATCTTCGAATCCTTGCGAAACAAATGGTTTAGCTTCAAACACCTGTGATATACATGATTTAGCTTCAACCGTATGCGAAACAAACGAGTTAGCTTCAAATCCATGCGAAACACATGATTTAGCTCCAAATTAATGCGAAGTAGAAGGCTTAGCTTCAAATCCATGGGAATGAAATGGTTTAGCATCAAATACTTGTGATGTACATGATTTGACTTCAACTGCATTACGAAACAAACTTGTTAGTTTCGAATCCAAGCGAAACACATGATTTAGCTTCAAATCAATGCGAAGTAGAAGGCTTATTTTGAAATCCATGCGAATCAAATGGTTTAGCTTCAAACAATTGTGATTTACATGATTTAGCTTCAACTGCATTGCGAAACAAACTAGTTAGTTTCAAATCCAAGCGAAACACATGATTTAGTTTCAAATCAATGCGAAGTAGAAGGCTTATCTTCAAATCCATTCGAATCAAATGGTTTAGCTTGAAATACCTGTGATATACATGATTTATCTTCAACTGCATGCGAAACAAACGAGATAGCTTTAAATCCATGCGAAACACCTGATTTAGCATTAAATCAATGCGAAGAAGGTGGTTTATATTCAAATCCATGCGAAACAAATCGTTTAGCTTCAAATACTTGTGATATACATGATTTAACTTCAACTGCATGTGAAATAAACGAGTTAGCTTAAAATCCAAGCGAAACACATTATTTAGCTTCAAATCAATGCGAAGTAGAAGGCTGAGCTAAAAACCCATGAGAATCAAATGGTTTAGCTTCAAATACTTGTGATATACATGATTTAGATTCAACTACATGCGAAACAAACGAGTAAGCTTCAACTCCATGCGAAACACATGATTTAGCTTCAAATCAATGCGAAGTAGAAGGATTGTCTTCAAATCCATGCGAAACAAGTGGTTCAGCTTCAAATACTTGTGATGTGCATGATTTAGCTTCAAATGCATGCGAAACAAACGAGTTAGCTTCAAATCCATGCGAAACACATGATTTAGCTTCAAATCAATGCGTAGCAGAAGGCTGATCTTCGAATCCATGCGAAACAAGTGGTTCAGCTTCAAATACTTGTGATATACATGATTTAGCTTCAAATGCAAGCGAAACGAACGAGTTAGCTTCAAATCCATGCGAAACACATGATTTAGCTTCTTATCAATGCCAAGTAGAAGGCTGATCTTCGAATCCTTGAGAAGCAAATGGTTTACCTTCAAATACTTGTGATATACATGATTTAGATTCAACAGCCTGCAAAACTAACGAGTTAGCTTCAAAGGCATGCGAAACACATGATTTAGCTTCAAATCAATGCGAAGTAGAAGGCTTATCTTCAAATCCATGCGAAACAAATGGTTTAGCTTCAAATACTTGTTTGATACATGATTTAGCTTCAATTGCATGCGAATCAATCGAGCTAGCTTGAAATCCAAGCGAAACACATGATTCAGCTTCAAATCAATGCGAAGTGGCAGGCTTATCTTCAAATCCATGCGAATCAAATGGTTGAGCTTCAAATACTTGGGATATACATGATTCAGCTTCAACTGCATGCGTAACAAACGAGTTAGCTTCAAATCTATGCGAAACACATGATTTAGCTTCAAATTCATACCAAACACATGGTTTAACGTGATATTCGTGCGAAACAAATGGTTCAGCTTCAAATCCTTTTCATATACATGATTTAGCTTCAACTGCATGTGAAACGAACGTGTTAGCATCAAAAACAAGAGAAACACATGACTCAGTTTCAAATAAAAGCGAAGTAGATGGCACAGCATCAAATCCATGCGAAGTAAATGGTTTAGCTTCAAATACTTGGTTGATACATGATCTAGCTTCAATTGCATGCGAAACAAACTAGTTAGCTTGAAATCCAAGCGAAACACATGATTCAGCTTCAAATCAATGCGAAGTGGAAGGCTTATCTTCAAATCCATGCGAATCAAATGGTTGAGCTTCAAATACTTGGGATATACATGATTCAGCTTCAACTGCATGCGTAACAAACGAGTTAGCTTCAAATCTATGCGAAACACATGATTTAGCTTCAAATTCATACCAAACACATGGTTTAACGTGATATTCGTGCGAAACAAATGGTTCAGCTTCAAATCCTTTTCATATACATGATTTAGCTTCAACTGCATGTGAAACGAACGTGTTAGCATCAAAAACAAGAGAAACACATGACTCAGTTTCAAATAAAAGCGAAGTAGATGGCAAAGCATCAAATCCATGCGAAGTAAATGGTTTAGCTTCAAATACTTGGTTGATACATGATCTAGCTTCAATTGCATGCGAAACAAACTAGTTAGTTTCAAATCCAAGAGAAACACATGATTTAGCTTAAAATCAATGCGAAGTAGAAGGCTTAGCTTCAAATCCATGCGAATCAAATGGTTTAGCTTCAGATTCTTGCGATATACATGAGTTAGATTCAACAGCATGCGAAACAAACGTGTTAGCTTCAACTCCATGCGCAATACATGATTTAGCTTCAAATCAATGCGAAGTAGAAGGCTTATCTTCGAATTCCATGCGAAACAAATGGTGTAGCTTCACATACCTGTGATATACACGATTTAACATCAAATACAGGCGAAGAAAACGAGTTAGCTTCAAATCCATGCGAAATACATGATTTAGCTTCAAATTCATTCGAAACACGTGGTTTAGCTTAATACTCATTGCGAAACAAATGGTTCAGCTTCAAATACTTATGATATACATGATTTAGCTTCAACTGCATGTGAAACAAACGTGTTAGCTTCGAATTCAAGTGAAACACAGGATTCAGCTTCACTTCAAGGCGAAGTAGAAGGCTGATCTTCGATTTCTTGCGAATCAATTGGTTTAGCTTCAAATACTTGTGATATACATGATTTAGCTTCAACTACATGCGAAACAATCGAGTTAGCTTCAACTCCATGCGAAACACATAACTTAGCTTCTAATCAATGCGAAGTAGAAGGCTTATCTTCAAATCCATGCGAAACAAGTGGTTCAGCTTCAAATACTTGTGATGTGCATGATTTAGCTTCAACTGCAAGCAAAACGAACGAGTTAGCTTCAAATCCATGCGAAACGTATGATTTAGCTTCTTATCAATGCGAAGTAGAAGGCTGATCTTCGAATCCTTGCGAAACAAATGGTTTAGCTTCAAATACTTGTGATATACATGAATAAGCTTCAACAGCATGCAAAACTAGCGAGTTAGCTTCAAATCCATGCGAGACACATGATTTAGCTTGAAATCAATGCGATTTAGAAGGCTTATATTCGAATCCATGCGAAACAAATGGTTTAGCTTCAAATACCTGTGATATACATGATTTATCTTCAACTGCATGCGAAACAAACGAGATAGCTTTAAATCCATGCGAAACAGATGATTTAGATTAAAATCAATGCGAAGTAGAAGGCTTATTTTGAAATCCATGCGAATCAAATGGTTTGGCTTCAAATAATTGTGATATACATGATTTAGCTTCAACTGCATTACGAAACAAACTAGTTAGTTTCAAATCCATGCGAAACACATCTTTTAGCTTCAAATCAATGCGAAGAAGAAGGCTTAGCTTCAAATCCATGCGAATCAAATGGTTTAGCTTCAAATACTTGTGATGTGCATGATTTAGCTTCAATTGCAAGCGAAACAAACGAGATAGCTTTAAATCCATGCGAAACAGATGATTTAGATTAAAATCAATGCGAAGTAGAAGACTTATTTTGAAATCCATGCGAATCAAATGGTTTAGCTTCAAATAATTGTGATGTGCATGATTTAGCTTCAAATGCAAGCGAAACGAACGAGTTAGCTTCAAATCCATGCGAAACACATGATTTAGCTTCTTATCATTGCGAAGTAGAAGGCTGGTCTTCGAATCCTTGCGAAACAAATGGTTTAGCTTCAAATACTTGTGATATACATGATTTAGCTTCAACTGCATGCGAAACAAACGAGATAGCTTTAAATCCATGCGAAACAGATGATTTAGATTAAAATCAATGCGAAGTAGAAGGCTTATTTTGAAATCCATGCGAATCAAATGGTTTAGCTTCAAATAATTGTGATATACATGATTTAGCTTCAACTGCATGCGAAACAAACGAGATAGCTTTAAATCCATGTGAAACATATGATTTAGATTAAAATCAATGCGAAGTAGAAGGCTGATCTTCGAATCCATGCGAATCAAATGGTTTAGCTTCAAATAATTGTGATATACATGATTTAGCCTCAACAGCATGCAAAACTAACGAGTTAGCTTCAAATCCATGCGAAACACATGATTTAGCTTCTTATCAATGCGAAGTAGTAGGCTTATCTTCAAATCCATGCGAATCAAATGGTTTAGCTTGAAATACCTGTGATATACATGATTTATCTTCAACTGCATGCGAAACAAACGAGATAGCTTTAAATCCATGTGAAACAGATGATTTAGATTAAAATCAATGCGAAGTAGAAGGCTGATCTTCGAATCCATGCGAATCAAATGGTTTAGCTTCAAGTAATTGTGATATACATGATTTAGCTTCAACTGCATGCGAAACAAACGAGTTAGCATTAAATCCATGCGAAACAGATGATTTAGATTAAAATCAATGCGAAGTAGAAGGCTTATTTTGAAATCCATGCGAATCAAATGGTTTAGCTTCAAATAATTGTGATATACATGATTTAGCTTCAACTGCATTGCGAAACAAACTAGTTAGTTTCTAATCCAAGCGAAATACATGATTTAGCTTCAAATAAATGCGAAGTAGAAGGCTTATCTTCAAGTCCATGCGAAACAAGTGGTTCAGCTTCAAATAGTTGTGGTATACGTGATTTAGCTTCAAATGCAAGCGAAACGAACGAGTTAGCTTCAAATCCATGCGAAACACATGATTTAGCTTCTTATCAATGCCAAGTAGAAGGCTGATCTTCGAATCCTTGAGAAGCAAATGGTTTACCTTCAAATACTTGTGATATACATGATTTAGCTTCAACAACCTGCAAAACTAACGAGTTAGCTTCAAAGCCATGCGAAACACATGATTTAGCTTCAAATCAATGCGAAGTAGAAGGCTTATGTTCAAATCCATGCGAAACAAATGGTTTAGCTTCAAATACTTGTTTGACACATGACTTAGCTTCAATTGCATGTGAAACAAACGAGTTAGCTTGAAAACCAAGCGAAACACATGATTTAGCTTCAAATCAATGCGAAGTAGAAGGCTTATCTTCAAATCCATGCGAAACAAGTGGTTCAGCTTCAAATACTTGTGATGTGCATGATTTAGATTCAAATGCAAGCGGAACGAACGAGTTAGCTTCAAAGCCATGCGAAACACATGATTTAGCTTCAAATCAATGCGAAGTAGAAGGCTTATGTTCAAATCCATGCGAAACAAATGGTTTAGCTTCAAATACTTGTTTGATACATGATTTAGCTTCAATTGCATGCGAATCAAACGAGTTAGCTTGAAATCCAAGCGAAACACATGATTCAGCTTCAAATCAATGCGAAGTAGGAGGCTTATCTTCAAATCCATGCGAATCAAATGGTTGAGCTTCAAATACTTGGGATATACATGATTCAGCTTCAACTGCATGCGTAACAAACGAGTTAGCTTCAAATCTATGCGAAACACATGATTTAGCTTCAAATTCATTCCAAACACATGGTTTAACGTGATATTCGTGCGAAACAAATGGTTCAGCTTCAAATCCTTTTCATATACATGATTTAGCTTCAACTGCATGTGAAACGAACGTGTTAGCATCAAAAACAAGAGAACAACATGACTCAGTTTCAAATAAAAGCGAAGTAGATGGCATAGCATCAAATCCATGCGAAGTAAATGGTTTAGCTTCAAATACTTGTTTGATATACATGATTTAGATTCAACAGCATGCGAAACAATCGAGTTAGCTTCAACTCCATGCGCAATACATGATGTAGCTTCAAATCAATGCGAAGTAGAAGCCTTATCTTCGAATTCCATGCGAAACAAATGGTGTAGCTTCAAATACCTGTGATATACATGATTTAACATCAAATGCAGGCGAAGAAAACGAGTTAGCTTCAAATCCATGCGAAACACATGATTTAACTTCAAATCAATGCGAAGTAGAAGGCTTATCTTCAAATCCATGCGAAACAAGTGGTTTAGCTTCAAATACTTGTGATGTGCATGATTTAGCTTCAAATGCAGGCGAAACAAACGAGTTAGCTTAAAAAACTTTCGAAACACATGATTTAGCATCAAATCAATCCGGAGCAGAAGGCTGAGCGTCAAATCCATGCGAAACGAATGGTTTAGCTTCAAATACTTGCGAATATCACTGATATAGCTTCAAATGCATGCGAAACAAACGAGTTAGCTTTAAATCCATGCAAAAGACATGATTTACCTTCAAATCAATGCGAAGTAGAAGGCTTAGTTTGAAATCCATGCGTATCAAGTTCTTTAGCTTCAAATACTTATTATATACACGATTTAGCTTCAACTGCTTGGGAAGCAAACGAGTTAACTTCAAATCCATTCAAATCACATGATTTAGCTTCAAATCGATGCGAAACTCATGATTTAGCTTCAAATCAATGCGAAGTAGAAGGCTGATCTTCGAATCCATGCAAATCAAATGGTTTAGCTTCAAATACTTGTGATATGCGTGATTTTCCTTCAACTGTATGCAAAACGAACGAGTTAGCTTCACATCCAAGCGAAACGCATGATTTAGATTCAAATCAATGCGAAGTAGAAGGCTTAGCTTCAAATCCAGCGAAACGAATGGTTTAGCTTCATACACTTGTGATATACGTGATTTACATTCAACAGCAAGAGAAACAAACGAGTTAGCTTCAAATCCAAGCGACACACATGATTTAGATTCAAATCAATGCGAAGTAGAAGGCTTAGCTTCAAATCCAACGAAACGAATGATTTAGCTTCAAATACTTGCGAATATCACTGACATAGCTACAAATGCAGGTGAAACAAACGAGTTAGCTTTAAATCCATGCAAAAGACAGGATTTACCTTCAAATCAATGCGAAGTAGAAGGCTTGGTTTGAAATCCATGCGAATAAAGTTCTTTAGCTTCAAATACTTATGGTATACATGATTTAGCTTCAACTGCATGCGAAACAAACGACTTAGCTTCAACTCCTAGCGATATACATGATTTAGCTTCAAATCAATGCGAAGTAGAAGGCTTATCTTCGAATCCATGCGAAACAAATGGTTTAGCTTCAATTATATGTGATATACATGATTTAGCTTCAAATGCATGCGAAACAAACGAGTTAGCTTCAAATCCATTCAAAACACATGATTTAACTTCAAATTCATTCGAAAGACATGGTTTAGCGTACTATTCATGGGAATCAAATGGTTCAAATGCAAATACTTGTGATATACATCATATAGCTTCAAATGCAGGCGAAACAAACGAGTCATCTTCAAATCCATGCGAAACAAATGATTTAGCTTCAATTCAATGCGAAGTAGAAGGCTTATCTTCGAATCCATGCGAAACACATGATTTAACTTCCAATCAATGTGAAGTAGAAGGCTTAGCTTCAAATGTATGTGAAACAAATGTTTCTGCTTCAAATACTTGTGATATACATGATTTAGATTCAACTTCATGCAAAACCAACGAGTTAGCTTCAAAGCCATGCGAAACACATGATTTAGCTTCAAATCAATGCGAAGTAGAAGGCTTATGTTCAAATCCAAGCGAAACACATGATTTAGCTTCAAATCCATGCGAACCACATGATTTAGCTTCAAATAAACGCGAAGTAGGATGCTGATCTTCGAATCCATGCGAATCAAATGGCTCAGGCTCAAATACTTGTGTTATACTTGATTTAGCTTCAACTGCATGCGAAACAAACAAGTTAGCTTCAAATCCAAGCGAAACACATGATTTAGCTTCAAATTCATGCGAAACACATGATTTAGCTTAATATTAATGCGAAACAAATGCTTCAGCTTCAAATACTTGTGATATAGATGATTTAGCTTCATCTGCATGCGAAACAAACGACTTAGCTTCAAATCCATTCGAAACACATGATTTAGCATCACATAAACGCGAAGTAGGATGTTGATCTTCGAATCCATGCGACACAAATGGCTCAGGCTCAAATACTTGTGTTATACTTGATTTAGCTTCAACTGCATGCGAAACAAACAAGTTAGCTTCAAATCCAAGCGAAGCACATGATTTAGCTTCAAATCAATGCGAAGTAGAAGGATTATCTTCGTATCCATGCAAAAGAATTTAGCTTCAAACAATTGTGATATACATGATTTAGCTTCAACTGCATGCGAAACAAACGAGCTAGCCTCAAATCCATGCGAAACACGTGATTTAGCATCAAGTCAAAGCGAAGATGAAGAATTAGCGTCAAATCCATGCGAAACGAACGATTTAGCTTCACATACTTGTGAATAGAAGTGATATAGCTTGAAATGCAGGCGAAACAAACGAGTTAGCTTCAAATCTATGCGAAACACATGGTTTAGCTTCAAATCAATGCGAAGTAGAAGGCTTAGCTTCAAATGCAAGCGAAACAAATTATTTAGCTTCAAATCAATGCGAAGTAGAAGGCGTAGCTTTAAGTCCATGCGAATCAAACTGTTTAGATTCAAATACTTGTGATATACTTGATTTAGATTCAAGTGCGTGCGAAACAAACGAGTTAGCTTCAAATCCATGCGAAACACATGATTTAGCTTCAAATCAATGCGAAGTAGAAGGCTGATCTCCGAATCCACACGAAACAGATTGGTTGGCTTCAAATGCTTGTAATATACATGATTTAGGTTCAACTGCATGCGAAACAAACGAGATAGCTTTAAATCCATGTGAAACAGATGATTTAGATTAAAATCAATGCGAAGTAGAAGGCTGATCTTCGAATCCATGCGAATCAAATGGTTTAGCTTCAAATAATTGTGATATACATGATTTAGCTTCAACTGCATGCGAAACAAACGAGTTAGCATTAAATCCATGCGAAACAGATGATTTAGATTAAAATCAATGCGAAGTAGAAGGCTTATTTTGAAATCCATGCGAATCAAATGGTTTAGCTTCAAATAATTGTGATATACATGATTTAGCTTCAACTGCATTGCGAAACAAACTAGTTAGTTTCTAATCCAAGCGAAATACATGATTTAGCTTCAAATAAATGCGAAGTAGAAGGCTTATCTTCAAGTCCATGCGAAACAAGTGGTTCAGCTTCAAATAGTTGTGGTATACATGATTTAGCTTCAAATGCAAGCGAAACGAACGAGTTAGCTTCAAATCCATGCGAAACACATGATTTAGCTTCTTATCAATGCCAAGTAGAAGGCTGATCTTCGAATCCTTGAGAAGCAAATGGTTTACCTTCAAATACTTGTGATATACATGATTTAGCTTCAACAACCTGCAAAACTAACGAGTTACCTTCAAAGCCATGCGAAACACATGATTTAGCTTCAAATCAATGCGAAGTAGAAGGCTTATCTTCGAATCCATGCGAAACAAATGGTTTAGCTTCAATTATATGTGATATACATGATTTAGCTTCAAATACATGCGAAACAAACGAGTTAGCTTCAAATCCATTCAAAACACATGATTTAGCTTCAAATTCATTCGAAAGACATGGTTTAGCGTACTATTCATGGGAATCAAATGGTTCAGATGCAAATACTTGTGATATACATCATATAGCTTCAAATGCAGGCGAAACAAACGAGTCATCTTCAAATCCATGCGAAACAAATGATTTAGCTTCAATTCAATGCGAAGTAGAAGGCTTATCTTCGAATCCATGCGAAACACATGATTTAACTTCCAATCAATGTGAAGTAGAAGGCTTAGCTTCAAATGTATGTGAAACAAATGGTTCAGCTTCAAATACTTGTGATATACATGATTTAGATTCAACTTCATGCAAAACCAACGAGTTAGCTTCAAATCCAAGCGAAACACATGATTTAGAATCAAATCAATGCGAAGTAGAAGGCTTAGTTTGAAATCCATGCGAATCAAGTTCTTTAGCTTCAAATACTTATGATATACATGATTTAGCTTCAACTGCATGCGAAACAAACAAGTTAGCTTGAAATCCAAGCGAAACACATGATTTAGATTCAAATTCATGCGAAACACATGGTTTAGCTTAATATTCATGCGAAACAAATGCTTCAGCTTCAAATACTAGTGATATAGATGATTTAGATTCATCTGCATGCGAAACAAACGACTTAGCTTCAAATCCATGCGAACCACATGATTTAGCTTCAAATAAACGCGAAGTAGGATGCTGATCTTCGAATCCATGCGAATCAAATGGCTCAGGCTCAAATACTTGTGTTATACTTGATTTAGCTTCAACTGCAGGCGAAACAAACTGGTTAGCTTCAAATCCAAGCGAAACAAATTATTTAGCTTCAAATCAATGCGAAGTAGAAGGCTTAGCAGCAAACCCATGCGAAACAAATGGTTTAGTTCAAATAGTTGTGATATACATGATTTAGCTTCAACTGCATGCGAAACCAACCAGTTAGCTTGAAATACAAGCGAAACACATGATTTCGCTTCAAATCAATTCGAAGCAGAAGGCTTAGCTTCAAATCCATGCGAAACGATCGTTTAGCTTCAAATACTTGCAACTATATGTGATATAGCTTCAAATGCAGGCGACACAAACGTGTTATCTTCAAATCCATGCGAAACACATGATTTAGTATCAAATCAATGCGAAGCAAATGGATTAAATTCAAATCCATGCGAAATGAATGGTTTAGCTTCAAATACTTGGGATATACATGATTTAGATTCAACTGCATGCGAAACAAACGAGTTAGCTTCAAATCCTAGCGAATCACATGATTTAACTTCAAATAAGTGCGAAGTAGAAGGCTTAGCTTCAAATCCATGCGAAACATATAATTTAACTACAAATCAATTCGAAGTAGAAGGGTTATCTTCGAATCCATGCGAAACAAATGGTTTAGCTTCAAATACTTGTGATATACATGATTTAGCTTCAACAGAATGGGAAACAAACGTGATAGCTTCAAATGCATGCGAAACACATGATTTAGCTTCAAATCAATTCGAAGTAGAAGGCTTATCTTCAAATCCATGCGAAACAAGTGGTTCAGCTTCAAATACTTGTGATGTGCATGATTTAGTTTCAAATGCATGCGAAACAAAGGAGTTAGCTTGAAATCCAGGCGAAACACATGTTTAGCTTCAAATATTTGTGATATACAGGATTACGCTTCAAATGCATGCGACACGAGTTAGCTTCAAATCCAAGCGAAGCACATGATTTAGCTTCAAATCAATGCGGAGTAGGAAGTTTAGCTTCAAATCCAAGTGAAAGACATGATTTAGCTCCAAATCAATGCGAAGTGGAAGGCTTAGCTTCAAATCCGTGCGAAACACGTGATTTATCTTCGAGTCAATGCGAAGTAGAAGTCTTATTTTGAAATCCGTGCGAATCAAATGGTTTAGCTTCAAATACTTGTGATATACATGATTTAGCTTCAACAGCATGCGAAACAAACGAGTTAGATTCAAATCCATGCGAAACACATGATTTAGCTTCAAATGAATGCGAAGTAGAAGGGTTATCTTCGAATCCATGCGAAACAAATGGTTTAGCTTCATACACCTGTGATATACATGATTTAGCTTCAACTACATGCGAAACAAACGAGTTAGCTTCAAATCCATGCGAAACATATGATTTAACTTCAAATCAATGCGAAGTAAAAAACTGCTCTTCGAATCCACAAGCAACATATGGTTTAGCTCCAAATACTTGTAATATACATGATTTAGCTTCAACATCATGCGAAACAAACGTGTTAGCTTCAAATCCATGCGAATCATATGATTTAACTTCACATCAATGCGAAGTAAAAGGCTGCTCTTTGAATCCATGCGAAACAAATGGTTTAGCTTCATACACCTGTGATATACATGATTTGGCTTCAACTGCATGCGAAACTAACAAGTTAGCTTCAAATCCATGCGAAATATATGATTTAACTTCAAATCAATGCGAAGTAGAAGGCTGCTCTTCGAATCCACACGAAACAGATGGTTTAGCTTCAAATACTTGTAATAAACATGATTTAGCTTCAACATCATGCGAAACATACGTGTTAGCATAAAATCCAAGAGAAACGCATGATTTATTTTCAAATCAATGCGAAGTAGAAGGCTTAGCTTCAAATCCATGCAAAACAAATGGTTTAGCTTCAAATACTTGTGGTATACATGATTTAAATTCAACAGCACGCGAAACAAACGAGTTAGAATCAAATCCATGCGAAACACATGATTTCGCATAAAATCAACGCGAAGTAGAAGGCTTAGTATCAAATCCATGCGAAATAAATGAGTTACATTCAAATACTTGTGATATAAATGAAATAGCTTGAAATGCATGCGAAACAAACGAGTTAGATTCAAATCCATGCGAAACACATGATTTAGCTTCAAATCATTGCGAAGTAGAAAGGTTATCTTCGAATCCATGCGAAACAAATGGTTTAGCTTCAAATACTTGTGATATACATGATTTAGCTTAAACAGCATGCGAAAAAAACGAGTTAGCTTCAAATCCATGCGAAACATATGATTTAACTTCAAATCAATGCGAAGTAAAAGGCTGCTCATCGAATCCACACGAAACATATGGTTTAGCATCAAATACTTGTAATATACATGATTCAGCTTCAACATCATGCGAAACAAACGTGTTAGCTTCAAATCCATGCGAAACATATGATTTAACTTCACATCAATGCGGAGTAAAAGGCTGCTCTTCGAATCCACACGAAACAGATGGTTTAGCTTCAAATACTTGTGATATACATGATATAGCTTCAACTGCATGCGAAACAAACGAGTTAGATTCAAATCCAAGCGAAACACATGATTTAGCTTCAAATCAATGCGAAGTAGAGGGGCTTATCTTCAAATTCATGCGAAACAAATGGTTTAGCTTCAAATACTTGTTTTATACATGATTTAGCTTCAACTGCATGCGAAACAAACGAGTTAGCTTCAAATCCATGCGAAACACATGATTTAGCTTCAAATCAATGCGAAGTAGAAGGCTTATTTTGAAATCCATGCGAATCAAATGGTTTAGCATCAAATAATTTGTGATATACATGATTTAGCTTCAACTGCATTGCGAAACAAACTAGTTAGTTTCAAATCCAAGCGAAACACATGATTTAGCTTCAAATCAATGCGAAGTAGAAGGCTTAGATTCAAATCCATGCGAATCAAATGGTTTAGCTTCTAATACTTTTGATATGTATGATTTAGCTTCAAATCCATGTGAATCAAATGGTTTAGCTTCAAATACTTGTGATGTGCATGATTTAGCTTCAAATGCAAGCGAAACGAACGAGTTAGCTTCAAATCCATGCGAAACACATGATTTAGCTTCAAATACTTGTTTGATACATGATTTAGCTTCAATTGCATGCGAAACAAACGAGTTAGCTTGAAATCCAGGCGAAACACATGTTTAGCTTCAAATATTTGTGATATACAGGATTACGCTTGAAATGCATGCGACACGAGTTAGCATCAAATCCAAGCGAAGCACATGATTTAGCCTCTTATCAATGCGAAGTAGAAGGCTGATCTTCAAATCCTTGCGAAACAAATTGTTTAGCTTCAAATAGTAGTGATATACATGATTTAGCTTCAACTGCATTGCGAAACAAACTAGTTAGTTTCAAACTCAAGCGAAACGCCTGATTTAGCTTCAAATCAATGCGAAGTAGAAGGCTTATCTTCAAATCCATGCGAAACAAGTGGTTCAGCTTCAAATACTTGTGATGTGCATGATTTAATTTCAAATGCAAGCGAAACGAACGAGTTAGCTTCAAATCCATGCGAAACACATGATTTAGCCTCTTATCAATGCGAAGTAGAAGGCTGATCTCCGAATCCTTGCGAAACAAATTGTTTAGCTTCAAATATTTGTGATATACATGATTTAGCTTCAACTGCATTGCGAAACAAACTAGTTAGTTTCAAATTCAAGCGAAACACATGATTTAGCTTCAAATCAATGCGAAGTAGAAGGCTTATCTTCAAATCCATGCGAAACAAGTGGTTTAGTCCAAATATTTGTGATATACATGATTTAGATTCAACTGCATGCGAAACCAAACAGTTAGCTGCAAATACAAGCGAAACACATGATTTCGCTTCAAATGAATGCGAAGCAGAAGGCTTATCTTGAAATCCAGCGAAACGAATGATTTAGCTTCAAACACTTGCGGATATCACTGATATAGCTTGAAATGCAGGTGAAACAAACGAGTTAGCTTTAAATCCATGCAAAAGACATGATTTACCTACAAATCTATGCGAAGTAGAAGGCTTAGTTTGAAATCCATGCGATTAAAGTTCTTTAGCTTCAAATACTTATGATATACATGATTCAGCTTCAACTGCATGCGAAACAAAGACTTAGCTTCAAATCCATGCGAAACACATGATTTAGCTTCAAATAAACGCGAATTAGGAGGCTGATCTTCGAATCCATGCGAAACAAATGATTTAGCTTCAATTATATGTGATATACATGATTTAGCTTCAAATCCATTCAAAACACATGATTTAGCATCCAATCAATGTGAAGTATAAGGCTGATCTCCGATCCACACGAAACAGATTGTTTAGATTCAAATATTTGTAATATACATGATTTAGGTTCAACAGCATGCGAAACAAACGTGTTAGCTTCAAATCCATTTGAAACACATGATTTAGCTTCAATTCGATGCGAAGTAGATGGCTTATCTTCGAATCCATGCGAAACAAATGGTTTAGCTTCAATTATATGTGATATACATGATTTAGCTTCAAACGCATGCGAAACAAACGAGTTAGCTTCAAATCCATGCGAAACACATGACGTAGCATCAAATCAATGCGAAGTAGAAGGCTTATTTTGAAATCCATGCGAATCAAGTTCTTTAGCTTCAAACACTTGTGATATACATGATTTACATTCAACAGCAAGAGAAACAAACGAGTTAGCTTCAAATCCATGCGAAACACATGATTTAGCATCGAATCAATGCGAAGTAGATGGCATATCTTCGAATCCATTCGAAACAAATTGTTTAGCTTCAATTAATATGTGATATACATGATTTAGCTTCAAATGCATGCGAAACAAACGAGGTATCTTCAAATCCATGCGAAACACATGATTTAGTATCAAATCAATGCGACGCAGAAGGCTTAGCGTCAAATCCATGCGAAACGAATGGTTTAGCTTCAATTATATGTGATATACATGATTTAGCTTCAAATGCAAGCGAAACAAACGAGTTACCTTCAAATCCATTCAAAACACATGATTTAGCTTCAAATTCATTCGAAAGACATGGTTTAGCGTACTTTTCATGGGAATCAAATGGTTCAGATTCAAATACTTGTGATATACATGATATAGCTTCAAATGCAGGCGAAACAAACGAGTCAGCTTCAAATCGATGCGAAACACATGCTTTAGCTTCAAATGAATGCGAAGTAGAAGGCTGATCTTCGAATCCATGCGAATCAAATGGTTTAGCATCAAATACTTGTGATATGCGTGATTTTGCTTCAACTGCATGCGAAACCAACGAGTTAGCTTCAAATCCAAGCGACACACATGATTTAGATTCAAATCAATACGAAGTAGAAGGCTTAGCTTCAAATCCAGCGAAACGAATGATTTAGCTTCAAATGCTTGCGAATATCTCTGATATAGCTTCAAATGCAGGCGAAACAAACGAGTTAGTTTTAAATCCATGCAAGAGATATGATTTACCTTCAAATCAATGCGAATTAGGAGGCTGATCTTCGAATCCATGCAAAACAAATGGCTCAGGCTCAAATACTTGTGTTATACATGATTTAGCTTCAACGGTATGCGAAACAAACGAGTTAGCTTCAAATCCTAGCGATAGACATGATTTAGCTTCAAATCAGTGCGAAGTAGAAGGCTTATCTTCAAATCCATGCGAAACAAATGGTTTAGCTTCAATTATATGTGATATACATGATTTAGCTTCAAATGCATGCGAAACAAACGAGTTAGCTTCAAATCCATGCGAAACACATGATTTAGCTTCAAATTCATTCGAAAGACATAGTTCAGCGTACTATTAATGGGAATCAAATGGTTCAGATTCAAATACTTGTGATATGCATGATATAGCTTCAGATGCAGTCGAAACAATCGAGTCAGCTTTAAATCCATGCAAAAGACATGATTTACCTTCAAATGAATGCGAAGTAGAAGGCTTACCTTCGAATCCACTCGAAACAGATGGTTTAGCTACAATTATATGTGATATACATGATTTAGCTTCAAATGCATGCGAAACAAACGAGTTAGCTTCAAATCCATGCGAAACACATGACTTAGCATCAAATCAATGCGAAGTAGAAGGCTTAGTTTGAAATCCATGCGAATCAAGTTCTTTAGCTTCAAACACTTGTGATATACATGATTTACATTCAACAGCAAGAGAAACAAACGAGTTAGCTACAAATCCATGCGAAACACATGATTTAGCATCGAATCAATGCGAAGTAAAAGGCTTATCTTCGAATCCATTCGAAACAAATTGTTTAGCTTCAATTAATATGTGATATACATGATTTAGCTTCAAATGCATGCGAAACAAACGAGGTATCTTCAAATCCATGCGAAACACATGATTTAGTATCAAATCAATGCGACGCAGAAGGCTTAGCGTCAAATCCATGCGAAACGAATGGTTTAGCTTCAATTATATGTGATATACATGATTTAGCTTCAAATGCAAGCGAAACAAACGAGTTACCTTCAAATCCATTCAAAACACATGATTTAGCTTCAAATTCATTCGAAAGACATGGTTTAGCGTACTTTTCATGGGAATCAAATGGTTCAGATTCAAATACTTGTGATATACATGATATAGCTTCAAATGCAGGCGAAACAAACGAGTCAGCTTCAAATCGATGCGAAACACATGCTTTAGCTTCAAATGAATGCGAAGTAGAAGGCTGATCTTCGAATCCATGCGAATCAAATGGTTTAGCATCAAATACTTGTGATATGCGTGATTTTGCTTCAACTGCATGCGAAACCAACGAGTTAGCTTCAAATCCAAGCGACACACATGATTTAGATTCAAATCAATACGAAGTAGAAGGCTTAGCTTCAAATCCAGCGAAACGAATGATTTAGCTTCAAATGCTTGCGAATATCTCTGATATAGCTTCAAATGCAGGCGAAACAAACGAGTTAGTTTTAAATCCATGCAAGAGATATGATTTACCTTCAAATCAATGCGAATTAGGAGGCTGATCTTCGAATCCATGCAAAACAAATGGCTCAGGCTCAAATACTTGTGTTATACATGATTTAGCTTCAACGGTATGCGAAACAAACGAGTTAGCTTCAAATCCTAGCGATAGACATGATTTAGCTTCAAATCAATGCGAAGTAGAAGGCTTATCTTCAAATCCATGCGAAACAAATGGTTTAGCTTCAATTATATGTGATATACATGATTTAGCTTCAAATGCATGCGAAACAAACGAGTTAGCTTCAAATCCATGCGAAACACATGATTTAGCTTCAAATTCATTCGAAAGACATAGTTCAGCGTACTATTAATGGGAATCAAATGGTTCAGATTCAAATACTTGTGATATGCATGATATAGCTTCAGATGCAGTCGAAACAAACGAGTCAGCTTTAAATCCATGCAAAAGACATGATTTACCTTCAAATCAATGCGAAGTAGAAGGCTTACCTTCGAATCCACTCGAAACAGATGGTTTAGCTACAATTATATGTGATATACATGATTTAGCTTCAAATGCATGCGAAACAAACGAGTTAGCTTCAAATCCATGCGAAACACATGATTTAAATTCCAATCAATGTGAAGTAGAAGGCTTAGCTTCAAATGTATGTGAAACAAATGGTTCAGCTTCAAATACTTGTGATATACATGATTTAGATTCAACTTCATGCAAAACCAACGAGTTAGCTTCAAATCCATGCGAAACACATGATTTAGCTTCAAATCAATGCGAAGTAGAAGGCTTAGCTTCAAATCCAGCGAAACGACTCATATAGCTTCATATACATGCGAATATCACTGAAATAGCTTCAAATGCAGGTGAAACAAACGAGTTAGCTTTAAATCCATGCAAAAGACATGATTTACCTTCAAATCAATGCGAAGTAGAAGGCTTATCTTCGAATCCATGCGAAACAAATGGTTTAGCTTCAATTCTATGTGATATACATGATTTAGCTTCAAATGCATGCGAAACAAACGAGTTAGCTTCAAATCCATTCAAAACACATGATATAGCTTCAAATTCAATAGAAAGACATGGTTTAGCTTACTATTCATGGGAATCAAATGGTTCAGATTCAAATACTTGTGATATACATGATATAGCTTCAAATGCAGGCGAAACAAACGAGTCAGCATCAAATCCATGCGAAACACATGATTTAGCTTCAAATGAATGCGAAGTAGAAGGCTGATCTTCGAATCCATGCGAAACAAATGGTTTAGTTTCAAACAATTGCGATATACATGATTTACATTCAACAGTAAGAGAAACAAAGGGGTTAGATTCAAATACAAGCGAAACACATTATTCAGCTTCAAATCAATGCGAAGTAGAAGTCTTAGTTTCAAATCAATCCGAAACATATGCATCAGCTTCAAATACTTGTGATATACGTGATTTAGCTTCAACTGCATGCAAAACCAACGAATTAGCTTCAAATCCAAGCGAAACACATGATTTAGCATCAAGTCAACGCGAAGATGAAGGCACAGCTTCAAATACATGCGAAACAAATGGTTTAGCTTCAAACATTTGTAATATACATAATTTAGCTTCAACAGCATGCGAAACAAACGTGTTAGCTTCAAATCCAAGCGAAACAAATTATTTAGCTTCAAATCAATGCGAAGTAGAAGGCTTAGCTTCAAATCCATGCGAATCAAATGGTTTAGCTTCAAATACTTGTGATATGCATGATATAGCTTCAGATGCAGTCGAAACAAACGAGTCAGCTTTAAATCCATGCAAAAGACATGATTTACCTTCAAATCAATGCGAAGTAGAAGGCTTACCTTCGAATCCACTCGAAACAGATGGTTTAGCTACAATTATATGTGATATACATGATTTAGCTTCAAATGCATGCAAAACAAACGAGTTAGCTTCAAATCCATGCGAAACACATGACTTAGCATCAAATCAATGCGAAGTAGAAGGCTTAGTTTGAAATCCATGCGAACCAAGTTCTTTAGCTTCAAACACTTGTGATATACATGATTTACATTCAACAGCAAGAGAAACAAACGAGTTAGCTTCAAATCCATGCGAAACACATGATTTAGCATCGAATCAATGCGAAGTAGAAGGCTTATCTTCGAATCCATTCGAAACAAATTGTTTAGCTTCAATTAATATGTGATATACATGATTTAGCTTCAAATGCATGCGAAACAAACGAGGTATCTTCAAATCCATGCGAAACACATGATTTAGTATCAAATCAATGCGAAGCAGAAGGCTTAGCGTCAAATCCATGCGAAACGAATGGTTTAGCTTCAATTATATGTGATATACATGATTTAGCTTCAAATGCATGCGAAACAAACGAGTTAGCATCAAATCCATTCAAAACACATGATATAGCTTCAAATTCAAACGAAAGACATGGTTTAGCTTACTATTCATGGGAATCAAATGGTTCAGATTCAAATACTTGTGATATACATGATATAGCTTCAAATGCAGGCGAAATAAACGAGTCAGCTTCAAATCGATGCGAAACACATGCTTTAGCTTCAAATGAATGCGAAGTAGAAGGCTGATCTTCGAATCCATGCGAATCAAATGGTTTAGCATCAAATACTTGTGATATGCGTGATTTTGCTTCAACTGCATGCGAAACCAACGAGTTAGCTTCAAATCCAAGCGACACACATGATTTAGATTCAAATCAATACGAAGTAGAAGGCTCAGCTTCAAATCCAGCGAAACGAATGATTTAGCTTCAAATGCTTGCGAATATCTCTGATATAGCTTCAAATGCAGGCGAAACAAACGAGTTAGTTTTAAATGCATGCAAAAGATATGATTTACCTTCAAATCAATGCGAATTAGGAGGCTGATCTTCGAATCCATGCGAAACAAATGGCTCAGGCTCAAATACTTGTGTTATACATGATTTAGCTTCAACGGTATGCGAAACAAACGTGTTAGCTTCAAATCCAAGCGAAACAAATTATTTAGCTTCAAATCAATGCGAAGTAGAAGGCTTAGATTCAAATCCATGCGAATCAAATGGTTTAGCTTCAAATACTTGTGATATACATGATTTAGCTTCAACTGCATGCGAAAGAAACGAGGTAGCTTCAAACCCAACCGAAAAACATGATAGAGCATCAAGTCAACGCGAAGTTGAAGGCTCAGCTTCAAATCCATTGCGAAACAAATGGTTTAGCTTCAAATACTTGTGATATACATGATTTAGATTCAACTGCATTCGAAACAAACGAGTTAGCTTCAAATACAAGCGAAACACATGATTCAGCTTCAAATCAATGAGAAGTAGAAGACAGAACTTCGGATCCATGCGAACAAATGGTTTAGCTTCAAACACTTGTAATATACATGATTTAGCTTCGACAGCATGCGAAACAAACGAGTTAGCTTCAAATCCATGCGAAACACATGATTTAGCTTCAAATCAATGCGAAGTAGAAGGCTTAGCTTCAAATCCGTGCGAATCAAAAGTTTCAGCTTCAAATACTTGTGATATTCATGATTTAGCTTCAACTGCATGCGAAAAAACGAGTTCTCTTCAAATCCAAGCGAATCACATGATTTAGATTCAAATCAATACGAAGTAGAAGGCTTAGCTTCAAATCCAGCGAAACGAATGATTTAGCTTCAAATGCTTGCGAATATCTCTGATATAGCTTCAAATGCAGGTGAAACAAACGAGTTAGTTTTAAATCCATGCAAAAGATATGATTTACCTTCAAATCAATGCGAAGTAGGAGGCTGATCTTCGAATCCATGCGAAACAAATGGCTCAGGCTCAAATACTTGTGTTATACATGATTTAGATTCAACGGTATGCGAAACAAACGAGTTAGCTTCAAATCCTAGCGATAGACATGATTTAGCTTCAAATCAATGCGAAGTAGAAGGCTTATCTTCAAATCCATGCGAAACACATGATTTAGTATCAAATCAATGCGAAGCAGAAGGCTTGGCGTCAAATCCATGCGAAACGAATGGTTTAGCTTCAATTATATGTGATATACATGATTTAGCTTCAAATGCAAGCGAAACAAACGAGTTAGCTTCAAATCCATTCAAAACACATGATTTAGCTTCAAATTCATTCGAAAGACATGGTTTAGCGTACTATTCATGGGAATCAAATGGTTCAGATACAAATACTTGTGATATACATGATATAGCTTCAAATGTAGGCGAAACAAACGAGTCAGCTTCAAATCGATGCGAAACACATGCTTTAGCTTCAAATGAATGCGAAGTAGAAGGCTGATCTTCGAATCCATGCGAATCAAATGGTTTAGCATCAAATACTTGTGATATGCGTGATTTTGCTTCAACTGCATGCGAAACCAACGAGTTAGCTTCAAATCCAAGCGACACACATGATTTAGATTCAAATCAATACGAAGTAGAAGGCTTAGCTTCAAATCCAGCGAAACGAATGATTTAGCTTCAAATGCTTGCGAATATATCTGATATAGCTTCAAATGCAGGTGAAACAAACGAGTTAGTTTTAAATCCATGCAAAAGATATGATTTACCTTCAAATCAATGCGAATTAGGAGGCTGATCTTCGAATGCATGCGAAACAAATGGCTCAGGCTCTAATACTTGTGTTATACATGATTTAGCTTCAACGGTATGCGAAACAAACGAGTTAGCTTCAAATCCTAGCGATAGACATGATTTAGCTTCAAATCAATGCGAAGTAGAAGGCTTATCTTCAAATCCATGCGAAACAAATGGTTTAGCTTCAATTATATGTGATATACATGATTTAGCTTCAAATGCATGCGAAACAAACGAGTTAGCTTCAAATCCATGCGAAACACATGATTTAGCTTCAAATTCATTCGAAAGACATAGTTCAGCGTACTATTAATGGGAATCAAATGGTTCAGATTCAAATACTTGTGATATGCATGATATAACTTCAAATGCAGTCGAAACAAACCAGTCAGCTTTAAATCCACGCAAAGACATGATTTACCTGCAAATCAATGCGAAGTAGAAGGCTTACCTTCGAATCCACTCGAAACAGATGGTTTAGCTACAATTATATGTGATATACATGATTTAGCTTCAAATGCATGCGAAACAAACGAGTTAGCTTCAAATCCATGCGAAACACATGAGTTAGCATCAAATCAATGCGAAGTAGAAGGCTTAGTTTGAAATCCATGCGAATCAAGTTCTTTAGCTTCAAACACTTGTGATATACATGATTTACATTCAACAGCAAGAGAAACAAACGAGTTAGCTTCAAATCCATGCGAAACACATGATTTAGCATCGAATCAATGCGAAGTAGAAGGCTTATCTTCGAATCCATTCGAAACAAATTGTTTAGCTTCAATTAATATGTGATATACATGATTTAGCTTCAAATGCATGCGAAACAAACGAGGTATCTTCAAATCCATGCGAAACACATGATTTAGTATCAAATCAATGCGAAGCAGAAGGCTTAGCGTCAAATCCATGCGAAACGAATGGTTTAGCTTCAATTATATGTGATATACATGATTTAGATTCAAATGCATGCGAAACAAACGAGTTAGCTTCAAATCCATTCAAAACACATGATTTAGCTTCAAATTCATTCGAAAGACATGGTTTAGCGTACTATTCATGGGAATAAAATGGTTCAGATTCAAATACTTGTGATATACATGATATAGCTTCAAATGCAGGCGAAACAAACGAGTCAGCTTCAAATCGATGCGAAACACACGCTTTAGCTTCAAATGAATGCGAAGTAGAAGGCTGATCTTCGAATCCATGCGAAACGAATGGTTTAGCTTCAAATACTTGCGAATATAAGTGATATAGCTTCAAATGCAAGCGACACAAACGAGTTAGCTTCAAATCCATGCGAAACACATGATTTAAATTCCAATCAATGTGAAGTAGAAGGCTTAGCTTCAAATGTATGTGAAACAAATGGTTCAGCTTCAAGTACTTGTGATATACATGATTTAGATTCAACTTCATGCAAAACCAACGAGTTAGCTTCAAATCCATGCGAAACACATGATTTAGCTTCAAATTCATTTGAAAGACATAGTTCAGCGTACTATTAATGGGAATCAAATGGTTCAGATTCAAATACTTGTGATATGCATGATATAGCTTCAGATGCAGTCGAAACAAACGAGTCAGCTTTAAATCCATGCAAAAGACATGATTTACCTTCAAATCAATGCGAAGTAGAAGGCTTACCTTCGAATCCACTCGAAACAGATGGTTTAGCTACAATTATATGTGATATACATGATTTAGCTTCAAATGCATGCGAAACAAACGAGTTAGCTTCAAATCCATGCGAAACACATGACTTAGCATCAAATCAATGCGAAGTAGAAGGCTTAGTTTGAAATCCATGCGAATCAAGTTCTTAGCTTCAAACACTTGTGATATACATGATTTACATTCAACAGCAAGAGAAACAAACGAGTTAGCTTCAAATCCATGCGAAACACATGATTTAGCATCGAATCAATGCGAAGTAGAAGGCTTATCTTCGAATCCATTCGAAACAAATTGATTAGCTTCAATTAATATGTGATATACATGATTTAGCTTCAAATGCATGCGAAACAAACGAGGTATCTTCAAATCCATGCGAAACACATGATTTAGTATCAAATCAATGCGAAGCAGAAGGCTTAGCGTCAAATCCATGCGAAACGAATGGTTTAGCTTCAATTGTATGTGATATACATGATTTAGATTCAAATGCATGCGAAACAAACGAGTTAGCATCAAATCCATTCAAAACACATGATTTAGCTTCAAATTCATTCGAAATACATAGTTTGGCGTACTATTCACTGGAATCAAATGGTTCAGATTCAAATACTTGTGATATACATGATATAGCTTCAAATGCAGGCGAAACAAACGAGTCAGCTTCAAATCCATGCGAAACACATGATTTAGCTTCAAATGAATGCGAAGTAGAAGGCTGATCTTCAAATCCATGCGAAACAAATGGTTTAGCTTCAAATACTTGTGACATACTTGATTTAGATTCAACAGCAAGCGAAACAAACGAGTTGGCTTCAAATCCATGCGAAACACATGATTTAGCTTCAAATCAATGCGAAGTAGAAGGCTTAGCTTCAAATCCGTGCGAATCAAAAGTTTCAGCTTCAAATACTTGTGATATTCATGATTTAGCTTCAACTGCATGCGAAAAAACGAGTTCTCTTCAAATCCAAGCGAATCACATGATTTAGATTCAAATCAATACGAAGTAGAAGGCTTAGCTTCAAATCCAGCGAAACGATTGATTTAGCTTCAAATGCTTGCGAATATCTCTGATATAGCTTCAAATGCAGGTGAAACAAACGAGTTAGTTTTAAATCCATGCAAAAGATATGATTTACCTTCAAATCAATGCGAAGTAGGAGGCTGATCTTCGAATCCATGCGAAACAAATGGCTCAGGCTCAAATACTTGTGTTATACATGATTTAGCTTCAACGGTATGCGAAACAAACGAGTTAGCTTCAAATCCTAGCGATAGACATGATTTAGCTTCAAATCAATGCGAAGTAGAAGGCTTATCTTCAAATCCATGCGAAACAAATGGTTCGCTTCAATTATATGTGATATACATGATTTAGCTTCAAATGCATGCGAAGCAAACGAGTTAGCTTCAAATGCATGCGAAACAAACGAGTTAGCATCAAATCCATTCAAAACACATGATTTAGCTTCAAATTCATTCGAAAGACATAGTTTGGCGTACTATTCATTGGAATCAAATGGTTCAGATTCAAATACTTGTGATATACATGATATAGCTTGAAATGCAGGCGAAACAAACGAGTCAGATTCAAATCGATGCGAAACAGATGATTTAGCATCAAATGAATGCGAAGTAGAAGGCTGATCTTCAAATCCATGCGAAACAAATGGTTTAGCTTCAAATACTTGTGACATACTTGATTTAGCTTCAACAGCAAGCGGAACAAACGAGTTAGCTTCAAATCCATGCGAAACACATGACTTAGCATCAAATCAATGCGAAGTAGAAGGCTTAGTTTCAAATCCAGCGAAACGAATGATTTAGCTTCAAATACTTGCGAATATCACTGATATAGTTTCAAATGCAGGTGAAATAAACGAGTTAGCTTTAAATCCATGCAAAAGACATGATTTACCTTCAAATCAATGCGAATTAGGAGGCTGATCTTCGAATCCATGCGAAACAAATGGCTCAGGCTCAAATACTTGTGTTATACATGATTTACCTTCAACAGTATGCGAAACAAACGAGTTAGCTTCAAATCCTAGCGATAGACATGATTTAGCTTCAAATCAATGCGAAGTAGAAGGCTTATCTTCGAATCCATGCGAAACAAATGGTTTAGCTTCAATTCTATGTGATATACATGAGTTAGCTTCAAGTGCAGACGAAACAAACGAGTCAGCATCAAATCCATGCGAAACACATGATTTAGCTTCAAATGAATGCGAAGTAGAAGGCTGATCTTCGAATCCATGCGAAACAAATGGTTTAGTTTCAAACACTTGCGATATACATGATTTACATTCAACAGCAAGAGAAACAAAGGGGTTAGCTCCAAATACAAGCGAAACACATGATTCAGCTTCAAATCAATGCGAAGTAGAAGTCTTAGTTTCAAATCAATCCGAAACAAATGCATCAGCTTCAAATACTTGTGATATACGTGATTTAGCTTCAACTGCAGGCGAAACAAACGAGTCAGCTTTAAATCCATGCAAAAGACATGATTTACCTTCAAATCAATGCGAAGTAGGTGGCTTAGCATCAAATCCATGCGAAACGAATGGTTTAGCTTCAATTATATGTGATATACATGATTTAGCTTCAAATGCATGCGAAACAAACGAGTCAGCTTCAAATCCATGCGAAACACATGACTTTGCATCAAATCAATGCGACGTAGAAGGCTTACCTTCGAATCCATGCAAAACAAATGGTTTAGCTTCAATTATATGTGATATACATGATTTAGCTTCAACTGCATGCGAAACAAACGAGTTAGCTTCAAATCCATTCAAAACACATGATTTAGCTTCAAATTCATTCGAAAGACATAGTTTAGCGTACAATTCATGGGAATCAAATGGTTCAGATTCAAATACTTGTGATATACATGATATAGCTTCAAATGCAGGCGAAACAAACGAGTCAGCTTCAAATCCATGCGAAACACATGATTTAGCTTCAAATGAATGCGAAGTAGAAGGCTGATCTTCGAATCCATGCGAAACAAATGGTTTAGCTTCAAATACTTGTGACATACTTGATTTAGCTTCAAATATATGCGAAACAAACTAGTTAGCTTCAAATCCATGCGATAGACATGATTTAGCTTCAAATCAATGCGAAGTAGAAGGTTTATCTTCGAATCCATTCGAAACAAATTGTTTAGCTTCAATTAATATGTGATATACATGATTTAGATTCAAATGCATGCGAAACAAACGAGTTAGCTTCAAATCCATTCAAAACACATGATTTAGCTTCAAATTCATTCGAAAGACATGGTTTAGCGTACTATTCATGGGAATAAAATGGTTCAGATTCAAATACTTGTGATATACATGATATAGCTTCAAATGCAGGCGAAACAGACGAGTCAGCTTCAAATCGATGCGAAACACACGTTTTAGCTTCAAATGAATGCGAAGTAGAAGGCTGATCTTCGAATCCATGCGAAACGAATGGTTTAGCTTCAAATACTTGCGAATATAAGTGATATAGCTTCAAATGCAAGCGACACAAACGAGTTAGCTCCAAATCCATGCGAAACACATGATTTAAATTCCAATCACTGTGAAGTAGAAGGCTTAGCTTCAAATGTATGTGAAACAAATGGTTCAGCTTCAAATACTTGTGATATACATGATTTAGATTCAACTTCATGCAAAACCAACGAGTTAGCTTCAAATCCATGCGAAACACATGATTTAGCTTCAAATTCATTCGAAAGACATAGTTCAGCGTACTATTAATGGGAATCAAATGGTTCAGATTCAAATACTTGTGATATGCATGATATAGCTTCAGATGCAGTCGAAACAAACGAGTCAGCTTTAAATCCATGCAAAAGACATGATTTACCTTCAAATCAATGCGAAGTAGAAGGCTTACCTTCGAATCCACTCGAAACAGATGGTTTTGCTACAATTATATGTGATATACATGATTTAGCTTCAAATGCATGCGAAACAAACGAGTTAGCTTCAAATCCATGCGAAACACATGACTTAGCATCAAATCAATGCGAAGTAGAAGGCTTAGTTTGAAATCCATGCGAATCAAGTTCTTTAGCTTCAAACACTTGTGATATACATGATTTACATTCAACAGCAAGAGAAACAAACGAGTTAGCTTCAAATCCATGCGAAACACATGATTTAGCATCGAATCAATGCGAAGTAGAAGGCTTATCTTCGAATCCATTCGAAACAAATTGTTTAGCTTCAATTAATATGTGATATACATGATTTAGCTTCAAATGCATGCGAAACAAACGAGGTATCTTCAAATCCATGCGAAACACATGATTTAGTATCAAATCAATGCGAAGCAGAAGGCTTAGCGTCAAATCCATGCGAAACGAATGGTTTAGCTTCAATTATATGTGATATACATGATTTAGATTCAAATGCATGCGAAACAAACGAGTTAGCATCAAATCCATTCAAAACACATGATTTAGCTTCAAATTCATTCGAAAGACATAGTTCAGCGTACTATTAATGGGAATCAAATGGTTCAGATTCAAATACTTGTGATATGCATGATATAGCTTCAGATGCAGTCGAAACAAACGAGTCAGCTTTAAATCCATGCAAAAGACATGATTTACCTTCAAATCAATGCGAAGTAGAAGGCTTACCTTCGAATCCACTCGAAACAGATGGTTTTGCTACAATTATATGTGATATACATGATTTAGCTTCAAATGCATGCGAAACAAACGAGTTAGCTTCAAATCCATGCGAAACACATGACTTAGCATCAAATCAATGCGAAGTAGAAGGCTTAGTTTGAAATCCATGCGAATCAAGTTCTTTAGCTTCAAACACTTGTGATATACATGATTTACATTCAACAGCAAGAGAAACAAACGAGTTAGCTTCAAATCCATGCGAAACACATGATTTAGCATCGAATCAATGCGAAGTAGAAGGCTTATCTTCGAATCCATTCGAAACAAATTGTTTAGCTTCAATTAATATGTGATATACATGATTTAGCTTCAAATGCATGCGAAACAAACGAGGTATCTTCAAATCCATGCGAAACACATGATTTAGTATCAAATCAATGCGAAGCAGAAGGCTTAGCGTCAAATCCATGCGAAACGAATGGTTTAGCTTCAATTATATGTGATATACATGATTTAGATTCAAATGCATGCGAAACAAACGAGTTAGCATCAAATCCATTCAAAACACATGATTTAGCTTCAAATTCATTCGAAAGACATAGTTTGGCGTACTATTCATTGGAATCAAATGGTTCAGATTCAAATACTTGTGATATACATGATATAGCTTGAAATGCAGGCGAAACAAACGAGTCAGCTTCAAATCGATGCGAAACAGATGATTTAGCATCAAATGAATGCGAAGTAGAAGGCTGATCTTCAAATCCATGCGAAACAAATGGTTTAGCTTCAAATACTTGTGACATACTTGATTTAGCTTCAACAGCAAGCGGAACAAACGAGTTAGCTTCAAATCCACGCGAAACACATGACTTAGCATCAAATCAATGCGAAGTAGAAGGCTTAGTTTCAAATCCAGCGAAACGAATGATTTAGCTTCAAATACTTGCGAATATAAGTGATATAGCTTCAAATGCAGGCGAAACAAACGAGTTAGCTTCAAATCCAAGCGAAACACATGATTTAGAATCAAATCAATGCGAAGTAGATGACTTAGCTTCAAATCCAGCGAAACGAATCATTTAGCTTCAAATACTTGCGAATATCACTGATATAGCTTCAAATGCAGGTGAAATAAACGAGTTAGCTTTAAATCCATGCAAAAGACATGATTTACCTTAAAATCAATGCGAATTAGGAGGCTGATCTTCGAATCCATGCGAAACAAATGGCTCAGGCTCAAATACTTGTGTTATACATGACTTACCTTCAACAGTATGCGAAACAAACGAGTTAGCTTCAAATCCTAGCGATAGACATGATTTAGCTTCAAATCAATGCGAAGTAGAAGGCTTATCTTCGAATCCATGCGAAACAAATGGTTTAGCTTCAATTCTATGTGATATACATGATTTAGCTTCAAATGCATGCGAAACAAACGAGTTAGCTTCAAATCCATTCATAACACATGATATAGCTTCAAATTCAATCGAAAGACATGGTTTAGCTTACTATTCATGGGAATCAAATGGTTCAGATTCAAATAATTGTGATATACATGATATAGCTTCAAATGCAGGCGAAACAAACGAGTCAGCTTCAAATCCATGCGAAACACATGACTTAGCATCAAATCAATGCGAAGTAGAAGGCTTAGTTTGAAATCCATGCGACTCAAGTTCTTTAGCTTCAAACACTTGTGATATACATGATTTACATTCAACAGCAAGAGAAACAAACGAGTTAGCTTCAAATCCATGCGAAACACATGACTTAGCATCGAATCAATGCGAAGTAGAAGGCTTATCTTCGAATCCATTCGAAACAAATTGTTTAGCTTCAATTAATATGTGATATACATGATTTAGCTTCAAATGCATGCGAAACAAACGAGGTATCTTCAAATCCATGCGAAACACATGATTTAGTATCAAATCAATGCGAAGCAGAAGGCTTAGCGTCAAATCCATGCGAAACGAATGGTTTAGCTTCAATTATATGTGATATACATGATTTAGATTCAAATGCATGCGAAACAAACGAGTTAGCTTCAAATCCATTCAAAACACATGATTTAGCTTCAAATTCATTCGAAAGACATGGTTTAGCGTACTATTCATGGGAATAAAATGGTTCAGATTCAAATACTTGTGATATACATGATATAGCTTCAAATGCAGGCGAAACAGACGAGTCAGCTTCAAATCGATGCGAAACACACGCTTTAGCTTCAAATGAATGCGAAGTAGAAGGCTGATCTTCGAATCCATGCGAAACGAATGGTTTAGCTTCAAATACTTGCGAATATAAGTGATATAGCTTCAAATGCAAGCGACACAAACGAGTTAGCTTCAAATCCATGCGAAACACATGATTTAAATTCCAATCAATGTGAAGTAGAAGGCTTAGCTTCAAATGTATGTGAAACAAATGGTTCAGCTTCAAATACTTGTGATATACATGATTTAGATTCAACTTCATGCAAAACCAACGAGTTAGCTTCAAATCCATGCGAAACACATGATTTAGCTTCAAATTCATTCGAAAGACATAGTTCAGCGTACTATTAATGGGAATCAAATGGTTCAGATTCAAATACTTGTGATATGCATGATATAGCTTCAGATGCAGTCGAAACAAACGAGTCAGCTTTAAATCCATGCAAAAGACATGATTTACCTTCAAATCAATGCGAAGTAGAAGGCTTACCTTCGAATCCACTCGAAACAGATGGTGTAGCTACAATTATATGTGATATACATGATTTAGCTTCAAATGCATGCGAAACAAACGAGTTAGCTTCAAATCCATGCGAAACACATGACTTAGCATCAAATCAATGCGAAGTAGAAGGCTTAGTTTGAAATCCATGCGAATCAAGTTCTTTAGCTTCAAACACTTGTGATATACATGATTTACATTCAACAGCAAGAGAAACAAACGAGTTAGCTTCAAATCCATGCGAAACACATGATTTAGCATCGAATCAATGCGAAGTAGAAGGCTTATCTTCGCATTCATTCGAAACAAATTGTTTAGCTTCAATTAATATGTGATATACATGATTTAGCTTCAAATGCATGCGAAACAAACGAGGTATCTTCAAATCCATGCGAAACACATGATTTAGTATCAAATCAATGCGAAGAAGAAGGCTTAGCGTCAAATCCATGCGAAACGAATGGTTTAGCTTCAATTATATGTGATATACATGATTTAGATTCAAATGCATGCGAAACAAACGAGTTAGCATCAAATCCATTCAAAACACATGATTTAGCTTCAAATTCATTCGAAAGACATAGTTTGGCGTACTATTCATTGGAATCAAATGGTTCAGATTCAAATACTTGTGATATACATGATATAGCTTGAAATGCAGGCGAAACAAACGAGTCAGCTTCAAATCGATGCGAAACAGATGATTTAGCATCAAATGAATGCGAAGTAGAAGGCTGATCTTCAAATCCATGCGAAACAAATGGTTTAGCTTCAAATACTTGTGACATACTTGATTTAGCTTCAACAGCAAGCGGAACAAACGAGTTAGCTTCAAATCCATGCGAAACACATGACTTAGCATCAAATCAATGCGAAGTAGAAGGCTTAGTTTCAAATCCAGCGAAACGAATGATTTAGCTTCAAATACTTGCGAATATAAGTGATATAGCTTCAAATGCAGGCGAAACAAACGAGTTAGCTTTAAATCCATGCAAAAGACATGATTTACCTTCAAATCAATGCGAAGTAGAAGGCTTAGCTTCAAATGTATGTGAAACAAATGGTTTAGCTTCAAATACTTGTGATATACATGATTTAGATTCAACTTCATGCAAAACCAACGAGTTAGCTTCAAATCCAAGCGAAACACATGATTTAGAATCAAATCAATGCGAAGTAGAAGACTTAACTTCAAATCCAGCGAAACGAATCATTTAGCTTCAAATACTTGCGAATATCACTGATATAGCTTCAAATGCAGGTGAAATAAACGAGTTAGCTTTAAATCCATGCAAAAGACATGATTTACCTTAAAATCAATGCGAATTAGGAGGCTGATCTTCGAATCCATGCGAAACAAATGGCTCAGGCTCAAATACTTGTGTTATACATGATTTACCTTCAACAGTATGCGAAACAAACGAGTTAGCTTCAAATCCTAGCGATAGACATGATTTAGCTTCAAATCAATGCGAAGTAGAAGGCTTATCTTCGAATCCATGCGAAACAAATGGTTTAGCTTCAATTCTATGTGATATACATGATTTAGCTTCAAATGCATGCGAAACAAACGAGTTAGCTTCAAATCCATTCATAACACATGATATAGCTTCAAATTCAATCGAAAGACATGGTTTAGCTTACTATTCATGGGAATCAAATGGTTCAGATTCAAATAATTGTGATATACATGATTTAGCTTCAAATGAATGCGAAGTAGAAGGCTGATCTTCGAATCCATGCGAAACAAATGGTTTAGTTTCAAACACTTGCGATATACATGATTTACATTCAACAGCAAGAGAAACAAAGGGGTTAGCTCCAAATACAAGCGAAACACATGATTCAGCTTCAAATCAATGCGAAGTAGAAGTCTTAGTTTCAAATCAATCCGAAACAAATGCATCAGCTTCAAATACTTGTGATATACGTGATTTAGCTTCAACTGCATGGAAAACCAATGAATTAGCTTCAAATCCAAGCGAAACACATGATTTAGCATCAAGTCAACGCGAAGATGAAGGCACAGCTTCAAATACATGCGAAACAAATGGTTTAGCTTCAAACATTTGTAATATACATAATTTAGCTTCAACAGCATGCGAAACAAACGTGTTAGCTTTAAATCCATGCAAAAGACATGATTTACCTTAAAATCAATGCGAAGTAGAAGGCTTACCGTCGAATCCACACGAAACAGATGGTTTAGCTTCAATTATATGTGATATACATGATTTAGCTTCAAATGCAGGCGAGACAAACGAGTTAGATTCAAATCCATTCAAAACACATGATTTAGCTTCAAATTCATTCGAAAGACATGGTTTAGCGTACTATTCATGGGAATCAAATGGTTCAGATTCAAATACTTGTGATATACATGATATAGCTTCAAATGCAGGCGAAACAAACGAGTTAGCTTCAAATCCATGCGAAACACATGACTTTGCATCAAATCAATGCGACGTAGAAGGCTTACCTTCGAATCCATGCGAAACAAATGGTTTAGCTTTAAACACTTGTGATATACATGATTTACGTTCAACAGCAAGAGAAACAAACGAGTTAGCTTCAAATCCATTCAAAACACATGATTTAGCTTCAAATTCATTCGAAAGACATGGTTTAGCGTACTATTCATGGGAATCAAATGGTTCAGATTCAAATACTTGTGATATACATGATATAGCTTCAAATGCAGGCGAAACAAACGAGTCAGCTTCAAATCCATGCGAAACACATGATTTAGCTTCAAATGAATGCGAAGTAGAAGGCTGATCTTCGAATCCATGCGAATCAAATGGTTTAGCTTCAAATACTTGTGACATACTTGATTTAGCTTCAACAGCAAGCGAAACAAACGAGTTGGCTTCAAATCCATGCGAAACACATGACTTTGCATCAAATCAATGCGTAGTAGAAGGCATAGTTTCAAATCCAGCGAAACGAATGATTTAGCTTCAAATACTTGCGAATATAAGTGATATAGCTTTAAATGCAGGCGAAACAAACGTGTTAGCTTTAAATCCATGCAAAAGACATGATTTACCTTCAAATCAATGCGAAGTAGAAGGCTTAGCTTCAAATGTATGTGAAACAAATGGTTCAGCTTCAAATACTTATGTTATACATGATTTAGCTTCAACTGCTTGGGTAGCAAACGAGTTAACTTCAAATCCATTCAAAACACATGATTTAGCTTCAAATTCAATCGAAACACTTGGTTTAGCTTAATATTCTTGCCAAACAAAAGGTTCAGCTTCAAATACTTATGATATACATGATTTAGCTTCAACAGCATGCGAAACAAACGAGTTAGCTTCAAATCCAAGCCAAAAACATGATTTAGCATCAAGTGAACGCGAAGTTGAAGGCTTAGCTTCGAATCCATGCGAAACAAATGGCTCAGGCTCAAATACTTGTGACATACTTGATTTAGCTTCAAATGCAGGCGAAACAAACGAGTCAGCTTTAAATCCATGCAAAAGCCATGATTTACATTCAAATCAATGCGAAGTAGGTGGCTTAGCATCAAATCCATGCGAAACGAATGGTTTAGCTTCAATTATATGTGATATACATGATTTAGCTTCAAATGCATGCGAATATCACTGATATAGCTTCAAATGCAGGTGAAATAAACGAGTTAGCTTTAAATCCATGCAAAAGACATGATTTACCTTCAAATCAATGCGAATTAGGAGGCTGATCTTCGAATCCATGCGAAACAAATGGCTCAGGCTCAAATACTTGTGACATACTTGATTTAGCTTCAACAGCAAGCGAAACAAACGAGTTGGCTTCAAATCCATGCGAAACACATGACTTTGCATCAAATCAATGCGAAGTAGAAGGCTTATCTTCGAATCCATGCAAAACAAATGGTTTAGCTTCAATTATATGTGATATACATGATTTAGCTTCAAATGCATGCGAAACAAACGAGTTATCTTCAGATCCATGCGAAACACATGATTTTGTATCAAATCAATGCGAAGCAGAAGGCTTAGCGTCAAATCCATGCGAAACGAATGGTTTAGCTTCAATTATATGTGATATACATGATTTAGCTTCAAATGCATGCGAAACAAACGAGTTAACTTCAAATCCATTCAAAACACATGATTTAGCTTCAAATTCATTCGAAAGACTTGGTTTAGCGTACTATTCATGGGAATCAAATGGTTCAGATTCAAATACTTGTAATATACATGATACAGCTTCAAATGCAGGCGAAACAAACGAGTCAGCTTCAAATCGATGCGAAACACATGATTTAGCTTCAAATGAATGCGAAGTAGAAGGCTGATCTTCGAATCCATGCGAAACAAATGGTTTAGCTTCAAATACTAGTGACATACTTGATTTAGATTCAACAGCAAGCGGAACAAACGAGTTAGCTTCAAATCCATGCGAAACACATGACTTAGCATCAAATCAACGCGAAGTAGAAGGCTTAGTTTCAAATCCAGCGAAACGAATGATTTAGCTTCAAGTACTTGCGAATATAAGTGATATAGCTTCAAATGCAGGCGAAACAAACGAGTTAGCTTCAAATCCATTCAAAACACATGATTTAGATTCAAATTCATTCGAAAGACATGGTTTGGCGTACTATTCATGGGAATCAAATGGTTCAGATTCAAATACTTGCGATATACATGATATAGCTTCAAATGCAGGCGAAACAAACGAGTCAGCTTCAAATCCATGCGAAACACATGATTTAGCTTCAAATGAATGCGAAGTAGAAGGCTGATCTTCGAATCCATGCGAATCAAATGGTTTAGCTTCAAATACTTGTGACATACTTGATTTAGTTTCAACTGCATGCGAGACAAACGAGTTGGGTTCAAGTCCATGCGAAACACAGGATTTATATTCAAATGAATGCGAAGTAGAAGGCTGATCTGCGAATCCATGCGAATCAAACGGCTTAGCTTCAAACCCTTGTGATGTACATGATTTAGCTTCAACTGCATGCAAATCAAACGAGTAAGCTTCAAAACCATGTGAAACACATGATTTAGCTTCAAATCAATGCGAAGCAGAAGGCTTAGTTTCAAATCCAGCGAAACGAATGATTTAGCTTCAAATACTTGCGAATATAAGTGATATAGCTTCAAATGCAGGCGAAACGAACGAGTTATCTTTAAATCCATGCAAAAGACATCATTTACCTTCAAATCAATGCGAAGTAGAAGGCTTAGCTTCAAATGTATGTGAAACAAATGGTTCAGCTTCAAATACTTGTGATATACATGATTTAGATTCAACTTCATGCAAAACCAACGAGTTAGCTTCAAATCCAAGCGAAACACATGATTTAGAATCAAATCAATGCGAAGTAGAAGGCTTAGCTTCAAATCCAGCGAAACGAATCATTTAGCTTCAAATACTTGCGAATATCACTGATATAGCCTCAAATGCAGGTGAAATAAACGAGTTAGCTTTAAATCCATGCAAAAGACATGATTTACCTTCAAATCAATGCGAATTAGGAGGCTGATCTTGGAATCCATGCGAAACAAATGGCTCAGGCTCAAATACTTGTGACATACTTGATTTAGCTTCAACAGCAAGCGAAACAAACGAGTTGGCTTCAAATCAATGCGAAACACATGACTTTGCATCAAATCAATGCGAGGTACAAGGCTTATCTTCGAATCCATGCAAAACAAATGGTTTAGCTTCAAATACTTGTGATATACATGATATAGCTTCAAATGCAGGCGAAACAAACGAGTCAGCTTTAAATCCATGCAAAAGACATGATTTACCTTAAAATCAATGCGAAGTAGAAGGCTTACCTTCGAATCCACACGAAACAGATGGTTTAGCTTCAATTATATGTGATATACATGATTTAGCTTCAAATGCAGGCGAGACAAACGAGTTAGATTCAAATCCATTCAAAACACATGATTTAGCTTCAAATTCATTCGAAAGACATGGTTTAGCGTACTATTCATGGGAATCAAATGTTTCAGATTCAAATACTTGTGATATACATGATATAGCTTCAAATGCAGGCGAAACAAACGAGTCAGCTTCAAATCCATGCGAAACACATGATTTAGCTTCAAATGAATGCGAAGTAGAAGGCTGATCTTCGAATCCATGCGAATCAAATGGTTTAGCTTCAAATACTTGTGACATACTTGATTTAGCTTCAACAGCAAGCGAAACAAACGAGTTCGCTTCAAATCCATGCGAAACACATGACTTTGCATCAAATCAATGCGTAGTAGAAGGCTTAGTTTCAAATCCAGCGAAACGAATGATTTAGCTTCAAATTCTTGCGAATATAAGTGATATAGCTTCAAATGCAGGCGAAACGAACGAGTTAGCTTTAAATCCATGCAAAAGACATGATTTACCTTCAAATCAATGCGAAGTAGAAGGCTTAGCTTCAAATCCAGCGAAACGAATCATTTAGCTTCAAATACTTGTGATAAACATGATTTAGATTCAACTTCATGCAAAACCAACGAGTTAGCTTCAAATCCAAGCGAAACACATGATTTAGAATCAAATCAATGCGAATTAGGAGGCTGATCTTGGAATCCATGCGAAACAAATGGCTCAGGCTCAAATACTTGTGACATACTTGATTTAGCTTCAACAGCAAGCGAAACAAACGAGTTGGCTTCAAATCCATGCGAAACACATGACTTTGCATCAAATCAATGCGAAGTAGAAGGCTTATCTTCGAATCCATGCAAAACAAATGGTTTAGCTTCAATTATATGTGATATACATGATTTAGCTTCAAATGCATGCGAAACAAACGAGTTATCTTCAAATCCATGCGAAACACATGATTTAGTATCAAATCAATGCGAAGCAGAAGGCTTAGCGTCAATTCCATGCGAAACGAATGGTTTAGCTTCAATTATATGTGATATACATGATTTAGCTTCAAATGCATGCGAAACAAACGAGTTAGCTTCAAATCCATTCAAAACACATGATTTAGCTTCAAATTCATTCGAAAGACTTGGTTTAGCGTACTATTCATGGGAATCAAATGGTTCAGATTCAAATACTTGTGATATACATGATACAGCTTCAAATGCAGGCGAAACAAACGAGTCAGCTTCAAATCGATGCGAAACACATGATTTAGCTTCAAATGAATGCGAAGTAGAAGGCTGATCTTCGAATCCATGCGAAACAAATGGTTTAGCTTCAAATACTAGTGACATACTTGATTTAGATTCAACAGCAAGCGGAACAAACGAGTTAGCTTCAAATCCATGCGAAACACATGACTTAGCATCAAATCAACGCGAAGTAGAAGGCTTAGTTTCAAATCCAGCGAAACGAATGATTTAGCTTCAAGTACTTGCGAATATAAGTGATATAGCTTCAAATGCAGGCGAAACAAACGAGTTAGCTTCAAATCCATTCAAAACTCATGATTAAGGCTTCAAATTCATTCGAAAGACATGGTTTAGCGTACTATTCATGGGAATCAAATGGTTCAGATTCAAATACTTGTGATATACATGATATAGCTTCAAATGCAGGCGAAACAAACGAGTCAGCTTCAAATCCATGCGAAACACATGATTTAGCTTCGAATGAATGCGAAGTAGAAGGCTGATCTTCGAATCCATGCGAATCAAATGGTTTAGCTTCAAATACTTGTGACATACTTGATTTAGTTTCAACTGCATGCGAGACAAACAAGTTGGGTTCGAGTCCATGCGAAACACAGGATTTATATTCAAATGAATGCGAAGTAGAAGGCTGATCTGCGAATCCATGCGAATCAAACGGCTTAGCTTCAAACCCTTGTGATATACATGATTTAGCTTCAACTGCATGCAAATCAAACGAGTAAGCTTCAAATCCATGTGAAACACATGATTTAGCTTCAAATCAATGCGAATTAGGAGGCTGATCTTGGAATCCATGCGAAACAAATGGCTCAGGCTCAAATACTTGTGACATACTTGATTTAGCTTCAACAGCAAGCGAAACAAACGAGTTGGCTTCAAATCCATGCGAAACACATGACTTTGCATCAAATCAATGCGAAGTAGAAGGCTTATCTTCGAATCCATGCAAAACAAATGGTTTAGCTTCAATTATATGTGATATACATGATTTAGCTTCAAATGCATGCGAAACAAACGAGTTATCTTCAAATCCATGCGAAACACATGATTTAGTATCAAATCAATGCGAAGCAGAAGGCTTAGCGTCAAATCCATGCGAAACGAATGGTTTAGCTTCAATTATATGTGATATACATGATTTAGCTTCAAATGCATGCGAAACAAACGAGTTAGCTTCAAATCCATTCAAAACACATGATTTAGCTTCAAATTCATTCGAAAGACTTGGTTTAGCGTACTATTCATGGGAATCAAATGGTTCAGATTCAAATACTTGTGATATACATGATACAGCTTCAAATGCAGGCGAAACAAACGAGTCAGCTTCAAATCGATGCGAAACACATGATTTAGCTTCAATTGAATGCGAAGTAGAAGGCTGATCTTCGAATCCATGCGAAACAAATGGTTTAGCTTCAAATACTAGTGGCATACTTGATTTAGATTCAACTTCATGCAAAACCAACGAGTTAGCTTCAAATCCAAGCGAAACACATGATTTAGAATCAAATCAATGCGAAGTAGAAGGCTTAGCTTCAAATCCAGCGAAACGACTCATATAGCTTCAAATACTTGCGAATATCACTGAAATAGCTTCAAATGCAGGTGAAACAAACGAGTTAGCTTTAAATCCATGCGAAACACATGACTTAGCATCAAATCAATGCGAAGTAGAAGGCTTAGTTTCAAATCCAGCGAAACGAATGATTTAGCTTCAAATACTTGCGAATATATGTGATATAGCTTCAAATGCAGGCGAAACGAACGAGTTAGCTTTAAATCCATCCAAAAGACATGATTTACCTTCAAATCAATGCGAAGTAGAAGGCTTAGCTTCAAATGTATGTGAAACAAATGGTTCAGCTTCAAATACTTGTGATATACATGATTTAGATTCAACTTCATGCAAAACCAACGAGTTAGCTTCAAATCCAAGCGAAACACATGATTTAGAATCAAATCAATGCGAAGTAGAAGGCTTAGCATCAAATCCGTGCGAATCAATAGTTGTAGCTTCAAATACTTGTGATATTTATGATTTAGCTTCAACTGCATGCGAAACAGATGGTACAGCTTCAAATACTTGTGATGAACATGATTTAGCTTCATCTGCATGCGAAAAAACGAGTTAGCTTCAAATGCAAGCGAAACACATGATATAGCCTCAAATCAATGCGAAGTAGAAGCCTTAGCTACAAATCCGTGCGAATCAAAAGTTGTAGCTTCAAATACTTGTGATATTCATGATTTAGCTTCAAATCAATGCGAAGTAAAAGGCTTAGCTTCAAGTCCGTGCGAATCAAACGTTGTAGCTTCAAATACTTGTGATATTTATTATTTAGCTTCAACTACATGCGAAACAGTTGGTTCAGCTTCAAATACTTGTGATGAACATGATTCAGCTTCAACTGCATGCGAATCAATTGGTTTAGCACCAAATACATGTGATATACATGATTTTGCTTCAAATGCAGGCGAAACGAACGAGTAAGCTTCAAATCCATGCGAAGTAGAAGACTTAGCTTCAAATACATGAGAAACATATGGTTAGCTTTAAATCAATTGGAAGTAGAAGGCTTAGCTTCAAATCCAAGCGAAACACATGATTTGGATTCAACTCAATGCGAAGTAGAAGGCTTTGCTTCAAATCCATGCGAAACGAGTGATTTGGCTTCAAATACTTGTGATATAAATGATTTAGATTCAACTGCATGCGAGACAAACGAGTTGGGTTCAAGTCCATGCGAAACACAGGATTTATATTCAAATGAATGCGAAGTAGAAGGCTGATCTGCGAATCAATGCGAATCAAACGGCTTAGCTTCAAACCCTTGTGATATACATGATTTAGCTTCAACTGCATGCAAAACAAACGAGTAAGCTTCAAATCCATGCGAAACACATGATTTAGCTTCAAATCAATGCGAAGCAGAAGTCTGATCTCCGAATCCATGCGAAACAAATGGTTTAGCTTAAAATACTTGTGATATACATGATTTAGTTTCAAATGCAGGCGAAACGAACGAGTTAGCTTCGAATCCATGCGAAACACATGTTTTAGCTTCAAATAACTGCGAAGTAGAAGGCTTAGCTTCAAGTTAATGAGAAACAAATCAGTAATCTTCAGATAATTGCGTTATAAGTGGTATAGCTTCAAATACTGGCGGAGCAAATGAGTTTGCTTCCAATCCATGCGAAACACATGATTTAGCTTCAAATCAATGCGAAGTAGAAGGCTTAGCTTCAAATACATGAGAAACATATGGTTAGCTTCAAATCAATTGGAAGTAGAAGGCTTAGCTTCAAATCCAAGCGAAACACATGATTTGCATTCAACTCAATGCGAAGTAGAAGCCTTAGCTTCAAATCCATGCGAAACGAATGGTTTAGCTTCAAATACTTGCGAATATAAGTGATATAGCTTCAAATGCAGGCGACACGAACGAGTTAGCTTCAAATCCATGCAAAAGACATGATTTACCTTCAAATCAATGCGAAGTAGAAGGCTTAGTTTGAAATCCATGCGAATCTAGTTCTTTAGCTTCAAATACTTATGTTATACATGATTTAGCTTCAACTGCTTGGGAAGCAAACAAGTTAACTTCAAATCCGTTCAAAACACATGATTTAGCTTCAAATTCATTCGAAACACTTGGTTTAGCTTAATATTCTTGCCAAACAAAAGGTTCAGCTTCAAATACTTATGATATACATGATTTAGCTTCAACAGCATGCGAAACAAACGAGTTAGCTTCAAATCCAAGCGAAAAACATGATTTAGCATCAAGTGAACGCGAAGTTGAAGTCTTAGCTTCAAATCCATGCGAAACAAATGGTTTAGCTTCAAATACTTGTTATATACATGATTTAGCTTCAACTGCATGCGAAACCAACGAGTTAGCTTCAAATCCAAGCGAAACATATGATTTAGCTTCAAATCAATGCGAAGTAGAAGGCTGATATCCGAATCCACACGAAACAGATTGTTAAGCTTCAAATACTTGTAATATACATGATTTAGCTTCAACAGCATGCCAAACAAACGAGTTATATTCAAATCCAAGCGAAACACATGATTTAGCCTCAAATCAATGCGAAGTAGAAGGCTTAGCATCAAATCCGTGCGAATCAATAGTTGTAGCTTCAAATACTTGTGATATTTATTATTTAGCTTCAACTACATGCGAAACAGTTGGTTCAGCTTCAAATACTTGTGATGAACATGATTTAGCTTCAACTGCATGCGAATCAATTGGTTTAGCACCAAATACTTGTGATATACATGATTTTGCTTCAAATGCAGGCGAAACGAACGAGTAAGCTTCAAATCCATGCGAAACACATGATTTAGCTTCAAATCAATGCGAAGCAGAAGTCTGATCTTCGAATCCATGTGAAACAAATGGTTTAGCTTCAAATAATTGTGATATACATGATTTAGCATCAAATGCAGGCGAAACGAACGTGTTAGCTTCAAATACAAACGAAACACATGATTCTGCCTCAAGTCAATGCGAAATAGAAGGCTTAGCTTCAAATCCGTGCGAATCAAACGGGTTAGCTTCAAACACTTGTGATATACATGATTTTGCTTCAAATGCAGGCGAAACGAACGAGTAAGCTTCAAATCCATGCGAAACACATGATTTAGCTTCAAATCAATGCGAAGCAGAAGTCTGATCTTCGAATCCATGTGAAACAAATGGTTTAGCTTCAAATAATTGTGATATACATGATTTAGCTTCAAATGCAGGCGAAACGAACGAGTTAGCTTCAAATACAAACGAAACACATGATTCTGCCTCAAATAAATGCGAAATAGAAGGCTTAGCTTCAAATCCGTGCGAATTAAACGGGTTAGCTTCAAACACTTGTGATATACATGATTTCGCTTCAACTGCATGCGAAACAAACGAGTTAGCTTCGAATCCATGCGAAACACATGTTTTAGCTTCAAATAAATGCGAAGTAGAAGGCTTAGCTTCAAGTTAATGAGAAACAAATCAGTAATCTTCAGATAATTGCGTTATAAGTGGTATAGCTTCAAATGCAGGCGGAGCAAATGAGTTTGCTTCCAATCCATGCGAAACACATGATTTAGCTTCAAATCAGTGCGAAGCAGAAGTCTGATCTTCGAACCCATGCGAAACAAATGGTTTAGCCTCAAATACTTGTGATATACATGATTTAGTTTCAACTGCGTGCGAAACAAACGAGTTAGCTTTAGATACAAGCGAAACACATGATTTAGATTCAAATCAATGCGAAGTAGAAGACTTAGCTTCAAATACATGAGAAACATATGGTTAGCTTTGAATCAACTGGAAGTAGAAGGCTTAGCTTCAAATCCATGCGAAACACATGGTTTAGCTTAATATTCATGCCAAACAAAAGGTTCAGCTTCAAATACTTATGATATACATGATTTAGCTTCAAGTGCATGCGAAAAAAACGAGTAAGCTTCAAATGCAAGCGAAACACATGATTTAGATTCAAATCAATGCGAAGTAGAAGGCTTACCTTCAAATCCAGCGAAACGAATGATTTAGCTTCAAACACTTGTGATGTACATGATTTACATTCAACAGCAAGAGAAACAAACGAGTTAGCTTCAAATCCAAGCGAAACACATGATTTAGATTCAAATCAATGCGAAGAAGAAGGCTTATCTTCGAATCCATGCGAAACAAATGGTTTAGCTTCAAATATATGTGATATACATGATTTAGCTTCAAATGCATGCGAAACAAACGAGTTAGCTTCAAATTCATTCAAAACACATGATTTAGCTTCAAATTCATTCGAAAGACATGGTTTAGTGTACCATTCACGCGAATCAAATGGTTCAGATTCAAATACTTCTGATATACATGATTTAGCTTCACATCCGTGCGAAACACATGATTAGCTTCAAATGAATGCGAAGTAGAAGGCTGATCTTCGAATCCATGCGAAACGAATGGTTTAGCTTCAGATACTTGCGAATATAAGTGATATAGCTTCAAATGCAAGCGACACAAACGAGTTAGCTTCAAATCCATGCGAAACCCATGATTTAACTTCCAATCAATGTGAAGTAGACGGCTTAGCTTCAAATGTATGTGAAACAAATGGTTCAGCTTCAAATACTTGTGATATACATGATTTAGATTCAACTTCATGCAAAACCAACGAGTTAGCTTCAAATCCAAGCGAAACACATGATTTAGAATCAAATCAATGCGAAGTAGAAGGCTTAGCTTCAAATCCAGCGAAACGAATCATTTAGCTTCAAATACTTGCAAATATCACTGATATAGCTTCAAATGCTGGCGAAACAAACGAGTTAGCTTTAAATCCATGCAAAAGACATTATTTACCTTCAAATCAATGCGAAGTAGAAAGATAGTTTGAAATCCATGCGAATAAAGTTCTTTATCTTCAAATACTTATGATATACATGATTTAGCTTCAACTGCATGCGAAACAAACGACTTAGCTTCAAAACCATGCGAAACACATGATTTAGCTTCAAATAAACGCGAATTAGGAGGCTGATCTTCGAATCCATGCGAAACAAATGGCTCAGGCCCAAATGCTTGTGTTATACATGATTTACCTTCAACAGTATGCGAAACAAACGAGTTAGCTTCAAATCCATGCAAAAGACATGATTTACCTTCAAATCAATGCGAAGTAGAAGGCTTAGTTTGAAATCCATGCGTATCAAGTTCTTTAGATTCAAATACTTCTGATATACATGATTTAGCTTCAACTGCTTGGGAAGCAAACGAGTTAACTTCAAATCCATGCAAAACACATGATTTAGCATCAAATGAATGCGAAGTAGAAGGCCGATCTTCGAATCCAAGCGAAACGAATGGTTTAGCTTCAAATACTTGCGAATATAAGTGATATAGCTTCAAATGCAAGCGACACAAACGAGTTAGCTTCAAATCCATGCGAAACCCATGATTTAACTTCCAATCAATGTGAAGTAGAAGGCTTAGCTTCAAATGTATGTGAAACAAATGGTTCAGCTTCAAATACTTGTGATATACGTGATTTAGATTCAACTTCATGCAAAACCAACGAGTTAGCTTCAAATCCAAGCGAAACACGTGATTTAGAATCAAATCAATGCGAAGTAGAAGGCTTAGCTTCAAATCCAGCGAAACGAATCATTTAGCTTCAAATACTTGCGAATATCACTGATATAGCTTCAAATGCTGGCGAAACAAACGAGTTAGCTTTAAATCCATGCAAAAGACATTATTTACCTTCAAATCAATGCGAAGTAGAAAGATAGTTTGAAATCCATGCGAATAAAGATCTTTATCTTCAAATACTTATGATATACATGATTTAGCTTCAACTGCTTGGGAAGCAAACGAGTTAATTTCAAATCCATTCAAAACACATGATTTAGCTTCAAATCTAAGCGAAACTCATGATTTAGCTTCAAATCAATGCGAAGTAGAAGGCAGATCTTCGAATCCATGCGAAACAAATGGTTTAGCTTCAATTATATGTGATATACATGATACAGCTTCAAATGCAGGCGAAACAAACGAGTCAGCATCAAATCCATGCGAAACACATGATTTAGCTTCAAATGAATGCGAAGTAGAAGGCTGATTTTCGAAACCATGCGAAACAAATGGTTTAGCTTCAAATACTTGTGGCATACTTGATTTAGCTTCAATTGCATGCGAAACAAACGAGTTAGCTTCAAATCCATGCGAAACACATGATTTAGATTCAAATCAATGCGAAGAAGAAGGCTTATCTTCGAATCCATGCGAAACAAATGGTTTAGCTTCAATTATATGTGATATACATGATTTAGCTTCAAATGCATGCGAAACAAACGAGTTAGCTTCAAATCCATTCAAAACACATGATATACCTTCAAATTCATTCGAAAGACATGGTTTAGCGTACTATTCACGCGAATCAAATGGTTCAGATTCAAATACTTCTGGTATACATGATTTAGCTTCACATCCATGCGAATCACATGATTTAGCATCAAATGAATGCGAAGTAGAAGGCTTAGCTTCAAATCCGTGCGAATCAAAAGTTGTAGCTTCAAATACATGTGATATTTATGATGTAGCTACAACTGCATGCGAAACAGATGGTTCAGCTTCAAATACTTGTGATGAACATGATTTAGGTTCAACTGCATGCGAAACAAACGAGTTATCTTCAAAACCAAGCGAAACACATGATTTAGTTTCAAATCAATGCGAAGTAGAAGGCTGATCTTCAATCCAGCGAAACGAATGATTTAGCTTCAAATACATGCGAATATCACTGATATAGCTTCAAATGCAGGTGAAATAAACGAGTTAGCTTTAAATCCATGCAAAAGACATGATTTACCTTCAAATCAATGCGAAGTAGAAGGCTTAGTTTGAAATCCATGCGAATAAAGTTCTTTAGCTTCAAATACTTATGATATACATGATTTAGCTTCAACTGCATGCGAAACAAACGATTAGCTTCAAATCCATGCGAAACATATGATTTAACTTCAAATCAATGCCAAGTAGAAGGCAGTTCTTCGAATCCATGCGAAACAAATGGTTTAGATTCAAATCAACGCGAAGTAGAAAGGAGATCTTCGAATCCATGCGAAACAAGTGGTTCAGCTTTAAATACTTGTGATGTGCATGATTTAGCTTCAAATGCATGCGAAACAAACGAGTTAGCTTCAACTCCATACGATACACATGATTTAGCTTCAAATCAATGCGAAGTAGAAGGCAGATCTTCGAATCCATGCGAAACAAATGGTTTAGCTTCAAATACTTGGGATATACATGTTTCAGCTTCAAATGCAGGCGAAACAAACGAGTTCGCTTCAAATCCTAGCGAAACACATGATTTAGCTTCCAATCAATGCCTAGTAGAAGGCTGATCTTCGAATCCATGCGAAACGAATGATTTAGCTTCAAAACAATGCGACGTAGAAGGCTTAGCTTCAAATCCGTGCGAAACAAATCGTTCACCTTCAAATACTTGTGATATACATGATTTAACTTCAACTGCATGTGAAATAAACGAGTTAGCTTAAAATCCAAGCGAAACACATTATTTAGCTTCAAATCAATGCGAAGTAGTAGGCTGATCTTCGATTCCATGCGAAACAAATGGTTTAGCTTCAAATACCTGCGATATACATGATCTAGCTTCAACTGCATGCGAAAAAAAACGAGATAGCTTCAAATCCATGGGATACACATGATTTAGCTTCAAATCAATGCGAAGTAGAAGGGTTATCTTCGAATCCATGCGAAACAAATGGTTTAGCTTCAAATACTTGTGATATACATGAATATGCTTCAACAGCATGCATAACTAGCGAGTTAGCTTCAATTCTATGCGAAACACCTGATTTAGCATTAAATCAATGCGAAGTAGATGGTTTATGTTCAAATCCATGCGAAACAAATCGTTTAGCTTCAAATACTTGTGATATACATGATTTAACTTCAACTGCATGTGAAATAAACGAGTTAGCTTAAAATCCGAGCGAAACACATTATTTAGCTTCAAATCAATGCGAAGTAGAAGGCTTAGCTTCAAATCCATGTGAATCAAATGGTTTAGCTTCAAATAATTGTGATATACATGATTTAGCTTCAACAGCATTGCGAAACAAACTAGTTAGTTTCAAATCCAAGCGAAACACGTGATTTAGGTTCAAATCAATGCGAAGTAGAAGGCTTATCTTCAAATCCATGCGGAACAAGTGGTTCAGCTTCAAATACTTGTGATGTGCATGATTTAGCTTCAAATGCAAGCGAAACGAACGAGTTAGCTTCAAATCCATGCGAAACACATGATTTAGCTTCTTATCAATGCGAAGTAGAAAGCTGATCTTCGAATCCTTGCGAAACAAATGGTTTAGCTTCAAATACTTGTGATATACATGATTTAGCTTCAACAGCATGCAAAACTAACGAGTTAGCTTCAAATCCATGCGAAACACATGATTTAGCTTCAAATCAATGCGAAGTAGAAGGCTTATTTTGAAATCCATGCGAATCAAATGGTTTTGCTTCAAATAATTGTGATGTACATGATATAGCTTCAACTGCATTGCGAAACAAACTAGTTAGTTTCAAAACCAAGCGAAACACATGATTTAGCTTCAAATCAACGCGAAGTAAAAGACTTATATTCAAATCCATGCGAAACAAGTGGTTCAGCTTCAAATACTTGTGATGTGCATGATTTAGCTTCAATGCAAGCGAAACGAACGAGTTAGCTTCAAATCCATGCGAAACACATGATTTAGCTTCAAATCAATGCGAAGTAGAAGGCTTATCTTCAAATCCATGCGAAACAAGTGGTTCAGCTTCAAATACTTGTGATGTGCATGATTTAGCTTCAAATGCAAGCAAAACGAACGAGTTAGCTTCAAATCCATGCGAAACACATGATTTAGCTTCAAAGCAATTCGAAGTAGAAGGGTTATCTTCGAATCCATGCGAAACAAATGGTTTATCTTCAAATACCTGTGATATACATGATTTATCTTCAACTGCATACGAAACAAACGAGATAGCTTTAAATCCATCCGAAACAGATGATTTAGATTAAAATCAATGCGAAGTAGAAGGCTTATTTTGAAATCCATGCGAATCAAATGGTTTAGCTTCAAATAATTGTGATATACATGATTTAGCTTCAACTGCATTACGAAACAAACTTGTTAGTTTCAAATCCATGCGAAACACATGATTTAGCTTCAAATCAATGCGAAGTAGAAGGCTTATCTTCAAATCCATGCGAAACATGTGGTTCAGCTTCAAATACTTGTGATGTGCATGATTTAGCATCAAATGCAAGCGAAACAAACGAGATAGCTTTAAATCCATGCGAAACAGATGATTTAGATTAAAATCAATGCGAAGTAGAAGCCTTATCTTCAAATCCATGCGAAACAAGTGGTTCAGCTTCAAATACTTGTGATGTGCATGATTTAGCTTCAAATGCAAGCAAAACGAACGAGTTAGCTTCAAATCCATGCGAAACACATGATTTAGCTTCAAATCAATGCGAAGTAGTAGGCTTATCTTCAAATCCATGCGAATCAAATGGTTTAGCTTGAAATACCTGTGATATACATGATTTATCTTCAACTGCATGCGAAACAAACGAGATAGCTTAAAATCCAAGCGAAACACATGATTTAGCTTCAAATCAAAGCGAAGTAGAAGGCTTATCTTCAAATCCATGTGAAACAAGTGGTTCAGCTTCAAATACTTGTGATGTGCATGATTTAGCTTCAAATGCAAGCAAAACGAACGAGTTAGCTTCAAATCCATGCGAAACACATGATTTTGCTTCTTATCAATGCGAAGTAGAAGGCTGATCTTCGAATCCTTGCGAAACAAATGGTTTAGCTTCAAACACCTGTGATATACATGATTTAGCTTCAACCGCATGCGAAACAAACGAGTTAGCTTCAAATCCATGCGAAACACATGATTTAGCTCCAAATTAATGCGAAGTAGAAGGCTTAGCTTCAAATCCATGGGAATGAAATGGTTTAGCTTCAAATACTTGTGATGTACATGATTTGACTTCAACTGCATGTGATACAAACGAGTTAGCTTAAAATCCAAGCGTAACACATGATTTAGCTTAACTCAATGCGAAGTAGAAGGCTTAGTTTCAAATCCATGTAAATCAAATGTTTTAGCTTCAAGTACTTGTGATATACATGAATAAGCTTCAACAGCATGCAAAACTAGCGAGTTAGCTTCAAATCGATGCGAAACATATGATTTAGCTTGAAATCAATGCGAAGTAGAAGGCTGATCTTCGAATCCTTGCGAAACAAATGGTTTAGCTTCAAATACTTGTGATATACATGAATAAGCTTCCACAGCATGCGAAACTAGCGAGTTATCT